>NC_048298.1:78662080-79012457 GCF_013100865.1 Trachemys scripta elegans
GGAAGGGACCTCGAGAGGTCATCCGAGTCCAGTCCCCTGCCCTCATGGCAGGGCCAAATAGTGTCTAGACCATCCCTGATAGACATTTATCTAACCTACTCTTAAATATCTGCAGAGATGGAGATTCCACAACCTCCCTAGGCAATTTATTCCGGTGTTTAATCACCCTGACAGTTAGGAACTTTTTCCTAATGTCCAACCTAAACCTCCCTTGCTGCAGTTTAAGCCCATTGCTTCTTGTTTTATCCTCAGAGACTAAGGTGAACAAGTTTTCTCCCTCCTCCTTATGTCACCCTTTTAGATACCTGAAAACTGCTATCATGTCCCCTCTCAGTCTTCTCTTTTTCAAACTAAACAAACCCAATTCTTTCAGCCTTCCTTCATAGGTCATATTCTCAAGACCTTTAATCATTCTTGTTGCTCTTCTCTGGACCCTCTCCAATTTCTCCACATCTTTCTTGAAATGCGGTGCCCAGAACTGGACACAATACTCCAGTTGAGGCCTAACCAGTGCAGAGTAGAGCGGAAGAATGACTTCTCGTGTCTTGCTCACAACACACCTGTTAATACATCCCAGAATCACGTTTGCTTTTTTTGCAACAGCATCACACTGTTGACTCATATTTAGCTTGTGGTCCACTATAACCTCTAGATCCCTTTCTGCCATACTCCTTCCTAGACAGTCTCTTCCCATTCTGTATGTGTGAAACTGATTTTTTCTTCCTAAGTGGAGCACTTTGCATTTGTCTTTATTAAACTTCATCCTGTTTACCTCAGACCATTTCTCCAATTTGTCCAGATCATTTTGAATTATGACCCTGTCCTCCAAAGCAGTTGCAATCCCTCCCAGTTTGGTATCATCTGCAAACTTAATAAGCGTACTTTCTATGCCAATATCCAAGTCGTTAATGAAGATATTGAACAGAGCTGGTCCCAAAACAGATCCCTGCAGAACCCCACTTGTTATGCCTTTCCAGCAGGATTGGGAACCATTAATAACAACTCTCTGAGTACGGTTATCCAGCCAGTTATGCACCCACCTTATAGTAGCTCCCTCTAAATTGTATTTGCCTAGTTTATCAATAAGAATATCATGCGAGACTGTATCAAATGCCTTACTAAAGTCTAGGTATACCACATCCACAGCTTCACCCTTATCCACAAGGCTCGTTATCCTATCAAAGAAAGCTATCAGATTGGTTTGACATGATTTGTTCTTCACAAATCCATGCTGGCTGTTCCCTATCACCTTACCACCTTCCAAGTGTTTGCAGATGATTTCCTTAATTACTTGCTCCATTATCTTCCCTGGCACAGAAGTTAAACTAACTGGTCTGTAGTTTCCTGGGTTGTTTTTATTTCCCTTTTTATAGATGGGCACTATATTTGCCCTTTTCCAGTCTTCTGGAATCTCTCCCGTCTCCCATGATTTTCCAAAGATAATAGCTAGAGGCTCAGATACCTCCTCTATTAACTCCTTGTGTATTCTAGGATGCATTTCATCAGGCCCTGGTGACTTGCAGGCATCTAACTTTTCTAAGTGATTTTTAACTTGTTCTTTTTTTATTTTATCTGCTAAACCTACCCCCTTCCCATTAGCATTCACTATGTTAGGCATTCCTTCAGACTTCTCGGTGAAGACCGAAACAAAGAAGTCATTAAGCATCTCCGCCATTTCCAAGTTTCCTGTTACTGTTTCTCCCTCTTCACTAAGCAGTGGGCCTACCCTGTCTTTGGTCTTCCTCTTGCTTCTAATGTATTGATAAAAAGTCTTCTTGTTTCCCTTTATTCCCGTAGCTAGTTTGAGCTCATTTTGTGCCTTTGCCTTTCTAATCTTGCCCCTGCATTCCTGTGTTGTTTGCCTATATTCATCCTTTGTAATCTGTCCTAGTTTCCATTTTTTATATGACTCCTTTTTATTTTTTAGATCGTGCAAGATCTCGTGGTTAAGCCAAGGTGGTCTTTTGCCACATTTTCTATCTTTCCTAACCAGCGGAATAGCTTGCTTTTGGGCCCTTAATAGTGTCCCTTTGAAAAACTGCCAACTCTCCTCAGTTGTTTTTCCCCTCAGTCTTGATTCCCATGGGACCTTACTGATCAGCTCTCTGAGCTTACCAAAATCTGCCTTCCTGAAATCCATTGTCTCTATTTTGCTGTTCTCCCTTCTACCCTTCCTTAGAATTGCAAACTCTATGATTTCATGATCACTTTCACCCAAGCTGCCTTCTATTTTCAAATTCTCAATGAGCTCCTCCCTATTTGTTAAAATCAAGTCTAGAACAGCTTCCCCCCTAGTAGCTTTTTCAACCTTCTGAAATAAAAAGTTGTCTGCAATGCAGTCCAAAAACTTATTGGATAGTCTGTGCCCCGCTGTGTTATTTTCCCAACATATATCTGGATAGTTGAAATCCACTCTGAAAACTATATAGTTCTTAAACCTTGAATCAAGTAAAACTTAAATAGTCTTTAAAAAAAAGCATAATTTGTAGATTATGCAAGAATTTGTTAACTTTTATGATTCTACTGCAAATCTTTCAATTCATTACAAATCTTGTGAATAGTTAAGTTTAGTGACATTAAAAAAAAAAAATCCCACTGCATATTAGTGCTCAAGAAGTGGAGCTACTGACCGTTCCATATATGTTAACATTGGAACAATTATAAGGTAAAAATCCCGATTTAAGTTTTTTGTTTTTGTTTTTTATTTATTTTACTATTTGAAGCACTTTCGTCTAGATCCTCAAACAATATTTAGACACCTAACTCCCATTGAAATAAATGGGAGTATGTAAATACCTTTTAAGATCTGGGCCTTTCAGTCTTTAATTTTAGGGCTCCTGATGAGTATGAATATCCTAAAGTGTAACATTTTTATTTTGCTTTCATACGCCATTTAAATACAGAAAGGAGGGTCCTCAGCTGGTGTAAATTGTCCCAGCTTCATTGAACCTGTGAGCTACAGCAGTTTGTACTGGTTGAGAAACATTTACTTGGCCTCTGCTAGCCAGCTCTGTGCTCAAATTTGTTTCTGTGGTAGTTGTAATATCACCTAGATTGTTCATGCTGGGTGTTTTATGAAGCAAAAACAGGGAAACCCAACTTCAGGGAAATCCAGCATTAGATAAGGGTAAATGAAAAGTGTTGGGAACTCAGAAAATCAGCATTTATCTAATTCATTTAAGAAGTACAATACTGTCCTTTCAATACTTAGATTTGAAATTGCTCTTCATTGGATTCGATTCTGCACAATTGTATTTTCCAAGTTAAATTTTGTAAAAGCATGAAAAATCCAGTTATTGAAGGAGGCTTTAAAAGAGACAATACTGTATTTTAAAATATTTTACATCTATGAATAATAGAGTTATATAATCCCTTTCCATTAAAAATAATAATAAATAATAATAATAATAAATCCACAGGCTTAAGTGACTGAAGACCTAGATGATAAATCTTATTTAAGATAATGCATTTTGAGTATTGCTGGCATATTTACTGATTTGATGAGCCAAAGGATTACTCTCAAGAGAATTTTTTTTTAAACAGAAGAACTGAGTAATTAGAGAAAGTAATATTTAGAACAACCTCTTACACAGTATAGCAAGAAGCTGGCTTTCACTAGGAAATGCTTTAAATGAGCACAGCTGCTTCCGTTGCTTGGGAGACAGAATGGAGGACTGTAGCAGTAGTTTCTTTTTGAAGTGAAGTCACTAGTCCTCCTCAGGCACAGCTGTGGTGTTCAGCAGGGCCTGAGAACCTTCTAAGCTTCTTTAAACTTTATCCTTACTATGGAAAGATGAATTGGGAGCTATTTTTGGATTCCTAATTTAGTTTCTTTATTAGCGGCAAAACCACAAGGGTTGCGCGGTTGGTGTGCTGAGACTACCGCCTATCATGCTGACCAGTTTTGCCTCATTGTTTCTTTGTGCTACCTGTCTGTATCCACCTGTAGTCCCTTGGCTTAGGGTATGTCTACATCACAAGCACTACAGCAACACAACTACAGAGCTGCAGCTACACTGCTGTAGCGCAGACACTTACTACAGTGACAAGGATTTTTCCATTGCTCTAGTAAATCCACCCCCTCAAAAGGTGCTAGGCAGGTAGATGGAAGAATTCTTCCATCAAACTAGCTGCAACTACAGTGGGGGTGAAGTCAATCTAACTACATCACACATGATGTGAAATATTTTATAGCCCTGGTGATGTTGATAGGTCATCCAAACTTTTAGGTGTAGACCAGGCCTCATACATGGATTGTAAGCTTCTTGGTGCTGTGATCGCCTTTCTGTTCAGTATTTGTACAGCACCTAGCACAATGGACTCCTGACAAGGGCTCCTGCGCACTATGATAATACAAATAATCATATTTAATAATTCACAGGTACTGCTGGGCACTAAAACTATACTGGAGGAAGGTTGAGAATTGAAATAGAATGTTATGATACATGTATGTTTTTCAGTATAAACTCTCATGGTCTCCTGATATCTGGCAGCATCATAAACTTGTGTGTTTACTTAAAATGGTCGCCATGTCTCATTGTTCTCAGTGGGACTGAAGCCAGATAGCGCTCAATTAAGATGGCAGCCATTTCCATGCAACCTGAGTCAGTGGAAGCCAGGCCTCTATCTTTCATAGTTATAGTGGAACTGAAACCGCTGTGTTCTCAAAGAAGATGGCCACTCTCACTGTCTCTGTGGCTTGAAAGCTGGACAGGAAACTGTGAGAGGATGAGAAACCCCTTACCTGTGAGGGGGAAGTAGGAAGGCTGAAGGCAGTAAGCAGTGTGTGGGAAGGTAAGGGTAGAAATGAGCCTGAGACTAATGCAGGGAGGAAGAGAATGTAGGGTGCAGAGAACATATTATACAGGATAGACAGAACTGAGGGCTTGTTCACAGCAAACTGTGGTGTAAATCTACCCTTCATTAGCCTGCTGCGCACTAAGTGTCTGTGTGGACCCTGCAGCCATGCACTAAAAGTTCCCTAGTTCACTTTGATCTACTGCTGTTTGAAATAGGAGTACATCAAAGCATACTAGTGAACTTTTAATGCATGGCAGCAGGGTCCACATGGCCACTTAGCATGCAGCAGGCTAGTGCAGGGTAGATTTACACCCCTGCTTGCCACAAACTACATGTTCAAGTAGACAAGCCTTGAGACACAGTAATAAATTGAGCCATGTGAGAAAAAGCAATAGCATTACTGAACTAAATTTGATGGAGAAAACTGAGTAATACCTTGACAATGACAACCAATGTGAATTATTCATTTTGTGGGTTTTGTACAATCCTAATCACATGCAACACCTCAACCACAAGTTAATAGGTTCCAGCTTTATGGGGAAATTTTAATCCTATTTAAAAAAAAAAATTCTCACAGTTTTACTGAAGTAAACATAGTAAATTGTCTGATTTGCATGTAATTTAGTATGCATGTAGATGTTGTTATGAACAGATTATGTAGTCTAGCGGACATAGGAGCTAAATCATATTTTAAGAATAGGGAATTCAAATCTTAATAAGATTTGACTGTTACCCTTTGTTTCTTTCCCACCAATTCATTCTTTCCACTTTTCTCAAATACATATCAGATAAGAAAAATTAAAACTGATGAAGAACATTTCCAAAGCAAAAAAGCCAGAGTACCAAAAAAAAAAAAAAAAAAAAAGTTCAGACATAGAAAGATGTGGTATCAATTTTTTTTTAAAAATACTCATTTTAGGAAAAAAACAAAACAAAACATAATATCACTGTGTAGAATGCATAACCCCCTCACTTAGGAGCTACATCTATCTCAGTACTAACGGGGCTTTCATCACCATAATATAGCTAAGCACTTCATTGTCATTAATGCATTTCATCCTCAGAACATCCCAGATGAAAGCTGAGGCACAGAGTAGATTAGGTGGTTTGCCCACATTCAAAATGGAAAAATCTATATCAGAGCCAAGAATCAAACCCAGGTCTCTTAAGACCCCATCAGATATAATCTACCAGACCATCTAACCTACCTGCTAGAGAGAGACCAAGACCCCAGTCATGCAGTGAGCTCCACACTCCTGCAATGATCCCCCCCATACAGAACTTCTTGTAAAAATTAGGGCACAAATAAGCCCTAAATACATTGTGGGACTTGTCTACACAGAGACAGGAAAATGAATCCAAATTAACTACAGGTGTGTATTTAAAGTGGATTAGTTAAACTGCATTCACTTCAAAGTGAATTAAACTACACTGAATTAAGGCCACTTCAATTCTGAACAACAGCATCCATGCCAACATCTGTATTTAATTTGGATTAATTTTCCTGAGTGTTCCTGTGTCGGGGAGCCCCTCCATAATTTGAGCATATAAGCAGCAATGTTCTTCTAATGTGATTGGCTTTGTACCTATCATGTCTTTCTATGACTGAACTTTATTTTTTTCTAATTTTACTTTAAACACTCCCCTCTCCCCCAAAAAGAAACACACAAAGGGGAAAAACTCTGGATCTGAAAATCATATACTTATAATAAGCATTGTCCATTTTTGTAAATCTCACAAACACATGTATTCACTGAGTAGAATCAACAGTGTTGTGTATTTTTGTCCTGTTGTGCCACCTGCATTTGAGAGAGAGATTTTAAATACTTCCACTGTCAATGTTATTGATAATTTAAAAAAAAAAGCCTCACATATCTAGTGTGCAATATCAGAGTACTTAAGACTCACTCATTCAACTGTGTTCTCTAAGGCTGAATAATGACTGAACTTTTGCACCATTACATTAGTGTTTGCCTTCAGTATTGAAATGCTGCTTACCATTGCTTGTTTTTCCATGCAGGGTGAATTAAAAAAACAAAAAATAAAATTCAGTGCATTCAACCTTGCTAGTTTAACTGCATAGGTTAGCAACAATGTCACATTTTAATGAGAAAATGAATACTCGGACTTAAAACTTTACCCTGCTTGTATCATCTCAGGCAGATGTGCTTTTTATTCATTTTTAGTATAATTGAAACAGATTCACTGACAGCAACCACAGCAGGACGACTCCTCTTTGTTCAGCTTTTCCATACAACACAAAATAGATGTCACTGTAGATAGGCTGGTGGATCATGCCAACACCACCTACATCCTCTGTGAGCTTAAAATATATTCCTGTTTATTATACTTCCAGGAAAGTAGAATATTTTTCCCCTACATATTTGTTTAAATTCACCCCGTAACCTTCCCTGCCTTTCTCCTCTGTTAGTTTGTTTTATCACCCAATTGAAAAGTATAGCTCTAGATTAGCATTTTGTTTTGTTTTGTTTGTTTTAAAACAAAAATCCACTTTTAAACTGTTCTACATGTTTTTAAAAGTAATGATAATAAAAATAATAATGAACTTAGGGTGACCAGATAGTAACTGTGAAAAAACGGGCCGGGGGTGGGGGGTAAATAGGCGCCTATATAAGAAAAAGTCCCAAAAAACAGTACTGTCCCTATAAAAACAGGACATCTGGTCACCCTAATGAATCTTATCTTGCTTTGTAAGTAACACCACTCAAAAGCATTATGCAACTCTTTTGATCTCAAGTCATAATGATTCCAGAGAAACCAAACACAAAAGTGATCAATCCGGTTTCTATCTTTTCCATTCTGCACAAATGGGTCTGTTGGTTTTAATTATAAGCAAACATGATGGTAGTTATGATGTTTTGGAAATTCTCATCCTGTCCCACACACAGACCCTGCATTTGTGGCTCAAAGAAAATATGTGGTTTCTTTGCTTTTAAAACTAATAGCGGCCCAGTGCATCCCAGGGGTAATGCCACTGAACTAAATGTCCTCCTAGGGCCATGGTCCAGATCCCATTGAAGTCAGTGGGAGAAGGCATTAAGTCTCTTTGTACATTGACTTTGTCCTTTTAGCCTAAAATACACATGAATTTGAAAAACATCATCTTATTTTTTTGTTAAGTTAGATAGTTTTTACTAATAGTGCAATGCTCTTTACCACAGATTGGTCACAAGATCTTATTTGCAGCTAAATACCTCTGGCACACATAGCTTGTAGTTACCTTTTCTGCTGTTTGACAGATACATGCCAAGCCATGATACATATTATTCCTAGCGTGCAAAAGGAAACAATACCAAACCAAAGCTTGAAAACCTACTAGACTGATGATTTACCCTCACTTCTTAAAAGGGGTCTTCTAGTTCATAGCAGCCACAGATTGTGTACTGTGTATATAAAAAGGGACAATTAATTGTATTTTTGTATTTTGCCAATTCTTTTAAAAAACAACAGTTTAAAAAGCCCCCCTGTTTCCTAGCTTCATTTCTCTGCTATCTATTCCAATATTGGTGCAGTTCACATATGAAACTTTAGCTAACCCAGGTTAGTATTCCTTTACTGAATTGTTCAGACTGGGTATCTACAGTTGGCTTACAGAGCCACCATAATGTGGAGCTTTTTATGTTAATTAATCTCTTTGTTTTTCTCTTACCACTTTAATTATCTCTCTGCAGAATGAAAGATGTTAGATACATACAAAGCTAACTGTTTCATAGCAAATAAATACTGTATTTATGTTAGACACCACTGAAAACTGACCATTTCCAAAGATTCTTAGAATTTCAATAATCTAAAATCAGTAGCCTGTAGCATTATAGCCAAGCACATGAAGTGTGTGTTTGTATGAATGGTGAAGTATTGTTACTAGCTAATGCTCTAAGGTTGCAGAGTGGTGTCAGAAGAAATGCATGTTTCTGACTTCTTGTAGTATGTACAGTAGTCAGCCGTGCTGGGGAACTTTCTAATGGTCTTCACTGTTTGCCAAAAGTGAGCAGGAAAAGTACAAGAAATGACACAATTACTTGCAGTAAGGCCCAGATCCACAAAGATATTTAGGATCTTAACTTAAATTGAAACCGATGGCTGTTAAGAGACTAAATACCTTTGTGCATCTGGGCCTAAGAGCCATGAGTCTGTCACCCTTATTGAGTGGCAACTTATTCCATGAGTAGCACCTAATAACTTCAATGAGACTGTGGACTAAGGTACTGTTTAGCTGTTTCTAACATGGGCTATTTGGGGAAATTCACTGCTTAGTAAGGCTAAGTCCTTGGCTACACTTGCAGATGTATAGCGCTGAGAGTTAAACCTGACTTCATGCAGCTGAGTAGGGAAAGCGCTGCAGTCTGTCCACACTGACAGCTGCCCAGCGCACTGTTGTGGCCACATAGATTCATAGATTCATAGATTCATTTGCGGCAACTGCAGCGCTATTGGGAGCGGTGCATTATGGGCAGCTATCCCACAAAGCACCTCTTCCCATTCTGGCGCCGTGGGAAGGGGGCGTGGGTGCGGGGCATTCTGGGTCCTGTCCCAACGCCCCATGATGCATCGCTTCGCATCCCAGAAATCCCTTTGTTTCCGTTCACTTTTGGCGCCATCTTTCAACGGTTTCTGTGCAGCGTGATCTGTCTGCGGGAAATGGAGCCTGAACTGCTGAGGCGTATGCTGACTTATCTCGCCAGCACGTCACTATTCCTTAAGATCCAAACTGACAGAGTGAGGAGTCCGATGATGCTATCGAGCCGCGTAACATGTACGACATGTTGCTTGTGGCATTCACGGACATGCTCAGCACTGTGGAACGCTGCTTTTGGGCTTGGGAAACAAGCACCGGTGGTGGGATCACATCGTCATGGAAGTCTGGGATGACAAGCAGTGGCTGCAGAACTTTCAGATGAGAAAAGCCACTTTCATGGGACTGTGTGAGGTGCTCGCCCCCACCCTGTGGCGCAAGGACACGAGATTGAGAGCTTCCCTACTAGTGGAGAAGCGAGTGGCTATTGCAATCTGGAAGCTGGCAACTCCAGACAGCTACCGGTCGGTTGCAAACCAGTTTAGAGTGGGAAAGTCGACCGTTGGAATAGTGTTGATGCAAGTTTGCAAGGCCATTAATCACATCCTACTCAGAAGAACCGTGACTCTGGGTAACGTGCAGGAAATAGTGGATGGCTTTGCACAAATGGGGTTCCCTAACTGTGGAGGGGCGATAGATGGGTCGCACATTCCTATTCTGGCACCACCCCACCTAGGATCCGAGTACATTAATCGGAAGTGGTATTACTCTATGGTTCTCCAGGCGCTTGTGGATCACCGTGGATGTTTCATTGACATTAACACAGGCTGGCCCGGAAATGACGCACTCATCTTTCGGAACACTTGGCTGTTCAGGAAGATGCAGGCCGGGACTTTTTTCCCAGAGCGGAAGATCATGGTAGGGGAAGTTGAAATGCCCATTGTGATCCTTGGAGATCCTGCTTACCCGTTAATGCCATGGCTCATGAAACCCTACACAGGGAGCCTTGACAGCAGCAAGGAACGGTTCAACTACAGGCTGAACCGGTGCCGAATGACTGTGGAATGTGCCTTTGGCCATTTAAAGGGCCACTGGCGATCTCTGTATGGGAAGCTGGACTTGGCTGAACACAGCATCCCCACGGTTATATCCGCGTGCGGTGCCCTCCATAATATTTGTGAAGGAAAGGGTGAAAGCTTCACTCAGGCATGGACCTCCAAGGTTCAACACCTGGAGGCTGAATTTGCACCGCCAGAGAGCAGGGCTATTATTGGGGTCCAGCTTGGGGCTGTAAGGGTTAGGAATGCCTTGAGGGAGCAATTTGAGGCTGAAAACCAGCAGTGATATCTGATGCCCTGCACAGAAGTGAAGTGCAGTAGTTCCAATCTTTAGAAATCAGTGTCTGCTAAGCAGACAAGCAGACTTGCAGTGCCTGTTTATTTCCTGGGCTAAGGAGTCTTTTACTTTATGCAATAATAAAGAATGTTTTCAAAGCCAAAAAATCCATTTATTGAAAAGAAACAAGGGGGTGGAGTGGGGAACAGTACAATCACAGATTCGTGTATGTCCTGTCTGGTGTGCTGTGCAGTGAGTGCTGCACTTCAGGACAGCTGTACTGCAGGGTGATGGGGGTTGAGTGCAGAGGGTAAGGGTTGTGGTTTTCAGGGCTGGGTGGTGAAGATACTGGTGTTTGAGGCAGCGGGTGGTGTGAAGAACACGGAAGTTGGGGAAAGTGGGTTGGAGGTGACAGTGGGGCACAATGGAAAGAGTTTTGGGACAAGGGCGATCCGTGCTTTGCTGCCGGTGCTCCATGCTTTGCCGCCAGTGCGCTGTGTTTTCCTGGCAGATCCTGCTTTTTCTCTCCCTCCAGTTCTGTGCTTTCTCATTCTCTTTAATAGGATTGCCGCATCACTTCTTGCAGCATGTCTTCTTTGCTTTTTTGCGGTCTCTTCCTGAGTCTTTGCAGTCTCTGAGCAGGCGATAAGAGGGATGGCTGAGGTCTCAAGGTTGATGCTGCTGTATAGGCAAAATGCAACATTTAACAGAGGCAGCATTGTTTATACCAGACAGAGTAATGATTCCCCCCGCACTTAAGGAGTAGAAAACATACAGGGTCTACACAATAGCATAATTTTCCCGTCTGAAACAGAGCACCCATATCCCATGGGAGCCTCAAAATGGTGAGTAAGGAACACTGATTGTTTCAGGGCTGCACTGTCCTCTGGGTTTCTGTGCCTTGGGGAGAGCCAACAGCTTCAGGGGGCACCTACACTGAACACTGTCCCAACATTTTCCATAGGAGTTCATCCTGGATGATATCTCGCTGCTGAGGATGACCTGGGAAGCAAGGGAGGGTCTTCTACTGCAATGCAGCTTCCACCCTGGCCCATATGCAGCTTGCCTGTGTGCAGCAATGGTCCCCCTGCCCCTCGCAGCACAGTGGCGCGGACATGTTAGCCTGGCTGGGACAAAAACCATGGTGGCTCTCCCGATAAACCTGCGCAAGCACATTGCACACGTTCTGGATGAGACATTCGAGGAGATTACCAAGGCCGATTACCGCGATGTGATAAACCACATCAATGCACTATTCCGCATCTAGGCATGCATGCCTAACCCTCCTCTCCCAAAGAGGCCGCACCGAAAAAATTCCTTCCCGAAAAAAAACCCACTTACCGGGAACCTGCTTTTCTGTTTGTCCTCCACCAAGTACTGGCCGCTGCGACTGGCTACCTTCCTCCTGGCTCGAGAAGAGCTCCTGGCTGCATGGCTCCAGGGATTCCGGGGTGTCTCCATCCGGCCCACCACCATCACTCCCGTTTTCCTCCTCCTCCGCTTCCTCCTCCTCCCTCCCCCCCCACCGCCACACCGGCTCTGAAGTGTCCATGGTGGTGCTCAGAGTGGAGGTGGGGTTAACCCTAAGTATCGCATCCAGCTCTTTGTAGAATTGGCAGGTCACGGGGGGAGCACCCGAGCGGCCGTTTGCGTCGCAGGCTTTGCGGTAGGCACTCCGCAACTCCTTCACTTTAATCCAGCACTGCAGGGCGTCCTGGTCATGGCCCCTTTCCATCATGTCCTTTGATACCTTCCCAAAGGTATCGTAATTCCTACGGCTGGAGCGCAGCTGGGACTGTACAGCTTCCTCCCCCCAAACACTGATGAGGTCCAGCAACTCGTCATTGCTCCATGCTGGGGCTCGCTTGGTGCATGGAGGCATGGTCACCTGGAAAGATTCGCTGATAGCACTCCATGCCACGCCGGGCTGAGCAAACAGGAAGGGGAATTTTAAAATTCCCGGGGAATGTAAAGGGTGGGTCACATGGTTGGTTACCTGAGGCCAGGGCAGTAGAGTTTGAACTGATGACCAGAGTGGCTAGAACAGGCATTGTGGGATACAGCCGAATAATTCTGGAGGCCATTCACAGTGCATTGGGCAGCCACACTGGCACCACAGCGCAATACTCGCTATTCCTCTCGGGGAGGTGGAGTACATGCAGTGCTGTAACCACGGAGATACAGCACTGTAAATGCCTTGCCAGTGTGGACGGGGAGTGAGTTACAGCCCTGGGGGCGGCTTTACAGCGCAACTCGCAAGTGTAGCCAAGGCCTCAGATGATGCTAGTAAACCCCAGTTGTAGAAGTAGAGAATATAAATAATATACAAAAGTATAAAAAAATGAGTTTAGCAGAATTTAATATGCACCTCTTTAAAATAGCATTTCCTATAAAAATGCACTATTGATATAGACTGTTCTTAAACCAACATAACATTCACACAATATTTGGATTTCATAAAATTAAGATCTGACTCTTCTTTCTGTCCATAAACAACTTATTGGTCACAGGCCTTTTACAGCTCCATAATATTGTTAAGACACTCAAAGAAGCCAGTTTTTTGTGGGGCCTCCATTGAAGAATTCATAGGGCAGTGAGTCAAAAACAAGTGATCAGATATCACAACCAGGTGGCTGGTGATTGCAGGGCAGTGTGCCCGGGCCTCCAGCTCCCCAGGACCCCCGCGAGCTGGCTGCAGGCTTGGCCTGAGTAGCGGCACAAGTTCAGCTCAGCCCGGGCTGCCGCTCCCCTCCCCGGGCAGGAGGTGGTGCAGGGGGGGGGGAGGAGGCGGCGGAGGTGGGGACAAGCTGAGGAGGAGCCCGCAGCCGGCGCTGGAGGAACGGCCCGCCCGGCCGCCATGTTCCGCCGCCACCCCCTGTGCTCCACGACCGGGGCAGGGCCATGCTGCCAGCTCCTGCCTGAGCGGGGCTGACCACTGCCTGTGGGAGAGCGGCAGGGACACACTCCCCACTGAGCTGGCTCCCCCTGCCCCGCCGCACAGCCCCGGTGGCACCCAGTCAGAGAACAACAGGGCGGTTAGGATCCAACCCAGGATACTGCCTCAGGTCGGAGCTGGGGCTCCAGCATTATGCCGCCCCTGGTAATTTGCCGCCCCAAGCACCTGCTTGTTTTGCTGGTGCCTAGAGCCGCCCCTGCTCTTAGCCTAGTTACTCAATGTCACCTTTGGGTTTAAGTGCATATTTTCCATAGCTATGCATCAACTTCACTGCATCAACATATTTTGAAACTGAAACTGAGCAAGAAGCAGAGTCAATGAAGTAATTTTCTAAAAATTCAATTCACATAAAGTGGCACTATGGCAGCGTACTAAATAATATTCCCAGGGATTCTTTTTCATGGCTACACCTACTCCTAGAGTAGCAAATGTTTAATCTAGAAATGACAATGCAAAAATAGGATTTTTGACACAATCAAAGTGAACAGAGTCATCTATAAAATGTTTGTCATCCCAAGTGGCATGTTGTCTTCTAGAGTGTGGTGTAAGCAAGAGTATTTAAACAGGGATATTTACTATAAAATGTTAAGAACATCACTTCAAAGAAAAGAATGCCACTAAAGCATGTCTTTGCCTCACTGTATTAGCACTGCAGGCAGAGGGCTTATTAATATCTTTGGCATGCAAGTTTGGAAAGCAGGAGGCAGGAAATTTGCCCATCAGTGTTAAATACTTAGACACTTTTTACTAGGGCTGGTTGAAAAACTTGACAGAACAGTTTTCTGTCAGAAAAGTGCTATTTTATCAAAATATTTTACAGAAACATGTCACTTTTGACAACTTTTTTGAAAATTTTGATGGGAAAATTTCAAATTGAAATAGCAAGATTAATAAAAATGAAATGGCAAGATAAACTGAAACAACATATTCTATTTCACATCAATTCTGGCATTGTGTTTCTATTAGACATGAGGGGGGAAATGGCTTCAACACTGCATATGTCTGATTGGTCAGACTTGTCAGGTGTTGTTCTGTGTATTTTTTCATTAGATAAAGGCATCCATTAACATTGTGAGGATGTGGGATTGGTTCAGTTTACCCACTTATGATGTCATGGCCTGATTTAAAGTGAAGCTTGATATAAAGTACAGTTGATGCTCAATAGCAGTTTGGAGGTTAAACGTAGGAGAAGCCACACACAATGCCACAATGAAAAAACTAACTCCTTGCACCCAAATGTGCACCCAAATATTTCAGTTAGTTCCCAGATCTCAGACACAAGTAACACTTGGAAGTCAGCTGTGAATTGTCTTTATTGCACTGGGTGCCTTAATTGCTCTTCCAACTGATAGCAATTTCACAAGAAGTCGTGTGTATGCCTATGGGTGCATAAGACTTTTTTCTGCACATTGTGCAAACAAAATGTGGAGATGGGCCCAAACCAAAGCCCTGATCCAGAATTCATACACCCAAACAGAACAATATTCCCACATCTGCATACTCACAACCTGAAGGATTCTAAATCAAGATCTAAACTGTCACAACGTGTGAAGTGTTTTGATTTAGGAAATTTTAGTGAAAGATAGAGCTGAGCAAATACTTGATTTTTCATTTCAGGGGCCAGATCAAAAAATAAGTCTGTCTGGTTTGAACTGATTTTTTTTTTCTTGCTAAAACAGAAAATGGAAAAAAAAATCTATTTGAGTTCAGTGAAACACTTCCAATGTCATTTTGATTTGACATTTTCTACACAAAATGTTGATTCAAAACAGAATGTCAAAATGAAGTGTTTCAACGTTTCTGGAAAAAATTGCCACATTTGCAAATCATTTCAATGCCCCGAGAAAGGCATATTTTAGTGAATTTACTATTTGCCAAAAAATCGCCCAGCTCTAGCAAAAGATTTAACCAGGGATAAGGGGCACTGGATATGGAGTTTTCATTCAGACCCATCTCTATTAATAACATCACGGATGCTTTTCCCCCACTTTTAGCAGCCAGGTCACGTTGTTGTGTTTTGGTTTGTTCTTTTATTTTGAGATTAATTATTGTGCCTGCCCTCTATTTATTTTTCAAAATATTTTATCAATACTTTGAACAATGTAGCTATGACAATGGTAAAGTCATAATAACCCCAAGGAAATGAATGTGTCTTACTGCTTAATAGTAGTGTCACTTGCCCTATATAAAGGCTGAAACTTAAACTAACAAAAACAAGAAAATCCACAGTTGTAACTGACACTTGGGCCAAATACACCTTTCACTGTTGGAGTAAGTCCACTGTTTGTTTCTATTTAACTCAAACTATTGTACCTAAGTGTATAATAGTCTATAAATAAAAGCAGCAGTTAAGAATTTTGAACTATTTAGTCACAGATTCACAGTAGCAGGGGCGTCTCTATGTACTTTGCTGCCCCAAGCACGGCAGTCTGGCGGCTTTCGGAGGCCCGACTGCGGGAGGACCGCTGGTCATGCAGATTCGGTGGCATGCCTGCGGGAGGTCCGCCAGTCCCACGCCTTCAGTGTACCTGCCGCCGAATTGCAGCCGAAGCCGCGAGACCAGCAGACCTCCCGCAGGCATGCCGCCGAAGGCAGCCTGACTGTTGCCCTCACGGCAACCGGCAGGCCGCCTCCCGCAGCTTGCCGCCCCAGGCATGCGCTGGTGCCTGGAGCCGCCCCTGCACAGTAGAATAGTTAAGGGAAGAGTGATAGTTGAGCCTAAATTTTTGTCTGTTTTAACCAAACAAGTTTAAAGTGTGTAAACTACACATTCCACTTACACTTTGTTCACTCTGAAGAATTTAAGCAATATATATATAACAATGGCTTCTGAGAAGCCAAAAAGTTTTTTTTCCCCTCAATAGATCGTGATGGTGATTATGTATTATAAATAATGTCAAAATTAGCACACCTAACAAAATATTATGCAAAATCGTCTGTTACAAAAATTCATTCTGTTCACTAATGTGTGACAAAATACTGTTAGGAGAATTCAAAACACCTACTGTATATATTTTGCAACCATGCAGTAAATAATGTGTTCACATGTACTACAAAAATGAATGGATTTACTTTAATTTTAATATAGCACAGTCTTGACTCCGATGAAATCTCTAGAATACTGCAGTACAAAGAAAAATCATGGCTATTTAGTGATAATTACACTTAAATAACATTCTGGCATAAATCAACAAAAGCCAGAAAAAATAGCTAAAACAGGACAAGGTTTTTAACTACAGAATTTCCTGACTTGTTTGTTTCCATCTCATCCTTAATGTTATCTGAATGTTGTTTCAGTCTGGGAATTGAATTTTCTTTTAATTTGAGCAGGCCATATATTCATTTGTGGGCTCTCTATCTTCATCAATCAATGTATTACACCAGGCAGCTTCCTCTCCTCACAAAAGATAACCCTGGATTATGTCATGGCTCAATTCCCCATTGCTCCACCAAGATAATGAGTTTGCACATGTCAGAAGGATCATTTACAAAAATGAGTGGGGTGCTATTATATCACTTCCATCTGCTATAGGACGATTCCATTTGCAGAAATCAATCCCCTGGAAGAGGATTTCTTAGCTACTGTCTGTGCTGGAGAGGTATTTCAGAGCAGAGTGTGCTTTCTGGCAGGATTAAAAAAAAAGGGGGGGGGGGAAATCACATGGTTGCTGCCTCTGGAAAGCCAAGAGTTGTTTTCATCTTCCTATTTTTGGCCCCTAAACTGGAAAAGTGAACTAGGGTTGAATAAGTGGCCCTCACTCCACATAAGATTGGGTTGCAAGACACTGGGGCTGAAGGAAACATCAGTTCTAATAGATGTGGAAGGGTCAAAGTGTCCATGTAGCTAGGCCACTGCCGGCTACCGATGGGTCTGTGGAGCATGTAATAGTGTGGTGGCATTCTGTTCCCCTTCTCCTGTAGGTGGAGTGTTGGCCATATAGATCTGTGTTGTGCATTAACCCCCTGGCATGCCACTGGCTGCATGAGCATTGTTCACATTCACATTGGATCTTGGGGAATGATCATGCAAGCCTCGCTAACACACAGCTCGCATCCATGCAAACAGTGCCATTTACTTCAATGGGGCTAGGCAACACTAGTATAGACATGTCCAGCAGAGACCTGAGAGTTATATTGGTGGGAAGGCCCTTGTAATGATCATGATGGAAGAAGACTAAGGAGGAAGCCAAAGACTCGATATCTGGATCAGATATCAGAAGACATTAGAGAGACCAATGTGCATGACAGCCAGGTGTACAATCGTGAGTTTTGGACGAAGGGTATAAAAGTCACCAACCCCAGCTAGAGAAGTGGTATAAAAGGAGGAGGAGGACAATGACTATTCATATGCATGAGGATTATTCACCAGAGCATAAGGTGTTAAAGGATAACACCCCTGTTGTTGATGTCAGAGGAGTGGTTCATTGAGCTGCAGATTTCCCAAGTGTGGGTTGTTGATCACTTTGGTTCCATGTGACAAATATGGCCAGATTTTCAAATGTGCTCAGCACCCAGAATTGGTAACATAGTTTCAAAAGAGCACAGATTCCCTTTCGATACCTAGATAATGTGGCCATATTTTTGGAAGTGCTTAACACTCAGCAGCTCTCATTGTGGAAAATCTGCCCACTTATTTATGTACAGGAATTGGGTACTATCCCTTTAAATAGTTTGGGAACCCTCTAGTGGGCCTCCTTATCTTCTATTTCTGTAGCCACCAGAACACTGCCACCGTAGCAGCCTACATGTTGTATGTTGTAAATTTGTATATAGTTAGTAAACATGGTTATTTAGAACCCAACAGTGTCCGTGTTGTTTCTACATATTCTTAATGTAGTATAAACAGGAAAAGCTTGTTAAGATCATTTGAACATCTGGCACTTATTAATTATGGAGTTAGATCTTTATATACCCACAAAAGTTACCTCAGGATATAGCATACTGTTACATCATCATATCCTCTGCCTTGCTCACCTGTCTGAATTCTAAACAGATATTCAGGATAAGTGTCATTTGTCTTGCCTATAGAAATGCATTAAAGCAATCTCAGAAGAATAAGAAATTTCTGTTTAATGCAAATCAGTAATTACTGTCAACATTTTGGCTTGGATATTTTGACAATCAATTATAGGAAAACACTTTGCTTTTGTTTTTTCAACATCTACCTTATCTGTCACATTTCATCCCTCTACTTAGTGTACATCGTGTCACAGTGTAATCTCATCAGGTGTCATGAATCATAGCCTAATTCAACAAAATGTGACCTGATGCAGCTTGACAAAAAGCTTGAAAAAACAAACACCATGTTGATTACTGGCCAACACCCATTGGCCCTAGTGTTTCTGGCATTACCACCATTAAATTGATCACTAACCTATGGACAGCCAGTCACTAATCACAAAATGATCTCAAATCATAAAGGAGGGAATAATATAGGTAGTAAATAGTTTCCTGAAGTGTTCAGATTAATATAAAAAAAAACTTCTCAAAAATATCCTATGAACATGCACTTAATCCTTTCAACCTGTGTTACACTTGTTATGTTCTTTTCTGACTCTTTCAGCAAAGTGCAAATTACAGCAAAGTGCAAATTCAGTGGAACAAGTTTTTTTTTTTTTTAAGTTTAGGATTCAATCAAAATAAAAAGCTAAAAATTTAATTATTATAGCAAACATCTTTGCTCATAAATCTTGTTATAATTTATTTTTCTTTTAAAAAAATCAATGTTTTATGACAGTTTAAATTTGCACCTGAGACCACTATACTTTATATCAAGTGAAAATGGATAACAAATTAAATTCATGGACCCTCATTAAACATAAAATTACTCAACAAGAACCAACCTGAATCAATTAATCATAGTGTAATATCACTTTAATTTTCTAATACTTCCAAAATCAAGTCACCATTTGCATCATTTTTCATTTTAGTAAACATGACTAGCATTGTTTAGAATTGATGAAATACATAATTGTAGTCACATTAATTACTTGCTCAATCTTTCTCTGTGAGCATTCAGTTGAAAACTACAGCTGTTAAAACTGGATATTGCATAACAAAGCCCATTTATTCTTTAATATTTTTCTCTTGATTTTTTAAGAGATATGAAGCAAAGAAGACAGATGCAAATTTACATTGCATATGTTGACAATAGTAGTAGTAAAGTAACCATATTTTAAAACACAATGAGGTAATATTTTCAGTTATAATTATTATCCAGTGGACGGTATGTAGAAAGGATGACCATGTATCCCTCCAAGGATTGATTGACAGCTCATTTAAGTCAATGAGAGTCTTCTGTTGCTTTCAATGAGCTTCGGATTAGGTCCCAAGAATGTCTGGTTTACCATTTAAACAAAACGGCATTATTTCCACTTTTATAGATTCACCTAGCCAAGGAGGCTAATCTTATCACTTGGGTTACTCACAGTTCTTATGCCAAAAAAAGTCTTTTTGAACAATATGAAATTCTCCATAAAAAAAAAATCACGTTCAAAAGTTTCATTTTTTATTAAATTATTTCAAACAAAAAGAGAAGAAAGGGAAGGGGGATCCCCATTCCCCAAAAATCATTTAAAATCAATTGTGTGGAAACTATTTTCAGTTTTTTCAATCAGCCCTAGTTATGACATTTCTTCTAAGAAGTTGGATGCATAGATGTGTCCCAATCTCCACACCACCATGTCTGAAACACACTTTGCTAAGACACCTTTAGGAAACTTTGGGCCCAGGTCTGAATTCCCTGACTCAAGCATTGCTCTATGATAGGCTAAAGTGGAAAACACCAAAATCCTCAAACTTTGGGAAGGTTCAGATTGGGAGCTGGCTCTAAGTATGAATCTTACCTGGTTTCTCTGGTCATTTGTACCTCTTTATGGCTGTTGGACAGAATCTAGCTCATTAAATATACAGGATTTACCCTTAAAAAAGTGTACAGTTGCTTTTGATAAATACATAAGGTTACCACAGTATTTGCAGTATTCACTGTACTTCTCTATGCTTACTACAAGGAAAGTTGAGATAAGTTATCTAAGGCAACTGACAAGTTTTTATTAAGAATTACCATTGTAATTAGAGTAATGTGCATAGTAAAATCCAAATAAAATGACCGTATCTTGATAGCTTCTGATTAACCTCAACTATTATGCTATAGGTTGTTTGCTCTGACTACAGAAGACTTCATTCCCATTATCTAATATTCTATTGCCCTCTTGCTGTCCATATGCATGCTGGAGCAGATATTTGCTGCCTTTACATTACTTCTTTAGCTTATCATAATAGGTGTCTCTCACATCGGAGCTGATTCTTATGATAATGTGCAACATACAGCATGTGTGTTGACCAGAATCTGTATATGCAGATACATTTAGGGCCTGATCCAGCTCCACTGAAGTCAATAGGAGTCTTTCCATTGGATTGGACCCTTACTGCATCTAGGTGAGCACTGGCTTATTTGTAGCTTCACTCCCTCCTCTGACTGAAAACACACTCTTTGAGACTAATATTTTGGAAAAATATTTTCACATTATATGTTTTCTTAGGCGAAAGGATGGTGACAATTCATGCATCCGAAGAAGTGGGTCCACGAAAGCTTATGCGCTAATAAATTTGTTAGTCTCTAAGGTGCCACAAGTACTCCTGTTCTTTTGACAATTTAAGGTTCATCTCCTGGAACTTGACTGACAAAAGTCAGAATCATATTCAAAAGTGAAGAGATTATATGGCCAAAACAGTACAAACAGTGTGTAAAATTGAGAAAGTTAGAAAAATATTGGTGCATGCAGTAAATTAAAACTAATCCAGGGACTTGGAATGCTCTTCCATTGGTACTAAGGCCCTGATTCAGCAAGGTACTTGGGTACACATTTAATTGCTTTGCTGAATCAGCATTCTGACCCTTTCATGTTCCCAAGGGGTCTGATCCTGATTAGCAGAAGGGTAATTTCACCCTGATTAAAAAGAGAGCAGATGAAGAAGGACGTTGAATAATCCTTCAGGCATGTATCAATCCTTAGTCAGTCATTCTTTGTACTCTGTTGTGGTACAGTATATGCACCAAAGTTTGATTGCTCTGGAAATTTTAGAGAGCTCATTTCTGTCAGATAAAAATCTCCCAGGCTCTTTTTTCTCATATTGATAGGATTGTGGTGTCTGACAGAAAACCATCACAACTATTTGTTAGAATTCACACACACACACACACACACACACACACCCCTGACCATGTTTATTTCATCTAACAACTTTCAGATGTGAATTCTTATACAGGTTTTCAATAATACCTAACTGGATTTTCAATAATGTGCTGAATATTTATTGGCAAATAAAATACAGCAGAAGTCTCTCCTTTACAAATATGAAATAATCATTTACATGCTTTTATGTATTTATCTACATAGTAAATCTCAAACTGGTCAAATGGGGTGTTATCTTCCTCTTGATGGTGATGCCATCAAGAAATAGGAACTACCGTATCTGCGATTTTCTGTGTAATTGTTCAAAATTTGGGAGTATTCTTATAAAACAGAATTAACCCAGATTCACTGTTGGCCATTATAGGGTTTATTGTAGGAAGCTGGACTCTAATGCAGAACAGTGTGTAAATTCATACATCATCACTTGCTGGTACAGTTACACTCTCACAAGAAGATGGGAAAATACATCTGAGCCAAGATATATGAAACCGAATACAAAGGGATGCACTATATATGCCAGATTAAAGAACATCTGATTTACGACAAGAGGTATTTAAATAATAAACCAAACTCCTATAAACAAAGAGATATGAATGAGTATTATTGGTGAAATCTGCCAGAGACACTACTCTCTTCCCATTTTGGAAGAAAATGAAAAGTTAAAAACTTTAACATGAACTCAAAGACCTTAATGCTTTGTATAAAATAATGATTTTAAATTACTCCACTGTAAAGTATGTGCATAGGTAGATATGTATACAAAAGCAATGATATAACACATTTTCTAATAAAAGTATTAATATAAAGAACAATGATTAGGGACAGATTTTGTGCTACCACTCTGGATGAAGTCTCTAACAGTGGGTATGATACTTCATGTGTCCTGTACATCACTACAACAGCATATAAAGGCTGGGATGGGAGGGAGCTAGAATTGGCCCTTTTGGGTTTTCAGTATTACATACAAGTAAGTCTTCCAGGTGTCTTACACAATGGAAGGATTTAGTGGGCTTCAAACTAGCCCACAAAAGAAATAGAAAGGCCCCAGGAAGTTTTTAAGAGTCATTTCTGATTTCCACCATTTCCAGAAAATGATTTCTTTTCCTATTATATTATCAGAAAAGACATGATATTAAGGAACATTTCCAAGTAATAACCATGCAGATAATTTGCAAAAACAGAAAAAGTAGAAGTTACTGCCTCCATGTCAGACCCCTCTATCTTTCAAACGTTGACATTAGATAGATGTCCATTCAACCAACCTGTCTGGGTTCTCACTTCCCCATCCCTCATTTCCGATCTATTTTTGTCATCCCCTTATTGAACAGAACTTTTGCTTTGGGTGTTTATTTGGGAGGCAATGTGTCTAGGGGGGAGAGCACTGGAGTGGGATTCAGAAGACTTTTGTTTTATTCCTGGCTCTTTCCCTGGTCTGCTAGATGTGAATCAGTTCCCTATCTGTAAAATACTGACCTCCTTTATAAAGTACTTTGAGATCTATTGATGGAAAGTGCTATATAAGAGTTAGGTATTATTGTTATTGAAGTACTACATAGAATCGCCACGTAATGGTACCCTGGCAAATTACAGGATACCAAATCATTTGGGACATTTATTTCCACAGACAAAGGTAACGTTCACTTCTTGAATTATGCAGTTATAAGAACCTACCTCATTTTGAGTGTCTCTGAACTCCTTTCATTCTGGAAACTGGTAACATTTCATAACGGATATCATCATCTCTCGCCACTGTAGTGCTTTTCAGCTGGGACAAGAAGGTGCACATAACTCTTCAGTAGAGTATCTTTTAACTAAGAAGAATATGCTATCATTATAAAACCTTGTTTGCAAGTCAAGAACATAACATTATGCATCTACATTTTATGAGATAGGGGCCATGACAATTGATCTTTGGGGAGTTAAGGAGTACTTTATGCCTGCAAGTTTCATGAACTGCTACATTACAACTTCCCAATATTCACAGGTACAGTAAGGCTTTTCATTATGCTCCTACTTGTTCAAAACCAGCCAAAGGGCTTCTGTGGGGATAAACTGTTACCAGTTCTTATTCTGAAGACAATGCGTTTGTTGTTCTGTAAAGATGTGGGGGAGGCTGCAGAAGCCAAAGATCACACTCCATTTAGGAAGGCGGGGATCTGAATTGCAGAGGGCAGAACAGACTGGGGCAGACTGCAGCTTACACAGGCTCTCATTGCTGTGTTATGAAGTGTTTAAATAAAAATAAGATAATTATTTTAAAAAAATAAACTGATTCCAATTAAATCGTTACTGCAATTTTAACCTGAGTTAGCTAATCTGTTTTTTGACAAGTGTAGACATACCCCAAGAAGAACACAAAGTGCTATTTGGAACAGAAAAAGACATCATATTTGTGAGCCAATCTAATTATCTTGAAGACAACAGGAGCTTTTCTGTTGACTTCAGCAGGGCCAGGATTTCACCCAAGCTCTTTGTGCTTCATGCGGTTTATGCTTACACATAAAAAGGGAATGTTCTTCACCCCCAAAGTAGTAGCTTGAGTTCAACCCCAGGCTTCCCTATAAGTTTTACTCATGCTGCTATCCCAGCTTTTAACTTGGGTTAGCAATTTAAGTAAAGCCAATGGGGAGTCTGGGCTGGAACTCAAGCTACTACCCTCAGTTAAGAACACACCTTTTTTGTAGTGCAGACATACACAAGCTCTTCCTGCCTCACTGAGTGTAAGAAAACATGGCTCATTTGGAATATTAACACCAAGCTGATACTGGAATACATCTGTATTAGTAATCAGCTCTGAAAAATTATTGCAGTCCATGAAACTTGGACTTCAACCAACAAATAAAGCAAAGTTGTGCAGCTCACATGAACTTTAAGCTGCCCTTTAATTTTTGACATCCATAACCATTTATGATGCTTTTTTATTCCAGTAATGTTCTGCTGTTACTTTGTGTCCTTCAGTGGTGTCTATTTATGTATTGGTAAATCATCATGATGACTGGGTTGTCTTCCCATAAAGCCACTGGCCAAGGAACAAGTTTGATTCTGAAAACACTAACACGTGAATAATTTTACTCATGTGAATAGTCCCATTGATTTAAGGTTATTCACATGTTTAAATGTTTGCAGGATCAGGCCCTGAATGTTTTGACCTTAAAGTGTTTTGCAGATTGAAGTTGACATTCATATTGCAATAAAATGCTCAAAGCACTGAATGAGGCAAGCAGTAATATAAAATAGATATACTCCCTGGATCATCAGGTTTAACAATTGGATTTGTATTTATTTGCTTTCTTCTTTCAGAGAACATAGATTAGAGACCCAGTTATCAGCAAGAAAAATGCTCAAATGGGACTAGATTCAGACGTTTGTAAGAGTGAATATGTGTGTATAAATTTTTCCCATTTTGGCCTACAATTAACCATAAGCTTACAGAACCTAAGCAGGGGCAGCTCCAGGCACCACAGCAAGCGCATGCCTGGGGCTGCAAGCTGCGGGGGGCAGCGTGCTGGTCGCCATGAGGGCGGCAGTGAGGCAGCCGTCGGCGGCATGCATGCGGGAGGTCCACCGGTCCCGCGGCTTCAGTGGTGGGTACTGGCAGATCACCCGCAGAAACGCCGCCGAATCCGTGTGACCAGCGGATTGCCCGCAGGCGTGCCACCGAAGGCCATCTGACTGCCATGCTTGGGGAGGCAAAAAACATACAGCCACCTCTGAAACTAATGTACTTCACTGCTTTCCTCTGATGGCAAAGAACCATGGAATTAATTACTATTAAAGTTATTATAAACTACAGTATGGAATACTGTATTGCACTCTATAATTTATATTGTGTAGAGATCATTACCATCATGAAATAAACAAACATAACAGAAGACAGGACATTCCTGTCATCACAATAAAATTGAAGCTTCCCATGACAAATACTGTTCTGCTTTTAAGGGGTTACTTTTCTGGAAATGCCTCCACAGTTCATAAGTGAAGGAAAGAGAATGACAATGTTCTATACAAACAGAAGAATACACTAACCCCAAAACACTCTGAATAAGCAGCGTGCTTAAAAAGGGAACCTATTTCAAGTGACAGCATTCATGTTTCTATTAAAGTATATTCAGGAGCTTGCCATAAAGTTCCAAACATTCTCTCAGTGTAGGAATAAGTCTTTATAACAAAATTGGGGTGACATCTTCTGCAAGTGTTAGTAAAAAACTAGGAGCATGTCAGAAGAGTTTGGAACCTGATTGAAAGCTGATTGGCATCAATGGGAGTCTTTTCCCATTCATTTCAGTGGGCTTTGACTCAGGCTCTTGGTTTCTGTAGAATAAATATGGATTTTTCTTTATTTTATCTTTCTAAAATGTCCCCCTTCAAATGTTTACTGAATTAATACAATAAAGCTATAGAAGAACTGCAGTTTAAATCTCATAACTGTCTTGATAACAACAAAGCCCCACATTCTTCATTAAAACAAAGTGTGCGTGTTGTGTCCAGTGATGTGCAATGTCATTTAAGACATTTCATCATTCCCTGCTTGAGCACTTCTCTGTAATCTGATGAGGTGCCCAGGGAAGAGACAATGATAGCCAAGGCATTAAAATGTAATCAAGATATGCAAATTTATATCGAACAGTGATTTGCTTGGAAAAAGAAATTAATCTAGTGATGGCCAAATAAACAGTGTGTAATATGGATAATTAATCACCAAATTATCAGCTGTAGTCCCATGAGAAAATTATGCAAATGAAAAAGACCCCCCACCTACAGGCACAATTAAACCACTTAATACCAAACAAACTAAACAAAACACAACCTCTGGGAACATCATAAAACAAGCAATCCAGTCAACCTTAGTGGGTTGTACTCCAAACTCTGCAGTAATATGTTTGTACAGTACTTCACTATATTAAGTGTGTGGAGACTGAACTATTTGTTCACAAAGATCTGTGTCTTATTGCACAGTGTGAGACCACCAATCTTGCTTCAGCACCAGATTACACCATACACTCATATAATATGAGACTTGGATACAGTGAGTGAAACAGATGCAGGAATTAAGAAGTAAATCTTCAAACCCCAGTGCCTAGCCTGAGTAGTGGGGCTGAATATTGAGGATAGTCATAGCAGAGAGAGTTATATAACCAAATCATATCTTCATATCTCCTCTATGCTTGTGCAAGTTGCCGGACCCAGCTGGAGTTATTGCTTTGAGACAACATTCGATTAGAGCTGGTTGGGGATTTTCTGTTGATTTTTTGGGAGCGGGGGGGAAGATGGGGTTTTTGAAAAACTGAAATTTTCCATGGAAAAATGCTGATTTTTTGCTGAAAAATGTTCAATCTTCAATCTTCCATCAGGAAGATCTAATGGAAACATTTAGTTTGGGATTGGTTCGACATTAATCTATAACTGCCTGAGCCCTGTAGTACCCCATTGGAATTCAGGTGCCTCCTCTCCCCACTTTTGCCAATGGGTTGGGGTCCTAGGCTGGACTACATGTCTCAGGATGCACTGTTTTCTCCCGCTCTGGCCAGGGGCAGCTCCAGGCACCAGCACAACTTCGGCGGCAATTCGGCGCGGGACCGGCAGATCACCCGCAGAAACGCCACCGAATCCACATAACTGCCGTGCTTGGGGCGGCAAAAAACATAGAGCCGCCCCTGCCTCTGGCTGAGCTATGAGCTATGGCCAGGGAGCTCAGTCCAGACAAAAAAATAGGGGCACAAGACTACAGCTACAACTCCCATGAAGCACTACAATGGCTCAGATAGACACGGATGAATGTTGATCTGATCTGGAATGAAATGGTTTGATTGTTTTTGTTTCATTACAAATTTGGATGTTTCAACTTTTTGTCCTAATTTGGGATGAAAACAAATGCGGAAATATTGGAATTTCCCGTGGGACAGAAATTCCATCTGATGATCAGCTCAACTTTCAATGTTCCACGTAGAACTGGGAAGGCACGATTCAAGAAATAACTTTTGCTGGAACACAGGCAAGGGAGCTCTACTGAGAGTTTTGGGCAAGAACAGAATTTCTCACTTTGGATCTATGAAGTCCAAGCAGTTTTAAGCACTTTAAAAAAGGAAGTTACTTTTGAAAGCAAAGCACTGCAGGGTTATGTCTACACTAGGGACTTGGGGAGTGATTCCCCTGTTCACAAACACTAGCTCTCGTCAAGCTGGCACGAGTATAAATAGTAGTGTAGCTGCAGTTGCACAGGCAGTGGCACTGCTTAGCTGTGCTGAGTATAAACCTGCCTGAAACCAGTGGGTACATATTTAGCACAGCTAAGCCATGTCTCCACAGGTGCTACCCATGCTACCACAGCTACACTGCTATTTATATCTGCACTAGCTCAATGGGAGATAGCACGAGTACAGGCACATGAGCAGGGGAAATCACAGCCCTAGTTTGTAGTGTGGACATAGCCCAGGAAACCTAGTTCAAAGGATAAGAGCACAGCTGTCCTGAATTCTCACAGTGGAAAAAAAACACAAACTGGGTTGCTTAGATAAGTATAAGTTATATAGTGGAGATGGCTGTAGTTTTGAAAACTGTCAAGCTGGCCTTTCTGATGCTTAGTCCACAATTTGCCTTTTTTAATAGTTTGTTCAAGTATGCTCAGGTGTGCTGTAACCACACCTCCCAGTGGTTGTATAGACATACCCTTAGTAGCTTGAAACAGGGAACATCAAGAAGCCTCTCTACAATCACTCTTTCAGCTACACAAGGTATATGACAGACTTCAGTATATTTAATCAAGCAGTGCCCTATTGTTCACATTAACATGTCCAATGTTTTTATGAGTGTCACATTTCTAGCAGTTAAACACAGGTACACTACGGAAAACCAAATTCTGCTCTTGGGTGCAACTGGTATAAATCCAGAATAACCCCCATTTGTAATGGAGTAGATTTTGGCCCATAGAAAAAAAATCCTGGATGAATTAGTACTGAAAAGAACAGCAGTAGACCCAACTGGAATTATTTCCCTTATATAACTGATAGTTATGGTTCAGCAAAATGTAATTCTAAATGAAATAGGAAACCTGTGATAAAGACATCAGGGAACAGGGTTTATGTGGAGATGACAATAAATTACCTGGTAAGACAACTGTATTGACAGCATTTTGTTTAATTATTATTATGAAGATGATAACATCCAGCACATATGAACAGCATGTTGAGGGAAAATTAATCCCTCTGGGGAAACATTTTAATTAAGATAAAATTGTTAGATTTCTCTGAAATTCTCTGACTGGCAACTTTTGCTATATTATTTTTTTCCTAATAGCTTTTATGAACAAAAATACAATAATTAACCTCTTATTTGAAGAACTAAAACTATCTTGCTGAGAGTGCACAAGTATTAGTTGACTGTTTATTTTATGTAGCATAAATGTCCACAGGGATGAGAACATGCAATGATGAGTGCTTTTTCAAAATTGTATTTTTTTTTAAACAGAGCCCTTATCTGATTACTAATGCACACTGAGCATTTTTATCCTTCCAATGCTCCCATTTTGCAATCACAAAGCATCAGTGCTGGTAGGAAAAGATTAGGCCTGATGTCCCATCTGGAAACTAATTTAGTGGGAAATTGCACAGTGACAAAGTGATGATGATTTTAAAGGCAGATGTCTTATTAGTTATGATTTATTGAGATGACCTTCCCAGACTGATGATATTTTCTCCCATCCCCAAACACTCCAGAGAGAACAAAAGTAAATATTGCCTATTTTAGGGCCTAATCTTGCAAACCTGTATTCACATAAGTAGACCCATTGACTTCAGTGGCACAATTCATGTGAGTAATGGAAAGCAGTTTCATTTGATACTTATTAGCAAGTATCTTGAAGAAAAAGAGGGGGGAAATTCTGGTCATTTCATTTTCTCTGTTGACTTACTTGAATTTTCCCAGGATTTTCTGATCTATCATGCAAACGTACAATGAATGGTTTTTGTGGAGAGTGCAGGAATCAAGAATTCCATATGTTTTGATATTTTGGGCTGATTATTATTTTAAAAAAATCAAGTTAATAAATGTATAAACTTGCAGAGTCTTAATGAAACAGCCCATCGGGACTGCAGGAAGTTAGCAACTGTATTCCAGGAACCATAATGGCAGAGTCACAAGTGGTTATAGTCACAAAAAGTCTTCCCACCCACATTCTCATCACTGTACATGTTGTTGAAAAATTCCAAAAAGAAGAATCCCCACCGCTATCACCAACAGAAGAAGCAGCTTCTAATCAGAAGCTGTGTTAATCTTTAAAATACACTTTGTTCTGTGTCCTTGAACTCATTGCCCATCTAATACTTTATCCAATCAAGTGTATTAATCATACAACACATGCAAATTGTTATGGGGCAAGGAGAAGGATTTTTAATGGCTGGACTTTCTCAGGTTCATAAAATAGCTTCACTTAAGGACCTGATCCCACACATTACACCCATAGAATTCCTATTTATTTCAAGGAGATTTTCATGGTCAGGACACTTAGTTTGTTCAGATTTTTAAAAAATGTTTAATAACCCAAACCATTTTTACAGCCTCCCCTGAGCAACACTGGGTCTGAATAAGTTTCTTGAAACCAAGAGGGTATCTCTGGTGATAGAAAATGTAGCTCCTTCTCGGTTGGTTGCAGAATTAGACAGTGCTAGTAGTTTGCAAAAGACAGAATACATAGTAGTTAAAACGAGGAGTCCTTGTGGCACCTTAGGCTTGGTCTACACTACCCGCCCCAATTCGAACTAAGGTACGCAACTTCAGCTACGTGAATAACGTAGCTGAAGTCGAAGTACCTTAGTTCGAACTTACCTTGGTCCACACGCGGCAGGCAGGCTCCCCCGTCGACTCCGCGGTACTCCTCTCGCCGAGCTGGAGTACCGCAGTCGACGGCAAGCACTTCNTTGGAGGAAGCAGTGGATTTGACTTTAAAACAAAACAACCACGACCCTTTTCAAGATTCAGAATCATTAATCTGTCTTAAATGACTCTCCAAGAAACTAGCAAAAATGGGTTGTGTAATGGAGATGGCCTAATAAAAACAGAGCAGAATTGAAGCTATTTTTGAGTTGTCTCCTTAAATAGGAGGTTGCCTAAGAATAACAACTACTATGTAACAGGTTTCAGAGTGGTAGCCGTGCTAGTTTGTATCAGCAAAAACAACGAGGAGTCCTTGTGACACCTTAGAGACTATTATTTGGCATAAGCTTTCGTGGGCTAAAACCCACTTCATCAGATGCATGGAGTGGAAAATACAGTAGAGAGGTATAAATACACAGCATATGAAAAGATGGGAGTTGCCTTACCATTTGTAATACATATGCTGTGTATTTATACCTCTCTACTGTATTTTCCACTCCATGCATCTGATGAAGTGGGTTTTAGCCCACGAAAGCTTATGCCAAATAATAGTCTCTAAGGTGTCACAAGGACTCCTCGTTGTTTTTGCTGATACAAACTAGCACGGCTACCACTCTGAAACCTGTTACATAGTAGTTGTTATTCTTAGGCAACCTCCTATTTAAGGAGACAACTCAAAAATAGCTTCAATTCTGCTCTGTTTTTATTAGGCCATCTCCATTACACAACCCATTTTTGCTAGTTTCTTGGAGAGTCATTTAAGACAGATTAATGATTCTGAATCTTGAAAAGGGTCGTGGTTGTTTTGTTTTAAAGTCAAATCCACTGCTTCCTCCAAAGGTTCCCCAAGCAATACAACTACCATGGTTCCTCTGCACTGGGAGGAGATTGGATGTGGGGTGACACACAGGGAATGCCCCCCCCCCCGCACTACCATCAGCATAGAACTCAGCTCCACTGTCTCCCCTTCCATTACTGCACAGCATCAGCTAGAGGGGACAGGGCCTGGATAGTCTGCAGAAGGGACAGTCCTGGAGCTGAGGAATTTGCAGCTGCAATGATCTACCTATTGTCTGCTGCTCTATTGGGGGCCATAGACTCTGAGTCATCCCTTGGCTGCTTTAATTTACCCTGGGGGAGCCAGTTTGGTCCCCTGACTAGTCCTTAGACTGAGTGAGGTGAAAAGAGGATTTGCAGCCACTGGTAGAGCTGCTTGAAAAGAGAGGTTCCCCCTCCTCGAACCTTAACAGGAAATTGCAACTTTGTCACACAAAAAAGAGCCTGAAAACCTTTTCTGTTGAAAATTTTTGGTGTTTGGATGTTCAATTTTCTGATGGAAAAAATATTTTCAAGAAAAGCAGACACTTCCATACACACACAAAAAACCAACATAAAAACCAAAAACCCACCTCTCATTTAATCAAAAACCCAAACTTTCCATCCCAAAAAAGAGTTTTGATGGAAAACTTTCCACCAACCTCTAGCCATCTGTGTCTCCCTTGCTACTGAGATGAACGAAATGTGAGCTCAGGGTATCTGAAGATATAGGCTAATAATTTTAAAAGCACTCACGCCTATGGTTACATGCCAAGACCTGAGGTCCATATTCCCCAGTTTTCTCTGAAACCATTAATGATAGCATCACTTCTTTCTATACGAGAACAGGGAACTCCCACAGGGTGGGTCTGTATCTTAAATAGTTTAATTAAAAAAGTCTTTTCCTTTGGAGCTAGCCTGAAGCTGAGGCTTTTGATGGTTCCAGATCTGTTAGAAATGACTCCCGCTCTTGCCTCTGCAAGCCTACTCCTCTGGCAGCAGAGTTAGGTCCACGAACAGAAGGGGGCTGGGTTTGGGGTGGGTTTTACAAGAAACGTGGACCTTCTGTGCAGCACAGAACCCACTTTGCAGAACTTCCTTGTGCAACAACACTTGGAGGATAAAGCCAGCGGATCTGTGATGGGCCTCTCTCCTATGGCAAGGAGGCCACTATATAGCCCCTATATAGAAGCTGCACAACTTGGGAGGGAGGTTTCCTGCCCTGCTTGAAGATGTCCAGCCCAGTTACTCAGGATGAGCATTGCAGAGGAGATTTAGGCTGCACTTTTTAAAAAAAAAGCGGTTCTTTAATCAATTCCATTGTGGGAATATGGCCCTTTGCAAGCAGAAATCAATGTACCCTGTTCTTGCAACGTTTGCAGTAGAAATGTAAAAATGCTTCTATTGATATTCTACTAAAATTTATGACATAGAACCCACATTGTGGGACAAATGGATTATCATATAAGGAGTTTCTTCCCCCCAGGAACTTATGTTGAGAACAGCTTACTAGCTGAAACCAAACGAAGTCTGCCTCTGATTGATAATTCATTACACTAATAGATCTGGAGTTGTGATGGTATTGTCTAGAGGTGAAGAAGTCAAAAGTTAATTATATTCTCCCATTCTCTGTCATTCTAGATAATGAGAATAATGTAAATGTAAAGACCAAAAATGAAAAAGGTACTTGATTGTACTAGCTCTACGTGCTGAAATCCATCTAAAAAATCAGTATAGTGTGAAACCAACCATGTAACACTCGAAAACAGAATTGGTCTGCAGAGCATGTTGAACACTGGAATATTAAACATGGCTTTAGGGGAAAAATCAACTTTTTTAATAAATCATGAAAGCATTAGCAAACTGTCAAACCATACTCCCCATTTAAATTCAAGGTTTAAGAGACTTTAGATATGACAAGGAGTCTGGTGGCACCTTAAAAACTAACAAATTTATATTTTTGTTGAGGTTGATGGATTTCCACTCCATACGGCTAAATTTAGTGCCTTGCATGGTGTCAAGTATCAGGGGGTAGCCGTGTTAGTCTTGTTGTTTTTGTAGATACAGACTAACATGGCTACCCCCTGATACTAGATATGACAGAATTTGGGAAATCCATGGAATATTGGAGAAACAGGATTGATGGCACTAATGTTGGTTTTATCTCTGCAAACTCAATAGCTGTGAGTAATTTGAATAATTGCAAGCTTCAAAAGGTTGACAGGTTTCATCTACGCAAATCATTTGCATTATCTGCTGCATCTGTGATCAATTAAAGCCTTCAAAACACACTATTGAACATCAACTTTTCTTCCATCTCCACCCTCTATAAATTCTTGACATGAGTGGATCTACATGCAGTGGAAACACAGTGAGGTGTAGTTTCGAGCAATGTGAAAGTGACACAGTATAGCTAGGAATACCCAAAAATACAAAGTTTTCTTCTTATATAGTCAACCTATCCCAAATCTATCTCCATTTTAACAATTAAAGCATTTGTGCAAAATGTTCTAGCTTGCTGTTGCATATTATACTGATGTATTTTGAAAGTCTGTTCTGTATCTGATTCATCGCTCTCTCTCTGAAGGCCTGGCTGCATGATTATATTTGCTTATCATAAATGTATCAGCCAGTTCTTCTTACCCAGTCATCTGGCAGGATGTTAAAGCTCAATTTTCTAAATTAAAAACAACAACAAAAAACCTCAAACCGACACTCCTTGAACAGAACATATTTCTCTATAGCCAGAAACCAACATTCAAAATGAGTTTTAGATGGTGTGGAATAATCAAAGCCAGGCCTCAGATTTACTGATGCTTAGATGATTTAACATTCATATTACAGTAGTGCCCAGAAGCCACAATCAAGATCAGGTTCCTGTTGTACCGAGTGCTGCACAAACACATTGACAGACCGTCCTGAGGAACTTGCACTCTTTATTCTTTGTTGTTGTCGTTATATACAAACTGATTCCTCTAATATTATGGACCCCAAATTGTTAACAGATGGTCCATTAACAAAGAAATATAGAGCCAAATTCCTGAAAAAAAGTTGTTGTTTGGCTGTACGTTTTTTGGAGCAGCAAAACACAGCAAATTCAGTCTCATTTACATGAGACTGAACCTGGGCTAAAGCCCACTGACAGTAGAAAGACTCCCTCTGACTTCAGTGGGGTTTGGATCGTGCTTATTGTGCTTAAGCATATGGAGTTAGTCGTGTGAACCAAAACAATGGTTTTCACTCTCTCTCTCTCTCATATAAATCTTTGCCGTACCAGCCAGTGACCTCTTTGTTCCTTTTATGGAGCAGAACAGTCAGCAACCTCCTCAGACTTCAAATCCCCCCCAAAAAAGCAGATTGAGATGCTCTAACTCAATTCAGTAGGTATAACAGACTGGGAGACAGGCAGCACTAATGTACGGTCTCAGCACAAGGCTGACTTCAAAATCATTAAAGTAGGGAACATGGTTATGGTGAGGCTTTCCAAGCCAGAGGATGATGACCAGCCAAATATCAATAACTGAAGCTTCGAGTCCCAGTGCTGGCACCTTACCAGTGTATTGGAATGTTTAATAAGCTTCTCTTTTCTAATAGAATTGATCCATTGGTGGAAAACCCACCCAACAGAGTTTTGAGGCTGGGAAATATCTGCACATTTCTCCTGTTCAGGAAGCAGGGCTCTGCTCTATGAACAGCCTGCAGAATCCATGCAAATCTCAGGGATCTGGAGGATCAGCAGGAGGCCAGAGACACCTGTGCAGATCTCCCAGAAGCCTCCTCCATCACTTGCTTACTAGTACAGTACCATACTAGCAGTCCCGTCCAGACTCCTGCAGCTGGCAGCAACCCTGAGGATCCCCATTGCAGTGGGGAGCCTAGCTGGAAGATAATGTATGTGTAAGGCCCAACTTAATTTGCAATATTGCAGAAATTGTGGATCCCACAATATTAAGCTTCCACTGCAATTTTGATGCTGAATTCAGGGGTATGTAAGTTACATTTTAACAATCAGCCCCATGCATAGCTCCCTCTGTCAGCTCTGGGCAGCAGGCATTTCCAAATTACTGTAATTAATAAAGATCTGTTGTTACTTTTCTGTGATTTTCCATGTCTTGTCCACAACTCAGGTGCAATTATTTGACAATCATCCCACAGTTTGAGTAGGGCCTTCTGCATGTGATTATTTTTCTGGCCTTATCTGCACAGGGCTAGTGGGAGGATAATGTACATGAAAGACTCCCATTAATTTCAGTGGAAGTAGGATCAAATCCGTACTTGGACGCAGACTTTTTAATTGTTACTGTATCATTCAGATCCTCCCTTCAGACACTGAAGTTTTTTGGGCATTCAGTACAGGCTCTATATCTTTGTCTGTAAATAGATGAAATCTGTGTTCTAGCAGACTGATTTCTGTTATTGCATCTTTCTGTGATTGAAGAAGAATTGTGTTGTGTGCCTGGAAGAATGAATGAATGATATTTTGTTTAATATTATGCTTGTTCCTATTTGGCCAAGAGGCCAACCAGGTCAGGCTCTATTATGCTAGACACATAGAAAGTGACAATCCCTCCCTAAAAGGCCTTACAATCTAACAAAACTGGAATCCAGACATTTCAAAAGTTATTTAGGCTAGAAGGAAAAAACTACTATGGTCCAAGACTGAATTTAACACAGTAATTTTTTCTGCCTTGTTTTCTTGCCCCACAAAATAGAAGTTATCTAAAGACCAAAACCATGTGCGTTCCACATTTATGATGACAGGACATCATTTGTCTCTTTTGACTAGGGGCTCTCCTTCTACCACATTTTTGTAATGCTTTGCTTCTAGCTGACAATTAAGGGCTAGATTGTAATGACGCAATCTGTCCTGAGCAAGGGACACATAGCAGCACCACCCCAGAAGCAGATCAGAGAGGGAATTGTGGCTCTTGGTCAGGATTGCTTCCTTGGTCCCCCTTTTTCTCCAAAGCAGCACTAATCTGCTACTGGTTGTACCAACAGCCATTACTTCCCTCTCTGTGCTAATTTAGCCCTGCTGACTGTGCATTAGGTGGGTGGAGCCAAGGCTTTAACTATTCATTACCTTTGTCCTGCTAATGGTATGGGGTAATAATGATGTGGCAGGTCACAATCCAGCAGGATCAGTTTAGCTTGTTTGTATGCTACTAAACATCATTGTGCACTATGATGTATTCATTCATTTTCTTTTTACTTAGGGCCACATTTTGGGCAGTCTGATATTTCTGCAAATATAAGGGGACATAAAAGGTACTCCCTTATTCCTCTGTTTTTGGTACCTGCATCATAGCAAGGACCTCAGCCTCCATAGGGCTGCTACTCCCCCTCCTGCACATATGACTGGATTGAGTGGGTAGGTGCGGGGAGTGATGGAACCAAGTGAGGTGATCTATGTTACATATAGGCCTGGGGCATGAGGTGGAAAATCAGAAACCAGATACTTCCCTTCTAAGATCTCTCTTCCAATGCTATGACCTTCCATTAGGGCCGCCCGGGGGGGTGCAAGTGGGGCAATTTGCCCCAGGCCCCAGACCCCGCAGGGGCCTCCACGAAAGTTTTTCGGGGCCCGTGGAGCAGGGTCCTTCACTCGCTCCGGGGGCCCCAGAAAACTCTCATGGGGCCTGGGCCCCCAGAGCTTCTTCCACTTTGGTGGCGGGGGGGTCCTTCCACTCCAGGACCCGCCGCTGCAGTGCCCTGAAGACCTGCGGCGGGGGGTACTTCTGCCCCGGGACCCGCCGCCGAAGTGCCGGGTCTTCGGTGGCAATTCGGCGGCAGGGCCCCACCCCACCAAAGACCCCAGACCCCCTGAATCCTCTGGGCGGCCCTGCCTTCCATATGGGCAGTTCTAAACTTTTCTAAAACAAGGCCCTGATCTTTTTAAACCTGGCTTTCAAAAAGGCTCAGTGTGAAAATATTCCAACTTTCCATGGCTGACATTTTTCTGGTCTAACTTGGATTGTTTTGTCCATGTTGTTTTTGATCAGATAAAAGTGTTTTAAGCTTGTGTCGATGCTTCCCAGACAAAGTATGATTTTCATTTTAAACTCTAAACTGTGCTTGAAAGTTTGGTGCACATTCTGCTTTGGGGAGGAAAAAATTGAAATAAAAGTAATAATAATAATCTGCCCAGGGTGTTTATATTTGAGTTAAATGATTTATGAGCTTTTTAAAATAATTTCTAGTACTCCCATACTTTTAATATACTTTTTTTCAGCTGTAATCCCACCTCAATCTATTTTGGAAGACAATCAATATGAAAGTAAAGCCTTATTTCATGTTTAATGAGTGAGTTGTTGCTTATGGCTTGACAAACTGTGATCCTCCAAGAAGATCATAGTGTTGGGGTTTTTTATGTACTTTAAATTTCTATTAAGTTATTGGCTGATCATCAAAAGAACCTGGTGACTGGATCTGGCATGGATTCATGCCTTCTGATTGATTCAGAATCATATGTATTCAGTATTTTTCTTTTAGTTAGGCTCTAGTCAATGTGAATTTAAGGTGAGTGTGACATACTACCAGCAGTCTTGAACATACATCCCCTACACTGTACTTTTAAAAAATGTAAAAGTATCTGCACAATCAGATTCAAATGATGCAGGTGATGGAGATGATAATAATACTTAGCACTTATTCATCTCTTTTCAACTTCAAAACACTTGACAAATATTAAAGGCTTAATTTTAACTCATAGAGCAACAGTCATGCTGGGGAAGAGTTGCTCCTCTTGGGTGGTAGTAGATGGGGGCATTAAGTTTGCAGATGCCAGGAGCACATATGGGGCTGAGATTACCCCTGAACCAGTGCTGAGTCAGCACAGGACTCAAGAGGGGAAGCAATGTATGGTCCAGCAGAAAGATCAAATGACTGGGAATGAAGAGAGCTAATTTCTGTTATCAGCTGTGATACTGAGTCAACCTGTGACCCTGGGACATTGATCCACTGTGTGATTTAAGTCACTTAAGTCCCAAACCTACAAACATTTAAGGATGAGCGTAACTTTAATTTTGCAAGCAGTGCCATGGAAGCCAATGGAATTACTCATCTATGTAAAGCTCAGCAGGTGTATAAGTGTTTTAAGGATTAAGGGCTCAGGTCCACATGTTCAAAAGTGGCTTCTAATTTTGGTGCCTCTTTTTTTGGATGCTGGATGTTAAGACTCCGTCCCCCTCAAATCTTCGTTTTTGAAAATGTTTATCTTTGACCTGTCAATCCCACAGCCGTCCACCTGTCAAATGGTAACGATAATACAGACACAGCCTTGCAAAGCATTTTGTGAACGTAGATTAAAAGTGCTCTTTAAGGGCTAATAAAGGCCCCTGATAGTATACGGAGACCCAGAAGAAGCTCCATTGATTTCAGTGGGAATTTGTATGGGCACAGCAGTCCTCCCATCATTCTATCAATCACAGGATTGGACCATAACTATTATTATCCTTTAGCATGTTTTTCATTGTATATCTGTTTGCTACTATCTGAATCTGATTGTAATGAAACTCCCATTGAACTGACTGGAAGAAGATGAATGAAAGCATTTTCATAATCTTTAACATGGGGGAAATGTAATTTTTAAAATAATTATCAAAGCACATAAAGACCATGTAAACTCTAGGAGAAACTCTTAAGAGACTATGAATGAGGGAACAATTATGCAAGGCTTCCTTTCCTATAGTGTATCCAAGTGCATCAGTAACATACCACAAGTGCACACCACATGAGGAGATTAATGAACTATCATTCTTCCAGGAAGGGATGTAGCTGGATCTACATTCATTATATAGTCCACCCATCATCTGTTATATATTTAGGTATTTTTGTACTAGTAGCATTAGAGATATCTGAAGGCATATTGTCAAAGTATAAATATTATATATTTGTTGAACATTTTACTCAATATAAGAAAATGGACACCTTGACTATGGCAGTGGCAAAGACAGATACAAAAAGTACAAAGGAACTTACTGTTCTAGAAATAAACTTTACATTAAAAAACAACGCAAGAGGACAGAACCAGCATTAAAATCTGAATGCCTTCAATTTTAAGAGCCAAATTCTCTCTTTGGTTACACACACGTCCAACTTTTATTGTCTTTCCTGGACGGTGTGTTTGTGTGTGTAACCAAGGAAAACGTTTGGCAATAAAAATCTAATTTACTTCTCCCCATTTATGCTCTTTGTATTACTATTTACACTTCAGTCACCTCAGGCAGTGAAATTAGAATGCACTTACCATGACCAAAAGCAGTGAGAGATGGACTTCAAAAAGGGTAACGCAAAAATGTGCAGGCACTTTTCTGCATATGCAAGGTTTGAGTATGCAAACTAAAATGCACACCTGGTTTGAATATACATATACTCACACACTTTCCTGTGTGCACAAGTGCAAGTCAGGTGTACACAAAGTACACATGCATTACTCCAAATCTGGTGCGCATCCACATGCACACACATTATAATGCAACTTCCCCTTGTTCTAGTCAGTGTACAGAAAGTTAAAATTCAACCTACATAAATAGAGCAATGACTATAACACTGCATAATATTTCTCTAAACAAAATGGGATATTTTTGCAACTGCAAATATTGGTACACGCAGAAGAATCACATTTTAAAGTTGCTTCTATTTCCTTAATCATAGCTATAAAAAAAACCTACAAAAAGGGAATATTCCACAAATTTCAATTAAAGCCAGAGCAGCTGCCAAGCAATAGTACAGCCAGAAGCTTCCACATCAAAAAGTCTCCCCAGAAGAATAAACACACATTTCTAACAATAACAGGTTGCAATATACTGATTCTTAATTTTGCCCCTATTCCAAGACTGAATATTGCCCATCTAGCACCTCAGACAATATATTTTTGTAAATGATGACTATTTGAAATTGCTCCAAAGTTTGGAATATTAGATGCATTCCCGGCAGTGATGGATTAGTGGGCAGAGCTCAGGTGAGGTGGTCAAAGGTACATGATAATTTCTCACATGGATTATAACCATCACATACTGTATATGGTATATAGCCCACACAGATTGAAACTGGATGTTACATTTGCACAAGTACCACTTTATGGTGAAACCATCTTATTTCATCAAGTAGTATAGGCAGTCAGTCTTTTTCATTGAGTACAAACCATAACATCTCTTTCCAGCATTATTTTGCAATCTTCTGAAATACTGGTTCAATATAGTTACCAAAAAAACAAACAGATCAAGCGTCAGAAAATTCACAGTTAAGATTAAGTACAAAAGACACCCAAACACTTGTTAGTGTGAAAATTCAGTTTAGGCACCCAAACAACCAACCCAAGGTCTGCTCCTATAATGATGTTCTGAGAAAGAAGGAAAACCAAACCAAAATAACAGACAGACGATCCATCCACAACACATACTTTCATCTCATTAGTGATTACAAATGCTAGAGTTTTTTTTACTCTGAGTCATACAGAGGTTCACCAAACTAACTTTTGTACAGCCATGCCCAGTTTATAGAAAAAGACCTACTTTATAAAGCCCTAATTAAGGAGTGGATTCCCCAATCCATACTGATGCTGAGTAATACCTTAACGCCACAAGTGGTGTGATTTAAATTAGTGAAGCTATTTGCAAAGTAAGGTGCCAATAATCATTGTGGGTAAAGGGTGATAGAATTTGGTCCTGACCAAGTAGCCACAGGAAATCTATCATTCCATGCCCCTCATTAAGGCTCTATTTGCCATCAAATATGGTTGCTGCCAGATCCCTTTGTTGCAGAGAGACAGCACTAATTCTTTTCCTTGAAAGTCTATTGTCCCAGCCCAATCCTGTGTGGCTTGTGAGGTGTGAAACGATCACAGCACAAAGTGATAGACGTGTAGTATAATTCCTAATGCTGTTTTTGAAGAATGTGAAAGTAGTGTTTGTCATCAGTAATGCTGCCTAGAAGATTGGAAAGCTTTTGTTCTGTTCTTGGCAGCATGTTATCTGTTAAAGTATTGTTGGAGGCAAACATGGGAAATTATGCTGCTCACAAAAGAATGACAAATGACTGAGCACATGGAAGACCCTGATATTGGTTATTGCAAGCATTTTATTTAGTAGAACTGAATATTTCAGTCACAACAAATGAAGCAAAAGGAGAGGCGTTCCCATATATATATATGAAAATATATACATGTAAATTTATGCAATATAGTCTTCAGTATTTAGAAACAATAGATGGAAGGAGCATCTGCTGAACACATTAAGAGGAATTACTTTTGACCTGAAAGATAAATGGACAGACTGTGGACCAAATGCTTCCACAGACTTCTAGAAATATTTACATTAGGTGCATTGTAATGCCCCCTTCCTTATTAGTGATTTTAAGATGTGGCAACCAACTCGTTCAGCTTACAATAAAATCACTGTGGGCCAGATTCTCAGCTAGTGTAAATTGGTGTATTTTCAATGGAACTATACATATTGACACCATCTGTCCATCTGGCCCACTATTAATATTTATTTTTGCAATGTCATGAATGCACTTTACAAACTTGACATACTTCAGAAATGACAGAATAAGAACTGGGGCCAAAATCTGCTCTCATTTATAATGATGTAAATTTGGAGCAACTTCATTGGCTTCAGAGTTACAGCAGTGAAATAAGATCAGAATTTGGCCCTAGTCTGGCTCCACCAGTCATATAAGCCAATGTAGACAAGATAAAACACAGGACAACAGTTCATGCATGGGAGGATGCTGAAGAAAACAAGGTAGGAAGATTTCAGAGTAACAGCCGTGTTAGTCTGTATCCGCAAAAAGAAGAACAGGAGTACTTGTGGCACCTTAGAGACTAACTTATTAGCTTATGCTCTAATAAATTTGTTAGTCTCTAAGGTGCCACAAGTACTCCTGTTCTTCTTTTTAAGGTAGGAAGACTTCCTTTGAGAAGTGAGATTTAAGGAGGGATTTGAATAAGACAATGGCCATTTGGAGGACAAGACTTGTGAGGATGTTGCAGAGCAGAGGTCAGCTTGTAAACAGTGATGAGAAATGATCTCTTGATCTCATTTTTTCACTAATACACAAGTGATCTTAGCTTTTTAAAGGACTTTTAAAAAAAAAACTGCTTAGAAGCCTCCATTATCTATTCCTTCCTTTCTTCTGCCAGCATGAAGATGAATTTGCTTAGACATTTTGGTCTCTTGAAATAAAATATATGAGCATACAGATTTGCTTCCTCCATTTTGCTTAGGTAATCATTCTGTGACTGTAAAACAAAGGCAACAAAGTCAGACTAATCTACAAAGAGCAGCTAACAGCTGAAAACATTTATTATGCTTAGCTGCTTAAATTATAAAAAGGGACAAGTTTATAGCTCAATGGATTTTTTTCTTCCCACAAGTGCTTCCCTGATCAACTTAGCAAGCATCTTCTATTCTGTGCCAGCTCCCTGATTTCTGTTGCTGAGTTACTCACATATAAAGTTAATTACGCTTTTGACCTGATGTCCCAGTTGCTTCTTAGAATAGGAAAGTCAGTGGCCCACACTGCTCCAAGGAAATAAACGTTTTTTTCAAAGCTGTTGAATTTCCTAAAATTTTTATTTTTAAAAAGGGCAGAAGAATTTCCTTCATACTGTATTGCAAAATTGAGTACTGCGGCCACAATCTTACCCAGTGCTTTGCAGCCTTTCACAGAGACTAGGAAAAGTAAATTCTTTTTACCCTCTTGTTCTTACTTATTGGCATGTGCACTGAGTGCTCAGAAAACGGGTCAAACAGACACCCCTAAAGATCTTCATTTACCCACAGAAGAGACACAACAAGGACAACACTGATGCAATTTCCTCCATCTTTTGTTGCCAATGTGCCTCTACTCAGTTCAAGAGAGATTACTTCTACTAGTTTTCTGAATAAGATCTAGTTAGACAATAAGACTTTTCCTTCCATTCAAAGGTTAGGTTTGCCTGCAGCTCATCTTTTAGAAGGAGTTGTGTACTACTGTGCATGTATCTGCAAGGCTGGATTATTCCATGACACTTCTGTGAACCACCTGAGAAGGAGGATAGGAAGTGAGACTTTAGTAGGGAGGGTGAAATAATTTAGCAGGAGATTACAAAGCAACGTTGGAGCAACAGTACATAAAATAACATCCAATAGCTCTGTAAACTTATTTGACCAGATCCTCAGCTGTTGTAAATAGCTTCAATGGAGCTAATAGAGTTCTCCAATTTACACCAGCTGAAGTTCTAGCACTGTATTTGTTAAAAGAGCAAAAGTAAGCTTTCCAAAAGATCAAAATCAGTAACAAGAAAAGTATCTCTCTGTCATCAGGAGACATTGAAACTAGACAAGAACCTGAGCCACTGAATTCAGATTCTAATCTGGATGGGTGTTTGACTCTAGTCATTTGATTTGAGATAGCGGTCAGCCACAAAATTCAGATTTGAATGCAGACTTTCCTAGTCTTTGGAAGGTATTCATATCTCAGATACCCGAGTTTGTTTGTCCCCCCCCCCCCCCGCCTCTCATTCTTTATATAATACACACCTTAGACTAAGTGTGTAGAAGACATACTTTGTTGTTATTGTTGCATGTCTACCTTTCTCTTAATTGGATTTATATCAACTCAATATTGTGGGGGGGGGTAAAGATATTAGTACATCAGACAATGAAAGTAAATTACTTGTTGAACAAACTGTCCTCTTAAAAACAGTGGCATGAATTCTCTGGGAGGGAAAAAAAATGTAAATTCTCAGCTGCCCCCTTTCTAGATTTATTTTATATTGATTTCCTCCTGGGAAGGTATACAGGTCTTGTTATCATTCAGACTATATTTGGTTTTGTTTGATCATGGGTTTGTTACTATTATTTTATTTTGGAGAGAGGTTGTGGGCTGCAATTCAATTAGTTTTCTAAAACCATGACATTGCATTTTTTTAAAGAAATTAGTTTGCTGTAACACTAAGTAGCCAAAAGAAACAATGCCAAGAATAAATACTGATCATATGGATTTTCATCGCTCCCAGCACACCAGCCTTCTCTGGATTGAAGGAAGTAACAGAAAGCTCAGCGTGCTAGTTTTACAAAGGAATTTAGGTGTGGTGATGCTCAGGCACCCAGAAAATCACTATGATTCACAAAGCCAGAGTTAGGTGCCTAGGCTCCCCATACAATTAGTGTGGCGAGAGAGATTTGCCCACACACTCAGCAGTAAGATTACAGTTATTTCAGTATTCCTTCCCAGCAGGATCCTCCTCTGCTCTTGTTTTGTTTTCCAGTAAAATATCCAGTCTCAATCCACTGAGACACAGCTTCCATCTGTATTTCTTCCCTAATGTAACATTAAGGGTTAAATTCATAAAAGGCCTTGGGTTCCTAACTGCCTAAATCCCCAGAATCAGGCCCCTGCACGGCTGCCGCCAAACCTAAACTCATGCAATGCCTGATATTTTCCAGTAAAAGTTCTCTAGGAACCTATGTTTCTGCATCTGAGCATGCGCCCCCCAGAACCACACTGGGAGTCCAGACGCCTAAGCCCCATAGCAATGTGTGAACTGGAGGAAGAGAGTATTCCTCCATGTAACTCACTTATGGCATCCAATCCAATAAGCATGTTCTGAACTTGCCTTCCGGAATAGGCCCCAGTAGCGGGCTTAGGCAAAACAGCAACCGCAATCTTTCTTTCAGGAGCTGTTCCACTCGGGCTAAATAATTTTTCATCATTGGGCCACAGAGACAAGAAGCATGACCTGTAGCCTGGTGGTTAGAGCACTTACTGGGGAAGTGGCAGATCCAGAGCCCTATTCATATGACTTGTAAATGTATTGATCCACAGTGGAACGGCTTCACCAGGAGAGACTGAAGGAGCTCCACATCAGAATACCCCATAGCCCAGCAGTTATGTTATTCTCCAGAGAGGTGCCAGGGCCCTCTCAAATCCCTTCTCCCCCATAGGTGGACAGCGGACTTGAACCAAGGATTTCCCATATCCAAGAGGAGTATCCTAAGCACTGGCCTAAAAGTTGTGCGGGAGATTCTTCCCCATCTCTGCACTATTTTTTGCAAGTTCACATGTAGGGCCCAATCCAGTAGGTGAGTTCTGAGCATGCTTACAAGATTGGCCCCACAGGCCAGTTAGGCAGAGGAATGCCTATCTTTCTCTTTTGTGCATCACTCTAGTGCAGGGATCGGCAACGTTTGGCATGCGGCTCACCAGGGTAAGCACCCTAGCGGGCCGGGCCAGTTTATTTACCTGCTGACGTGGCAGGTTCGGCAGATCGCGGCCCCCACTGGCCGCGTTTCGCCATCCTGGGCCAATGGGGGTGGCGGGAAGCTGCGGCCAGCACATCCCTCGCCCGCGCCGCTTCTCGCCGCCCCCATTGGCCCATTGGGACGGCGAACCGTGGTGAGTGGGGCCACGATCGGCCGAACCTGCCACGTCAGCAGGTAAATAAACTGGCCCAGCCCGCCAGGGTGCTTACCCTGGTGAGCCGCGTGCCAAACGTTGCCGACCCCTGCTCTAGTGCATAGGCATCTGGACATCTAGAATGGGGCTGCACTGAGCATGCTCAGAGGTAGAAACAGACACATAGGGAATTTTTACTGTAAAAATTTAGGTGTCAGCAAGTTTAGCACCTACCTGGTTTGGTGGCAGCTGACTGGGGTTTTTGTGAATCCAGTAGGGCCTGATTCTGGGATTCAGGTGCCTAAAGTGGTAGTTAGGTAGGTGCTAAGTCCCTTTGTGAATCTAGCCCACATTTCTTACTTTACACAAGCAAATTGCAAAAGTTCCATTGACTTAAATGAGGTCAGAATTTCACTTGTAAACTTTATGAAACTAAAGGCCAGCCCTGAAATATTATATTATATATGTACTTTTTTGTTATGAGAATTAATAGTTCAATATCTGAATAGCGTTGAATTAAAAATTATTAAAGAGATTGTTTCATGAACATGAATTTTCACTATTTGATCATCCTGTTTAGAATAAGCCAATGGGCTGATTTAAGGGAGATTGAGCAGACATTCTAAATAACAAATACCATATTCCCAAAGTGAACAATTTTTTGTTTCCTTAAAATAGTCCATGAGCAATGGCAAACAGTAGGCCAATTAGTAAAAATCCAAGTCTGTTCATGAATAATTAGCCAAAGGAAGAACAGAGAAAAGGAGCTACCAGATGAATTTTCAATGAATCGATTTGACCCATTTTATATGGATTCGTCTAGATATCCGAGTGGGGATTTTGCTCAGATTCTTTATGGTTGCATCATATCTGGAAAAATCTTTGGGGGTAGTTTCTATGTTGCTAGTTTTCATTAAAAGTATGGTTTTATTTTCATATAGATGCACTCGAGGCTTAGGCATTTTAATAAATAAATGAAAAGGATACAAAAGGAAAGTACTGGCATCTCAGTTTGTGACTGGCTTTCTCAGACAGTTTTGTTTTTGCTTTTTTTCCCCCCTCTGTATGTGAGTCTGTGTTCTCTCTGAAAATTGTGTTGGCTACTAAAATAACCTTAAAGTAAGCTGGTTTCTGGTAGCTTTCATCTGCTGCTATAAATACTATTCTGGGAACTACTTTCATTTGATTTACCAGCACCATGAAATATGTGATCTTATGAAATCTCTGTCCACTTTTCCTTGTATGGTTAAAAATACCCCTTGTATGGATTCTTTGCAGCGTCAGTATAATCTGGGGAGAAAATACGTCTCACAATCACACCGCAGACTATATTTCCAAGCACATGGTCTACCTACATTTTCTTTGTTGATCTGCTGTAAAACTTGAAGCCCCTCTGATATGCAACATTAACATTTTCTTTGTTTTCTATATAACTGATATTTTTCCTAATGGAATATCCAACAGGTATTTTTCATGAGAAATATGAGAATGCATAGATGTATTGGGGGAGGGGAAGTGTTTGGTTTTTGGGGTGGGGAGCAGAGGTGGTTTCTGGCTGGTAGCTCAACAGTATATTAAGATTCTGAATCACTGCAGTTCTGACACTTATCCAAGTACTGTCTTGAATTCATCCTGTTGAGTCTAAGGTGCAGTGGGAAGCAGAGTTTTTAAATGCTTCATCCTTTTTCCCTAACCCCCAAATACACAGTCAAGTTATTAAAGAAACACAGTTTTTCAACTATTGCAAAATCATCCCTGTCTCACCAAGCTGTTAATAAAATAAAGATAGAAAAGATGGAGAGAGATAAAATGATCCTCTTTGAAATTCAGTTAATGATTTGTAAAAATGTTTCAGGAAATAGTCTGTACTAGCCACAGATTATGGAATCTGAACAATTTGAAAGCCCTCAAAACTCTAGTTCAGCAAACAATGTAGCTGCCATTAAAAACAAATTTCATCTTTATAAAGCACAAAGCAAAGATGTGATCATTAGGAGTTGCAACACTCTCTCTTGACATTTAACTGATTTTTGTGGAAAATTTAGAGCAATAAATTGAGATATATTATTTTGCTCCAGGTTCAGCATTTTAGAGCCTTGTAATTTTATTATTAACCTTGACAAATAAATCTTGTTTTCTACTAATTTCAGCAACAGTTTCCAAGCTCTGGGATGCCATGATAAGAGAATGTGGGTTTTGGCAAGAAATTAAATGATAATAAACATAGTTGGGACTCAGTAGGAGTGATATTATTTAATGTCAGTGGTGACTGAAACTGCCTTCCAAACGACTGAGGCTTTGTAGGTCTGTTCTCCTTAAATTAATTTCTCCTTCTCAAAGGCCATTATCTTAAATTGCATGTTATATAACCAGTGCCGCCTCCTTCCAGCCCACATCACCATTTCTAAAGCAACCCGGTGATGCATATTGTGGAAAGCATTCTTTCCTGGTCTCAGCATCCAGGAGATTACAATTTCAAGTGTGTAATGGGAATGGATTAGATTTTGTACTATTTCCCATTCTCTCTCGAGCCATCCTCATGTGAATAGATTCATGCTGATGGGCCATTTACTGTTCATTTCTTTTTCCCTCCCTTCTCACAAGGATGACACCTTAAGAGTTTTAATATTGCAAGCTATGAGAGCACTGGCCTAGTTTAACCTTCGTGATATTCTGTATTTCCAGCAGCTAACATCTGCTTTGCAGAACACTGGAGCTGTAAAGTAGGGAAGCACTGGCCAACCAAACAAATTAGAGAATATTAAAATGTCAGTGCACTCCAGTTCCATAGCCACTAAATTCAGACCTCTCTCTTTTTGTGGCAAAGATTGTAAGGGGTGAGGGGGAGAAAGGAAATGTCACAGCATGAACCCATTGTCCATCCTTGAGACAGTAATTCTAACAAGAAAAGGAAATGGTGCAAAGGTCACCTAATCTCTGATACAGTGGACAATCTTAAAATTCCACACTCATAGCCTCTTAAGCAATGCAGTTCCAGCAGTGGGAGATTGCAAAGCTTCCATACCTGCTTTGATTTCTCCTCTGTTCTTGACAGGTTTACCTAAGAAGTTAAGATCATAGAACAGAAAGTTATATATGCCAGTAAACACATCACCTACTGCATTACATTCACCAAGAGAGAAGAGAGAAAGACAAAAAAGGGAGTGTGTGTCTTAATTAAAACTAAGATCATATTATCGTCTGAACTTTTTAAAATCTCTTCACTTTAGGTCTTTGGCATTGTCCGGCAGGGATTCCAGATGAAATCCTGGCCCTATTGAAGTCAATAGCAAAACTCCCATTGACTTCAATTCGGTCAGGATTTCATTCTCAGTACTGCATACAGTACTAGAGTTTTAAATAGTGTGTTTTCCTTTTATTATCGTGTTTACAACATTGTAAATGTTTCCTTTGAAAGATTAATTTGTTTATTGATTTGTGCCACAAAAATAGGTTAAAAAAAATCTGTAATAAAAAATGGATTCAAAGCTTAAGGACTCAGACTTCAAAGAGCATCTTAACATTATGATACAGATAGCAAATTACAGCTTGAAATCTAAAGCTTCTGTTGGAATGAAACAGCTAGCCATCATGTAGTCAAACTGATTGGGCTGGATTCTCATCAGCCTCAGTCTGTCAAAGTTCACTTTGTGCCACGTGAATGAACGTAACCTGTGTGGAGATTTATACTGGAGATCTACTAGAGAATCTCTGCCAGCCTAAAGCTCCTACAAAGTTGACTCCTATCCCAGCATTTTCACATGTCACACACACATCCATTGTTGCAGGGGAGAAGACGAGGGTATGCTGGGGGTGAGTTGAGGGCAAGCTGGGGGCAGAAGTGTGTGTTTGGGGAGCTGAGTTCCTCCAAACCTAATCTCCTGCTGGCCTTAGCAGCAGAAATTAGAGCAGGCCCCCTGCAGCTCTAATTTCCTCTGAGATGGAGCAACCGGCTTCCTGCAGTTGCCACTCTCCACTAGTTCTGAGAACTGGGGCTCAGTAGCTCAATTCAACCAATGTTTTAACTTATAAATAATAACGTATAAATTACATGTATTGCTCATGGAGGAAAACCGTAGCTGAAAGTGCTTTGAAAACAACAGAACAATAAGTCACCGGATCTTAAAAAAAAAAAAAAAACTCTTCCAAGTTTGACTCACAACAACAGACTCAGGAATTTTTGTGCAAAACCCAGTTCATATTGGTTCACAGGCTCTAGAGTTGCTAAAGCTTTGCTTTCAAGCTGGGGTCAAATTTTGTTGTGAACTCACTGGCAAAGTTCAGATTTAATAAATTATTGCCTGTTCACATGAGTTCACATCAGCTTCTGGTGTACTGACCCATAACTGAGTATAAGCCTCTGCTCTGTTACAACAACCGAACTCTGGTCTCAAAGAAACAAGTTCCCCCTCTGAAACTGGGCTATAATTAGGTCAACCAAAACATGGGAGTTCCCAGCAAATGAGGGAACTGCATAAGATAATAATGCACTAGATCACTGCCTGCCAGAGTCCAACAGACACTGGAGTTAGGAGAAAATCAAATTTTGACTATTCCGTCTTGAGGAGAGAGTTCAGCTAAATAATAGCCTGCATCTCTCTTGTGGGGGGGGGGAAGGGAGAGTGAAAAATATTGCTTAGCCCCAGGGGAGGTGATGGAGCATTGAGTCAAATTTCCATGAAGCCAGTGGAGTGATGAAAAAATTGGTGGTTACTGATACAATTAAACTGGACTGCAGCTAGAACAAAGGATTTGGTCTTTGAAATCAATGGGTTGAACAATTATCCATATCCTAGCTGAAACTGCAAGAAAATGTATGTATATATATATCCTACCTGTTCCGTCCCTCCTGTTGAAATATAAAAGGGGACCTTGTCTGAAACAGCCACAGCCATTTCTCACCATAAATAAACCTTCTACTTCTTGACTATGAGAACTGAGAGAACTATGAGACATGAGAACTCAGACTTATTTCCCCATCTTAATCAGCTTTCCACTTATTGTGTAGAGTACTGGTGGCATCTCCATACTTCCCAGCCCTTTGCCTGGACATCGCAAATGAAGAAATGAGACTCTCTGGGATGGTCATGGTTTAAATGGATGGATACAATTTTACTAACCAGTCTACCTAACTTTAACAGTTAAATGTTCACAACTAATAGCGTTTCCAGTTATGTTACTCCCCAACAAACCTGCCTAAAGGGGTGCTCCATAATTTACAGCTGACCAAAAAGGCCCTTTATTCATGGGAAGGAGGCCACCTACATTCATCCCCTCACCCCCAATCAGCCAAGCCAGATTTAGCTTCAGACCAAAATGCTTCACTCTGCTTTTTCCTTAGGCAAAGAATTTGGGCACTTTAATCCATGTTCAGCACCGAAGTTGAACATCTGATTCAGGCTTCATTCACTCCTCACCTTGTGTTTGAGATTTATCCCAAAGGGCCACTTATCACTGAAATACAGCCAAAGAAGTTGCTACAATAAAACTACTTCCTACTAGCACATAACTGAATTGACTGTCTTCCTCAGTCAAATTCCTGCAATTTTCTACCCTTTATAGATGAACCTACCAAATGCTTTAGGGAAGGCAAAGAAAAAAACCCTCAGTGGCTCATGTCACTCCCAGTGAATGACCAGCCATATCCCAAAGCAAACCAGGAAACCCAGAACAAAACCTTCATGTTGTGGAGTAGGGATTTCAAAACGTACTCAGTGTTGGCCCAATTGTTTCCACTGAAGTCAATGGTAAAGTGGGTGGGCCAACACTGAGCACTTTTGAAAATCCAACTCACAAAACTGTATTATACACCACAACCACAAAAACTATGCAGTGGGGAAACAGGACAGGGACACTTCATCTGCTGGAAGCTACAACAAAGTTTCCAGTCCCAGCAGTCAATTATTCTCCCCAGGCCACTGCAGAGATCAACAGGGCAGCCCTTGAAATAGCATGTCCCCATGGATTGAACCAGGCAAGAGATCCATGGACCACAGTGTCCCCTGCCATTTCAGTCAAAGACACCTCCCAGTAAGTTAGAATGAGCATTTCTAATAGTATATAAAACTCAGCCATGAACATAATATTGAGGTCTCATTCAGGTGAAAGTTCTGCTAGAAATCAATGGGAATTTTGGTTGAACAAGGACTGGTGAGGATCAGAGGACAAAATCCTGAGCTCCTTAATTAACCTTCTTGACTGCTACACAGTTATATACTGAATTAGTCCTCACACCAGCTGATGAAGATCAACTCTCCCCACATATTGCTAAACCGTGAGGGCCAAAGATAGAGTAAATAAAAGGTAAGGTTCATAAGTATTCTTCAGAAGAACATCCTTTTGCCTTGGTAATGCATGCAGCATATTGAACCCAAAGTCATGTTCCGTCAAAACAAAATCTGAATGGTATCCCCTCCAGTGGCTGTGCTATTTCACATGCAGTATGTTTGTTAAGAAAGAGGCACACAGCATTAGTCTCTCCAGCAAATGCACTTAATCTAAGTTTGCTATGGTAAGTCCAAGGAAGGGGATAATGACGACAATTATGAGAAAAGCTTTCTGTTTTAACAGGCAACCAAATGCATAGATTCCCCTGCCTAGTGTGACCATACATCCCCTTTTGGGTGGGACATTCCCTTTTTTAAGCCCTGTCCTGGCTTTTTTGGCAAAACATGCCTTCGTCCCATTTGCTCTTGCTGACTGTGGGGCGAGGAGGGGATGAGCAGCAACGCCATCCCTGCACAGGAGGGAGGGCTCAGGAGAGCAGCTGGGGCCAGGCTGGGGGCGGGAGGCAGGAGAGGCTCATGCTGGCCCCACATGGGTAGGAGGCAGGGAAGGGGCTTGGGCTGGCCCCATACTGGATGGGGAAAGCCTTGGGCCAGCCCCATGTGATGTCCCATTTTCCCTTTGAGAAAATATGGTCACCCTACCCCTGCCTCTCAACCCGCCTCTCTCTGAGCTCATATAAACTTGGTACATGGGATTCATCACAGGTGAAGGGACAACAGTTTTGAATGAGAGTTATTAAAATATTGGCAGCACATCATTGTTGCTCTCTAGTGCAAGAAAAAAAAATCCTTGTAATAAACCATCAGTACTGAGCTGTGTATGTTTTCCCTGGTAATCTCCACTAAACTTTGCTGTTCCTCAGATATTTTCCTGGTGGGATTTTTAAAAAAAAAAATATTTCTCACCATTTTAATTTTAAGTCAAGCTGTTCTTCTGTATCTATAAGCATCTTCTTTTCTTAGAGGACCACGCATCTCAGGATCCAACCACATTTTCACATCAGTTATATTATGCTAGTTTGTATTAATTTTAATTCATGTCTTAATAATGGTTGCACCGGTTAGTTTTAAATTCAAGACTTTTTTCAGCAGCCTTGATATCACTGTTTGACCTTTAACAGTCTCAAGAAGGTATACAGACAATATGCAGTATGCAGTGTGGGGTAAATTTCCACAGCAGTGCTTGGTGGTTTATCTGCATGATTTCCATTAACTTGAAGAGGAATCAGATGGATGTAATGTAGTCATCCAAAGATGGTGCAAGGCCCTGTTTATTATAAACATTTTATCATAAATATAAATTGACTAGAAGATTTGTAGACTATCAGGAGGGGTAATTTATCATAGAGTTTGAGATGAATTCTCTTAAGAGTGCATTGGAACAGCCATGGGACTTTTAGATTTGGAGAAGACCTAAGTCATACAGAAGGTCCCACAAACTGCTATGGTGAGAGAAAAATAAAGCAACAATGGTTGCAAACTGAAGTTAGTCAGCCACCGATAGAATGGGAGACAGTTATAGATGGGTGGTGAAATAGAAGCTACAGAGAAGAGACCCTTGCTATGGAATTGGGAGACTCTGAAGCAGGTAACAGTTTATACACTATTTAGATTGTAAATTCTTTGGGGCAAGGATTGTCTCTTTTGTACAGGGCCTAGCACGATAGGATCCTGGTCCACAACCAGGTTGCTTAGGCACTATGGGTAATACAAGTAATTAATAATAAGTAAGGCTACATTTTAGTTATGGGTATTTTTAGTAAATTTCATGGACAAGTCACGGGCCATAAACAAAAATTCACAGGCCCATGACCTGTCCACAACTTTTACTAAAAATACCCGCCGTGACTAAAACTTGGGTGGGAGTCTGCTGGTGCTCGGGGCGGGGGTGTCTGGGGGCACTGCAGGTGCTGGGGGAGGTGGCCCGGGACCCATTGGTGCTGATGGGGTGGCCGGGCTGTGGCGTGAGTGTGGAACCCCTGCTGGTGCTGGTGGGGGGAGAGAGGGGAGGGTTGGCAGGGGCTTCCTACCCAGCTCCGCATCCCTGCAGCTCCTAGGTGGCAGAGGGGCCGGGGCAGGGGCTCTGCTGCTCCTGCCTAAGCACCAGCTGCCACAGCTCCCATTGACTGGGAACTGCAGCTAGGAGCTGCAGGGCCATGCCAGTGGGAGCAGCCCCTGAGCCAGCACCAGCTGCTGCAGAAGTCACAGCATCTGTGACTTCCATGACAGACTTGCAGCCTTAATAATAAGGTATATATTTTCAGGAAACAGATCTTCTGCAGTCTCAGCAGAGGGTGGAGCACCGGATGTTGATCACAGAGTTTGGGCACTGATACCAAAAATATTGGCTGTCCCTCAAGGACATTCATTTATGAGGATTGGGAAATATTAATACTACGTCATGCCATATTTGTCATCTACTCCCATCAGTATTGCTGCCTAAAACTAGCGATAATTATGTTTTTCATTAGATTTCCCCTGAATTAAGATATTTGTCCTGTTTTATTTATCTTTAGTATTACAATTAAATAAATTCAGGATCAACACTCTTAGAATCTTAAAGTCTTACACAATTTTAAAAAGATTAAACCAGTAAGGTTCTATAGAAATTTAATGGCTTTCTAGAGAATTGACTGAGAGAGACTGATATCCTTTCCATAGCTTTACATTAACCTTTAGAATACTGTAGTAATGGAGAATTTTTATTAAATTCAACAAAATAGTCCCAAAACCTATGGAAAAGTTACTTTTTTCTATTGAATTCTATAATGCTTTTCTACAAGGGATTATTTTACTCAGTTTCCAAATTGTAGACATCACACTAATTTGTCTTTTCAAAAATACACCATAATGTGCATGTTCTAATAACACAGACACTGAAAATGAGCATTTAGAGTCTCATATTTTTGCACAAATGTTTTTGTATAGAAGCAATTTTCACAAAAGTTTGAGCTTTTGAACAGACATCAAACGCTCTGGGCCAGTTCGACCGGATATTCATGTATCAAAGAACCTAACTCGTTTGGTAAGTGAATCACCAGGAAACAATCTAAAAATGAGATTCAGTACGTTCTTTTGACAAATTATATCACCACCGTAATTACCAAAAACTCAACAAATGCATGCATTTACATTCCCTTTTATTAAGCAAATGTTAGTGCTTGGCTGTACTCCACAATGTTATTTTTAAAGCTTCTTTTTATCAATGCTGTTTTAAGTAAAAGTACCATCTATAACAGGCAATGCATGATGATAATTAAAACTCTCAAGGAAAAAACATCTTATTAGTTGCTATCTTCCTGAAGTGGAGAAAATATGGAGAAATCAAAGCACTTAATTTTACCTTAGGGTACTTGTATCATAAAAACAGACATACATGTACAGAACACCCAAACCTGCTCTAGGTAGTAGTAGGCATCAGTTAAACCCTTTCATCAGTTAAATGTAATGGGTATAATCCTGGCCTCATTGAAGTTATTGGTAAAATTCCCATTGATTTCAAGTCCAACATATGAATTCCTGAACATCTCAGGTACAGTTTTAGGAGCCAAACCACACTGGTTTTGCTTCTCTGTATTTTTTTCCTCCAAAGAGTGTACCTCATGTTTAGAGGAACAGAAATTCTCTCCCCACCACCCACTTTCTAAAAGAATTCATCCTCATTTTATGTGTCTTCATACAACACATTGAGCATCATTGAAAGCCCACTAAGTAACCAAGAGCCTTTCCACTAACTTTAATGGGTTTGGGGTTAAGCCCATAGCTTGATATCACTAATACAAACTTCAGGATTTTTCCAGGCATAACCTAATGGAGTGAGACAGTGAATTTGAAGAGGGTGCAAAAAGTATTCTTAAAAGGTTAGATTATGCCACAGTTACTCACACTAATCAGAACTTTACTCCTTGAGTAGACCTATTCATTTCAATGGGATCAACCAAGCTGTGTAAGGTACTACTCAGTGTCAGTAAGGGTAGCATATTAGCAAATAATTTTATTTTGCAAATAAAAGATGCAATTTTTCTTTAATGATATTAACATTCCATAACATCCATGTGAGTGACATTTTGTTCTCAGGGATGTCTGCAGAAAGTCTCACAACTACTCATGTGAATGTATTATCAGATGAGTGTTTTGCAATGGAAGAGGTCACACACCTATCTTGAAAGCACTTTGAGTTTAGGATTCGAAAGGGAAAGGAGAGAAGCAGTTGGTTCTATAAAATCTGGAAATTCTATATGGGAAAAATGACTTCTACTAAAAGAGAAGATGTGCAGTGGTACCTTGAAATCTGATAACCCTTTTCAGATTATACTGAGAAAGTCCCAGAGAGCGAGAGAGAGAGAGAAAAGCCAACCTCACTTGCCCCATACTGACCAATTTACAATTCATTTCCCCTGTCACAAAGTATTTTCTCCTATATATAATAGTGATAATTATAGGCTTTTTCTTTGACCCTGGCTGACTATGGTAAACTGGAAAGGAAGCACTGTTTATTTATTCATTTTCACTTCAAGTAAAGACTGCTACTATATCTAGAAACAGAATGTTAAACCTAAACTGTTATTTAGTGGGTCATTTCTTGGGCTATGTTTCACCCTCTATTTTCGTATTGGTTCTTTGGTTAGTTGCTTATTATTCTTTAAAAGCTGTTGTGTTTGGTGGTTTTTTTCTGGTACATATGATTCAACCTTTGTGGTCTCAATTTATAAAAGCCCATTTCCTTGCTTTATGCATGTTTCTTGTTTTTCACTTATTACAACCTACAAAAATCATATAAAGAAAAGAGAAAAAAGGGATGCACCTTCCTTTACTGAGAGTCGTGTAAATGAAGCCAGTAGTTAGATATACTCTCAAGGTCCAACATTATGATATAGGCTGAGGGTTGATAATGCCTACTGCCGGAATATTAAATCACACTGAAATCTGGTTCAAACCATCTACATTTGTGACATGTCTGTGAAACATGAGGCTGCATGTTAGGCAAAAAGGATTATAACAGTTGTTCAAACAAATAACGGTGTGACTGTATTTTAGGGTTGGGAAACTCATTTTGCCAAATTTAGAAGCCACTTAAAAGTCACAGTTTGTGGTTTTAGAATAGAAATTAAACCTTCTAAGAGTTATGTTCCCTTTGTCTTGGCAAAAAGGACATCCTAGGCTGCATCTCACCTTATTTCCCTTCTTAGTCTTGGAAGCAAAGACAAGAATCCAAGACGAATCTGTCTTGTCTTCATAGCATAGGTTCCCTTTTACACAAAACATATTTAATTTCATTAAATGGGATATGCAAAATATATTGTCTACATGGAGACAACAATATTTTACATAATGTGAAAAGGTTTTGCAAATCTAGAAGTTCTAGAGCATATGTAAAAGCTCAGAACAGGCTCTCAGTTTTCCTTGTATATTGATATACATACAGAGTAAGTTACGTACACACACACACACACACACACAAGAAAAAATGTGAACCTCTATTAAAGCAGTTGGACCTACCTAGTAAGAAACAGTATGCAAACATCACTGGGCTGTCTTTAAAATACATTAACTAAATTGTCCATGTCATCCCATACTGGGGTATATATGCAACTAACCAGCTGTTTGTTTTGTGACTAGAAAACCTCATTAGCAGATGAATAAAATAGCTACTAAGCAAATCTAATTTGTCTGACACCTTCTGCCATACCAATAGCACTTAGCAAACAACATATTCTGATGTGAGGCACGCAGCATGGGGGTGTGTGTGGACTCCTTGTTCTGGATGTTGATTATTCCCCATGTAATATAAAAAGCTTTCTATTCTCCCAGCTTTATGCAATATATCAGAGGTAATGGATTCATAATCATTATCAAGCTTGAGAGAGGCTTGGCTACTGTGACAGATGTCTTCTCCATTTTCCTATCTCATACCTTCTTTTTCCCTCTGGAACATTGCTTACATAAAATCCAGTATTAATATTGCTTTTTTGTTGTTTAGTATCAGTTGTTGATGACAGCAATCACTCTTTTAATCCAAATGAATAGATAATTGCTACCGAAGTGCCAAACATACTGGCACAAATTAAGCTATCGTCAAGCAAACCGTAATGCTCAGAATTATTGTCCTCGGGTAACATGGGATTTTATTACAGATTTATGCATCTGAATATTGTTTCTATTGGCAACTATCATACCTAGTTACTGTGTGCTGGCAAAAGGCAGCATATGATACTATACTGGTTCAATTTTGTACTCATCATGAAAATAGATTAGGTAGCTGTGCAAATTGTTCTCCTACTTCAACTACTATTTACTTTTTTAAAATATCTGGCAAGGGAAAGAGACTGCATGGTACCTTAAATCCTTCCAAGAAAAAACAAACAGGTTTATAAAACCTTCCTCCTGGAAATTATTTTTTTCCTTTGCCTCAAGCAGCACTTATTTAAATATCCTGGGCTGACAATCCATTAGAGAGTTTCCAGGCCTACTCTATGAGGAAAATATTTTATTCTACTTAAAGAGAGTTCTTGGGGTTCCTGTTGATCTTCCCCAGTTCACAGTAGGCTCAATCCTGCAAGGTACTAGTACTTAACTCTTCCACGGGGTCACCAACTCTCACAGAATTCAATAGGAGTTGAGGGCATGCGGCACCCCTCACAGGGCCGGTGCAACCATTTAGGCGACCTAGGCAGTCACCTAGGGCACTAGGATTTGGGGGGCGCCATTTTCTTCGGCAGCGACCGCAGTGGCCGGATCTTCGGCCGCCCCAGTCACCACTGGCATTTAGGTGGAGGGAGCGGGGGCAGTGGAGCGCGGGGAGGGCCGCCTGCAGCAAGGGGGGGAGGGTGGCATGCAGGGGAACTCCTCACCCCTGCCCCGCCTCCTCCCCGAGCACGCTGTGGCTGCTTCACTTCTCCCGCCTCCCAGGCTTGTGGCGCCAATCAACTTAGGCGCCGCAAGCCTGAGAGGCGGGAGAAGTGAAGCAGCAACGGCGTGCTCGGGGAGGAGGTGGGGCAGGGGTGAGCTGGGGTGGGGAGGGTGCCTCAGGGTGTGGGGGGAGCTGCTGCAGAGGGGGGCGCCTCAGGGCAGAGGGGGGGAACTGCCGCGGGGGGGAGGCGCCTCAGAGCGGGGGGATGGGGACGGGCACAAGGTGGAAGTTTCGCCTAGAGCGCGAAACATCCTTCCACCGGCCCTGACCTCTCAGCACTCCTCAACTTGAAGGAATGAGCCATATACTCAATAACTTCACTGCCAGTGTATGTTTTGTTCATCTTCTTCTGCACCTCGTTGTGTTGGGCTTGTACATTTTTTTCTATGTTGGCTTCATCTAAACTACAACATTATGTCGACTTAAGCTACGTTGGCATACAGCCACCGCAGTAATTAAAGCGGTGGTTCAAGTGCACACTATTCTCCTGTCAGCAGTTTGCATCCTCACCAGAAATGCTTCCACTGACTTGACAAATGACATTTTGAAAAATGGGATAGATAAATTAGATTATATTCGAAATGCTCTTAAACCATTTAAACCATACAAATAACATTTTCTTGCTGTTTGTGTTTTGCAATTTTAAAAACTCTTATATTTATAATCACAAGGCATTTAGTGATCTTTTGAGACATTACCTAACTAGTATAAGTTGCAAAAGCAGCTTTCTAATATAATAGATAGGTGTTATTATGATGTTGCTTAATCACAGTTTACATTGCAGTTTATTGCACTTGGATACTATCTCTGATCCATCATTTATAATTGCCATATGTTCAGAATTATTAAACTGACATTTTATTAAACACACAGGATAAGGTGTGAAACATTTCTTCTCATCTATCATTTTAAAATTCAAACCACTGAACATAATCTTACCTAATCAGGCCATACAACACATTACAAAATAAATAAATCATTGTCCTTTTCTCCTCAACAAGCCCCAAAAAGACAAAACCTAACTACCCCCCCGAACTCCATACACACACAGACGTGTCAGGGTATTAAGTAAATCAAACACCTAATTGTGACTGCTTATAACATTCATTAGACTAGTCCTATAGAAAACAAAATGCTATAAAGTCCAATAAAATCTGAATTTAGGCTAAACTTTAGTTAGAAATCAGGGAGTTCGCATTGCATAATGATTTTGAGAGCACTGACAGCATTCTCTTGTGATAATGAATTCAATAGCATATTAAAACTATTTAAATCCAGATTAGTTTATGTTTAAATTTGAGAAGGAAGCCTGGAGAACAAAAAGCTTTGATCCTGACCATAACCTAAAGAATATGACCAACATTTTTAAAATTGGAGCCCAGATCCACATTGAAATCTATGGGAGTTAGGTGCCTAAACTCCCATTGATTTCATTGAAGTTAGGGGCCTAAATATCCTTTGAGGATCTTGCCCCGAGGGCTTAACGTTAGGCACCTCGATTCACATTTAGGTACCCAGCTGAAGACTGGATTCTGTACCATTGATAGTCAAAGAGAGCTGGTAGGTACTCAATACCTCTGACAATCTGGTCACTTAGGCTAGGTCTACACTACCCGCCTGAATCGGCGGGTAGAAATCGACCTCTCGGGGATCGATTTATCGCGTCCCGTTGGGACGCGACAATCGATCCCCAAATCGGCGCTCTTACTCCACCAGCGGAGGTGGGAGTAAGCGCCGACGACAGAAAGCCGCAGAAGTCGATTTTGCCGCCGTCCTCACAGCGGGGTAAGTCGGCTGCGATACGTCGAATTCAGCTACGCTATTCACATAGCTGAATTTGCGTATCTTAAATCGACTCCCCCCTGTAGTGTAGATGTACCCTTAGTGAGGTGTCTACATACAGATTTAGAAGCCTCAATTAGGCAGCCACTTTTGTAAATGTTGCCCTATATTTTCAGTATCTTATATAAGATGATCTTTTGCTGAATAAAATATAGTGAACTGAGCATTTAGGGCTTGATCCTGCATCACTGAGATCAGTGGGAATTTGTTTCCTTCCACACACACCCATTGACATCAGGGGGAGCAGGATCAAGCCCCTGTTTTGGCCTCATCTTATTTCAAAGATTTAATATTACAGGTGAAATCCTGGCCCCATTGCAATCAATGGGGACTTTTGACATTGTCTGCTAATGGGGCCAGGATTTTACTCTAGGCCCTGAGCCTCCAATAAGCTTGGTGTGGGAAGAACCCTATAGAAGTCAGTGGAATGCCACACTGGCACAGTAGCTGCTCACACAGATCTTTGGATCAGGCCGGTGTTCTGCAGGAGTGAAGTCCATATCCTCAAAAGGTATTTAAAGGGCAGTTAGTTACCTAAATACCTTTGAGGATCCAGGACTGTCTCTCATGGGCATCGTCAAGAAATATCAGACTTTGCTATCCTTTGTACATGACTATTGATGATGATGATTTTCCAGATTTTCTCACTATCTTTGAGAGAACTAAAACCAAAAGATTTTACAGCAAACCATCTCTACTCAGCAAAGCACTTGAACACACACACAGACACAACTTTAACCACACGCTCAACTCCCTTTGATTTCCATGTTAAAAAATGCTCTTAAGTGCTTTGCTGAATTGTGGCCTAAGAGGGGCTTCAGGGGGAGATAAACAAAAAGTCTTTTTTATTGAGTAACTTAGGGTCAAGTATTTCAATCAAAAATTCCTGAAATAATTTTGGCACTAAAGTACATGATTATCTCCCTAGGCACCTTCTTTCAAATACTATTACTCACAGGTTGAAGTCCTCGGCTTCTTTCCCAGAGCCTCCAACCTGCACTGCAGCTTAGCATTCTCTTGTGCTAATGAATTCAATAGCATATTAAAGCTATTTAAATCCAGATTAGTTTTATCTTGATCCTTAATTATATCCTTTTAATTCCCCACCCCACTCCCCCACCTGTTCTACGGAAGTTTCCAACTTCTGAATCTTAGGAAGAAAGATACCCAAACTAACTCCATTTTCGGGGGGTGGGGAGGGGAAGGAAATGAAATGTCTCAGATTCTCTGGTACAAATGAGCTGTGTTCCCATGATCTAGGGCTTTCTTATGGCCGGTTTAATTTTGGATATCACTTAGAGTAGCCTTCAGGAGTGCTTTGAGGTCAACTCTAAATAGCACTGAGCTGCCTGTGATCTCCAGGGGCTATTCCAGTAGTGGGTATTGCTGGAGTGCAGCATCACTGTGCATTTGGACATGTTCACTTTTCCCAAGAACATGCCCTTCACCAGCAGCTGAGAGGTAAAGGGCGGCATAGAGCCTTCATACTGACTCTCCACTACCCAGAATTTCCCTGTGCAAGAGGAATTCTCAGGGAGACATTCTAGCCAAATTATGGTACTTTTTTGCTTGAATGGGACAATAGTTGGATCAAGAATTTGACCCACAGCATTTAAAGCATTATCCTCCTCTCCAGATGCAAAAGAAGCCAAACCTACGGACAAAACTGTGCCTGCCTGGGTAAATGGGAATAGTGGGGAGAGAGTACGAACTATGAGGATACACTAGTCTCTGAGAAGCTCCAGCTTCTCTGCTGATTTTAAACTCTTTACATTGATCCGAGAAGTCAAACTTACCAAAAATAGTTAGATGACCTGTGCGTCTTTGAGTCTCTGATATCACCTCCCGCCAAAAAAAAAAAACCAAACAAACAAAAAAACCAACCATGTACTGTATGTCACTCCAGGGTTTAAGACAGCTATAAAACTGTATTTATGTATGGCCAAACAGACTCTTGCTGAGAAGGGGACCAATATCATCATGCACATCCCCAGGTCCCGTACTGAAAATAAACCGCAAATCTGCTGGCACATGGCACCTTCACCCAGATGGAGAGAAGCAGGGTACCTGGGGGCTGATGGCTGCTGTCACCCATGGTACCGAGTCATTCCCACCTCCTCTACCCTATCCCTCCCCCCAAAATAGGCTCCTTGGGCTTGACTTCTGTTTGATCTGGGGGGGGCAGGGAAGGAGATGGCGGTATCTCCCAATAAACCAGTCACTTGTGGCAGCCAAAGGGGACATCCTTCACCATAGGTGCTGGAACTAGGGATCCGGGGGGTGCTGCAGCACCCCCTGGCTTGAAGTGGTTTCCATTATATACAGGGTTTACAGTTTGGTTCAATAGCTCTCAGCACTCCCATTATATAAATTGTTCCAGCACCACTGTCCTTCACAGTAAGTTGCTCAGAGCCTTTCTTACATGAAGAATGAAATAATTAACTATGTTGACAATTTAAATCATCACCACTGGGTATTTGAATTAACATCTCACTTAAATGAATAGGGCAGTTTACATTTGCTCAGAGCTATTGTTCCAGGCTCTCCCTAGACACACACACACCCCGGAGATCTCTGCATTGGTTACACTCAGTTCACATCCTTTTCTTTGTAAACATAACAGTTTGTAATTTTTTTTCTTAAACTGAAACCTGAGATTCTGGAGAGCAAGACAACACCTCAAGAGAAGCGTGTCATACTGCCATGTACTAGCCAAAACCTGACCAGGGACATGTTGCATTTAAAAACTGTACCATTACAGTATGTGTGCTAACCCATGATGATGATGCTAAGGTGGATTCAGTATGTGTGAACACATATGTATGGTTCACCTCTCCATATTTGGGTACAACTTGTTATTCTCACAACTGTTGAGGACATGCAATTCCTTTAGCCTTCCCTGACAGGGAAAGCTCCGTTGCAGACATTTTCCCCCAATTTGACCCTGCTTCCACAAATATATTGGAGAAAATGTAGGATGTTCAAGAACAGTGATCAATGATCTCCTGTCAGCCTTGGGTTTTGGCCCCAGAGAATGGGCAATATGTGACTTACACAGCTTGCGTGGAAATATACATTTTCATTTTGCTTCTCCTCTCTCTTAATAATTCATATATTTGTGGCATTAGCAAAACCAGGAAGTTAAGCTACTCAGGGCCTCACACAATGTCTTTTCATGCAGGAATGGGGAATGAGCAGAATTACAGAAGAAAGCACTGTCAACTAGCATTGAAATGGAAGATGAAGATAATTAGTGTTTGCTCCATTTTCTGCCTTGCTTGTCAGGCACATCGTATTATCTGAAATACAGATTATAGTACTGGAACAATGGCTTTCCAAATTTCCAAAATAGGTGTATACTACATTAAACATTTGGAATGTATCCATAAGTGTACCATTTTGATGTATTGTATTCAGCTGAAAAACTGCATCCCCTGCCAACACACCAGACCAGGATACAATTTTCTTTCATTCCATCTTTCATTCCATCTAGGAAACTTCAATAACCTTTTACAACTTGTCTTGCACCTAGTATTTGAATCAGCATCAGAAGTGTAAACTCATCTGATAAGTCTTCCCTTAAATTTGCACAGTAAATAGGATTGTAAATCAAGAGAAACTTTGTCTGGCTCAAAAGTCACGTAGGTGTAAGTCAGTTCAATTTACAGTGAAGTGTTAAAGATCAAGTATGTTTTGCCAGCTTTGTTGAAAAGATATGTGATGCAATGCACAGGGGAGTGAGCAAAATATACAGAGCCAGATCTAGAGCATCACTGATTTGTACTAGTTGCGTATCTTGCCCTCAGGTTTTTTTAAAACGTGCTGCCAGGTGAACACTTCCTAAGTAGTGGCAAATGCTAATCATATTTCAAATATAAATATCAGCCTTGTCCAAGTCTTTTATTATTATTTATCCATCCTTTCCTCCAAATAAATTCTTCTTTCATGTCCTTTGATCATTCACTCTTGCTAACATCTTCTCTTAACAATGATCATCAAGCCTCTTGGAGTCATTTGTCTACCCATAAAATTCTAAGTTATGAAACATTGCTTATCCAGGGAAAGACTAGTCTCATGAAAAATAAAAACCCATGTTCTCAGCTGTGCCCAGGGTTTTCTGGGAGCAGCCGGACAAAGAAGCCATTTGCAGCTCAGGGCAGTTTCTATGCGGCATTATTCAAAACTACTCTGTGGACAATCTCAGGGCAGGGGCTCCACTTCACCTGGCAATCCCCTCATGCCGATGGACTCCTCAGCCGGCTATCTAACAAAGCAGGCTTTATGGGCATTTTATGCCATCCAAACATCTCTGAGGATTAATTAGCATAACATTTTTGCATATGCACTCAACATATTAGCTACCCTAATAATTTGTGGATTTGAGTTGTTAGACTACACAGGTGACAATATTTACAGGTTAACATAACAATTTCCAGTTCATGTGCTACTCTGACAGGGATATACCTTATAAGGTAGTGTACTCATCACCCATAGCACCCCCTTGTGTCAGGGTGTGATGCTGCAAGGGGTCCTTATCTCCAGCACCTCCTGCTGACCATTGGCCTCTTGCCAGGTCTTCTGTGGCTCAGTCCTTCAGCCCAGTCACAGAAAGTTAAGATAGTCCAACTAAAAGTTCACAAAACCTCCCAACACAAAAAAGCCTTCAGCTGCCTTTTGGGCTGCTGCTCAACCTGGCCTGTGGGGTCAGGCTCCAGCCCCACCTTGGGCTCAGCATTGCTTCTGTTGGGCTTCCTCAGGCCCTGATAGGGGAACCTCCACTCTGGGTTGGGCTCAGGGACCCTATATTAACAGATAGGCCTGCTTCTTCAGATGTGCATCTGTTTCCAGTTCCTACCTCCAACCCCTCTCTGGCTGCTTCACACAGCCTCCCTTTGGTTCTCAAGCCTCTGGCTTCTCCTTTCCCTGTTGAACTAACCACTCTTCTGCCCCTCTCAGGCTCCCCTAAAGTACTTTTACTGACTCTGACCTCAAGGTGTCCCCCCCACAGGAGTCTAACCCATTCCCTGTGGATTCTCCTACCTGCCTTCTTGTCTGTTTAAGCCCCATTCCACAGGAGTCTGACTTAATCTCTGTGGGTATCACAAAGAATCCTGTCTCCTCTACAGTCTCCTCCTCTATGGAGTTCTCTCAGCTTCCTTATAAGGGCTCAGGTACCTAGTGATCCTTACCTAGCTCTGCCCACTGCCCCAGCCAGAGGCAATTAGTCAATTGGAGGTACACTAATTGGCTCTTAATCACTTGTCTAACAGATGATGGGAATTAGCCTCATCACGTAACCTTCATGGGGTAGTGTAGATAGAAAGTACATCTACACTGCAAAAAAACAAACAAAAAACCCAAAAAACAAAACAAAAAACACCTGACAGCGTGTCTCAGAGCCCAGGTCAACAGACTAAGGCTCATAGGTCTCATGCTATGGGGCTCAAAATAGCAGTGTAGATGTTCCCACTCAGATTGGAGCTCTGAGACAAAGACTTGTGTTTCAGAGTCCAGGTTCCAGCCAAGGCTGTAACACCTACACTGCTATTTTCAACCCTGTAGTGTGAGCCCCGCGAGCCTGAGTCAGTTGACCTGGGCTCTGAGGCTTACTACCATGTGAATAGAATGTATACACATTTTATTGAGACTAAAAAATTATCCCCTTCCTGGAGCTTAGCTGTATTGACAACCCCAATACTACCACCCAAAAATATAAACCTCAACCTAAACTTTTCCCTCAAGTTTGCCGGCTCATAGAGTTTCTCCAGCAGGTTCTCCTTTTTCCTAGACCCCAGCAGGTCTACCCTCACTGTCCCAGATCTTTGAGAGCCAATCTCATCTCCCTTCTGTCCAGAGCAGAGTTAACATGCTACATGTCACAGTAAATCAGCACAGGGGGGAGAATGCAGAAGAAAACCGTATAATTTTCAAAAAGAATGTTCTAAACAAGAAGGTTCTAACCAAAAGGATTACTCTTAGCAAAGAACCTCATGTTCTTAGCAGGCAGAGCTCTAGATGGTCCATTCTATTTCCTGGCTTGATTTTCACTTTGTAAATCATATCTTTTCTCCTAATTTTGCTAACCAAAAAAAACCCCAACAACTTCTCTTTGTTTTAGCATGCAGAATGCACCTGCAGACTCTGGGGCAAACTAAGGTCTGGGGTGCACATGGAGCATTCATTGCTTCAAAGGGAGATGCTCCCCCACAACTAAGGACTGACTCTGACTGCAAGATTCCACAATGAATATGAAAATGAGGCAAATGCAGGTCATTTTGGTAACAGTAACTGTAGTCTCAGGATAGCCCAAAAGTGAAAAGACACAAGGAGACACTGATTGTTACAGTGAAACTTTGAGTACTTCATCAGAGAAAAAGTAGAAACATAATTTAACATGACTATTTCAAGTGAGTTGAGTTTTTCTTAGAGAAAGCAGTTTTGCTACTTTGCTTTGGATTCAAGAAAATGTTAATCTTCACTACCATCATTATTACTGTGTGTTCCTTGTGTTTCCCAGAAAAGGGAGGGAAAAGATTTATGCATGTATTTCTTTTCTCTTCAGCTTTGTGGACTAAAATAACCCTGGTATATAAGAAAACAAGACAAGATTCTGTCCAGGAGAACCAAGGTAGGGATATATTGTTTCAAATATATTAATTTTGAATTTCACAATATGGTTCATGGTTGAACTACAATCAAGAACAGTAACTTTCACAAAAGCCAGAGCTCAGTAGGTTACATTTGTTAGTCTCTAAGGTGCCACAAGGACTCCTCATTTTTATTGTCCCTCTGGAGGTACTGGGGCTTGAACACTGAAAAAAAAAGCTGCAAGTAAATCCTCCAAATGGGGAAGGCTAATTGGTTGAAGGTTATAATATGCTCATTCAGAAAATGTTTGGCATTCACAGAATGGTCAGAAATTAGGATACATGGTTTTACATATGTTTTAACTTTTTAGGGTTGTTTGTTTTTTCCGGGTTGGTGGGCTTCCCCCCCCCCTCTTCATTTAAAACATTAAGTGGAGACATAAATATGGGATTAACAAATATAAACCCCATAAATCCCCCAATGCTGCAAGCAGACCTCTTCATCTGGGCCATTGTTTTGTGGCTCTGCCCAGGAACAGAGATCTGCCCACATAGAAGATTGTGCAGAATCTGAGCCTAAATATATTTTACCCTGATGAAGTGGACAAAATTACAACAAACTACATGAAATGTTTTAGTAGGAGCTGGAATAACTTCAAACTGTACAAAGTGCTTAACTCACAATAATAGGTTTAGTGGGAAAACACATACATAGGAAGTGGGAAAAAAACAAAGGATTTTTATTGTGGTGTATCAGACAGAGGAAACAATCTTACACCTTTCGGGCTGAGAAAAGCTGCATGCATTACACAAAATTAGAGGTGAGAAAACTATCACTATAGTTCTAAAATCAGATTCCCTTCAGATCTTGAAATGCCTGGTGCTTGCAATTTGATCTGTAAATCTGCACTAAAGTAATGTAACAAAAGTTTAATGGAAAATTAGGGGCTTTTGCACCATGGCCCAAATTCCTCACTGATGTAACTGGTCAGTGGAGTCACACTAAGAATCAATCCAGCCTCATGTTTCAAAAACTGAAGACTAACATGGAGAAAATGGAAGGGAATCGATTTCTATCAGTGCCCTGTGTTGTAGGGAAAGAACTGAACTCAACAGTATTAAAAACCTTTCCATTCCTGATAGTCAAAGAAGGTGCTGCCCTATAATGAAAAATTGGGATAATGGAGCAACTGCTCAAATATAGAAACATCAGGATAATTGGGATTCATGAAAACACTGATCCATCCAAAGCCCACTGAATCATGAGTCTTTCCATTGATTTGGATGAGGCCTGAAATGAAAATGGGAAGGCAGTTGAGGTTTGGGATTTAACTGAACTTCTATTTGAGATTAGACCATGGCGGGTTATCGCAGCAAACACTCTCCCACTTGGACCACTGCAGAGCTGTTGGATTTGCTCAGTATATGGGGAGAGGAGGCTTTGCAGTTCCAGCTGCGCTTGAGCTGTAGGAATTGGGATACCTAAGGGCAGATTTCTTTAGGCAGGCATACCATAAGGCAAGGGAGGCAAACCATCGCTCAGCTGCTTCACATAAGACCTGCCGGTTCTATAAGGAGCTGGATGCTATCCTCGGTGGCAACCCCACCTCCATTGCCAAGAGCCCTGTGGATATTTTGGAGGACACAGAGGCAGCGGAAAGAGGATCTAACCCAGAGGACAAAGTTATTGATGAAGAGGTGGAGTTAGATGAGGATGTGCAGCTCCCGGTGGGGCAGGCAACCAGGAACTGTTCTCCACTCCAGAGGTGTCTAGCCAATCTCAGAAGTTGCTCTCTGGTGAGCAAGAAGCAGATGAGACGAGACTACTGGTAAAGTGGCTGTGGCTTGTGTAGTGCGGAGGTGGGTTCAGGGCGTAAAAATGTGGGAGGCTGGCTGTGTTTCTGTGCGCTGGACATTTCCCTGTGTAGCTAATTAGTACAGTGGAACAGGGTGTTGATGCATGCTGAGATCTCACGGGAATCCTCCAGAGAGATCTCCAGGAAAGTATCCTGGAGGTACTCGGTAATCCTCTGCCAACGGTTCCGTGGCAGAGCAGCTTTGTTTCTTCCCCCATTGTAGGAAACTTTCCCGTGCCATTCAGCAATCACTTGCACAGGGACCAAAGCGGCACATAGGCGAGCAGCATAGGGTGGAAGCCACAAGCATGGAGTAGGTGTACCCTCGTTTCCCTGCTTACCCTCAGTAGTGAGATGTCTGCTAGAATTACCCCCACCTGTGGAAAAGTGTGGGAGAATTTTAGAATTTGTTCCCTAGAATGCTGCACCACGACCCTTGCAAAGAGTGTGTGCTCTTTTCCCCATCACAAGCACCCCTCCACCCCTGCCAACACTCACCATGCTTTGGGTGTTCGCAGAGATGTGTGCCTAGGTAGGGTCAGTGAGAAAGTGATGGCAATGTTGCAAAAGGTGTATTTAACAGAAATGTTTCAACGCTGTGCATGAATTTAACAATCCCACCACTGTGCATTGTCCCCCATGCTTCACCAGATGTGGCCTTCAGGAACACCTCACACACCCCAGCTGAGCATCTCCACTGATAAGAAAGCGCCCAAGATGCAGCAAAGAAGAGATGTTCTGAGGGGTCCTGCAGTGTTCCAGTGCAGAAAAAAGAGAATGAAAGGAGTGCTGGGAAGCCAAACGGCAGGACAGAAAATAAAATATTAAGGAGCAAACGCAGATGTTGAAGGCCTTAATAATTCTGCAGACTGAGCAGATCAGTGCTCGACCTCCACTGCAGCACATTCAGAACTCTTTTCCATGTCCTCTGTTCAACTCCGCCCGCACATTCCTTTCCACCTTCCAGGACTTCTTGGTTTCCCTTTCACTCCACCCCTTCGGACAACTTTCACAATGATAGTTGGACCTGCACACAGCTGTAAAAGTCTGCCCTTCCCTGGTTCCTCCTTTCCCATCAAGCATCTGTGTGTGCTGTTTCTTGTGAAATAAAAGCAACCTTTTATAATGGTAAATCATCTTTATTTATTTTTTCGACACGGTGAGATTGCAGGCACTGCCAATACATGCACAGGTATTTTAATCACTTTATTACAGGAATATAAAGCCCCAAATGTCACCATTACCCTCTAGGAAAACTACATGTCATGTAACATTGAAGCAACTCAGACCGAGATATACAGTATGTTATTGGTTGTCATTGTCAAAGTGATGCCTCAAAACCTCCTTGATTCAAATAGCTCCCCTATGGGCTCCTCTGACAGCCCTGGTATCTGGCATCTGGCTGCTCCAAATCAGTGGCCAAGCGGTCTGCCTCAGCATTCCACCCCTGAGAAAACCTTTCACCCTTAGCTTCACGGAGATTATGCAACGTACAGCACGCAGCTATGACCATAGGAATATTATCCTCAGTGAGGTCCAACCTGCCATAAAGTCATCGCCAGCCCGCTTTTAATCTGCCAAAGGCACATTCAACTGTCATCCGGCACCTACTGAGCCTGTGGTTGAACCACTCCTTACTGCTGTCCAGGTGTCCCCATGTAAGGTTTCATGAGCCACGGCTATAAGGGGTACGCAGAGTCCCCCAGGATCACTATAGGCATTTCAACACCCCCCACTGTAATCTTTTGGTTAGGAAAGAAAGTCCCTGCTTGCAGATTTCTGTACAGGCTGGTGTACCTGAAGATGGTCCATAAGCGCCTGCTATACTATGAAGAAGTACCCCTTCCTATTGATGTACTTCATCGCAAGGTGGTCTATGCCAAAATTGGAATGTGTGTGCCATCTATCACCCGTTCACAGTAAGAGAAACCCATTTCTGCAAAGCCATCCACTATTTCACGCACATTTCCCAAAGTCACAGTCCTTCGTAGCAGGATGCGATTTAGGGCCCTGAACACTTGTATTAACGGAGCCCCAACAGTCGACTTCCTCACTCCAAATTGATTTGCGACCGACTGGGAGCAGTCTGGAGTTGCCAGCTTCCACACAGCAATTGCCACACGCTTCTCTACCAAGAGGGCAGCTCTCATTCTGGAGTTCTTGCGCCGCAGGTCAGGGGCAAGCTCCATGCAGTTCCAGGAAGTGGCTTTCCACATCTGAAAGTTCTGTAGCCACTACTCGTCATCCCACACCTGTATGATGAGATGATCCCACCATTCAGTGCTTGTTTCACTAGCCCAAAAGCAACAGTCTACCCTATGCACCTGCTCTGTGAATGCCAAAAGCAATCTAAAGTTGCCCCTATCAATATCATGCAGAATGTCGGGCACCTACGAGTCTTCTTCACTGCCATCTGCGATGTCTTCATGACAATTAGAGCAAAGGAGAGCAGTACAGGATCCATCCCTTCTCACAAAGATGCCGAGGTGCACAGAAGGGCCATTGAAAAAATGCCACAAAAGAATGCTGGAAGCCCATGGAGTGCTGGGACAGAAAGCAATGCATCACGGGACATTTAGCAAGATGGGCCGTGATCTGCTCCGTCATCCCACAACCCCTAGTGACAGGACTGTGGGATAGGTACCCACAGTGCATTGCTCACACTGTCGATGATCATGCCCCCACTGTAGATGCGATCTGCTGACAGAGGGAGCAACTGTGAACATGAAATTGCGATTTTTATTATGTCAACTTTTGGGTACAATCATAATTTTTGTCAACACAAACTGGTAGTGTAGACCAACTGGCTGAACTCTTCAAAAACTCTTATGTGACAGATTTATTATTATTATTAATGGTAAATTGGGTAACTAAGTTTTTATCTTTTTTTTTTATTATGCTTACACTGATGTTGTACAGCTCCAGTTTAACTAGAAATTTAATATCCTGTGAAGATTCAGAGTATCTCAAGATTTTCTATTAGGGCATATCATTTTTACTTTGAGCAACATTTGGGTTTTTTTTAATAAATGGATTTGGTCACCATGTTGTTAATTGTATCCAGGAGACAGCAGTTGTCTCCTTCTTCTAATAACAAAGGAATTGCAAAATGTTGTCATTTCTGTTATTTTTCTGTTTTGTTTTTCCCTCTTCTTCCAGTTCCATTTTTTGTAGCAGGACCCCCGTTATGTGATGTCTTCTCTATCTTGAAAGTTTTTGGTTAAAAATGCCCATAAAGAAAAATGTTTAGAAAGGAAAACTCCTGAACAGAAATTGTTTTACAGGTCCAATATAGATTATTGGAAAAGACTCAATGGGTTTTGGATCATGTTCATAATCCTCTAGCACATAAATGAAATAAACGGGGAAGTGATGAAGCTTTACAGAACAGTTCTTGCTAGATCACTCTCATATTCACTCTCAGAAGTACCAGCCCACTGGAACAAGAAGGAAGAGCCCTGAGGTTCTAGTCACACCCATGGTTTTTAGAGGACGCCATCCTTTCCAGTTATTAATTATACAGTTTCATACAAGGAGCTGATTAAGAACCAGACTGTGATATTTAGCAACAGGCCTAAATTGGGAGCTGTGCTATCGTGGGGGCAGCTCCAGGACAGCTTATGCCTTAGGAGGGCCAATCCTTTCTCTGGTTTCTGAGTACACCGAGAACAGGTTTCAAACTCCACAGTGTAGATGGTATTTTAAGCCTTGTATACACAACAAATGCTTTGCTGGTATAGTTAAACTGGCAGAACCCAAGTGTAAACACAGCTTATGCCACCAGAAGGAATGTTTCTGTCAGCATAATACAACCTCCCTGAACAACATTAGTTATGGTCCACAGAAGCACTTTGTCAGCATAGCTATGTCAGCTACGGGATATCCAACACAGTTATGTCAGCATAGCTTTGTAGCATAGAGCTGGTCTACATGATACACAAGTAACTGCAATCTTTATAGTTGGCCAACTGTGCTCATTTCTAACCCGAGTTTTCTAAATAAGTAGAAATAAGAAATAAGTAGCTAAACCCTCTTATATTTCACATACAAAACGAACCCAGGCCTATAACTTGTATATTCTAAACAGAGTGTTTTCATTTTTCCTTACATGGTTATTCTCATTTGCTCTTTATGAGCCCAGTCTAGCAAAGCACTTAAGCATGTGAGCAGTCTGATTAAAGTCAGTAGGTCTACTCCTGTGCTTACAAATGTTTTTTGGAACAAGGTTTATGGATCCACTCTAGACAGCTATGGGAAACAAATACTTTTACTTCATGTGAAGTAAGTAGAGTTATACCATATCATGAAACCACATCCCTCAGGCTTTCAGCATTCTTTTAAATTAACAGTGCCTTATAATTATCAAAACCACCTGTGAGAGCTTGCTGATGCTGCATAGTTAAGGCCCAAAGTTTAATAAGTCTCAAAATTATTTGAAAGAGCCTCTGGGTTTTCTTTAGTCTGTCAGGAACATGCCATCATTTCCACCCCCGAACAAGCACATACTTTCTTCCTCCTTTGCTATATAGTTTTTTTCTTGGTTTGCTCAGCTGGTAACACAAACTATGTACCTCCTAAAGCAAACAGACAAGCCATAGACATGAGCATGTCTAATCATTTAAAGGAACTGCATACACAGAAGGCCAGATCCCCATGTACACCAGAGCACCTGGGAGGCTGGGGCCTCACAGGTGCTGATGAGGGGCAGGGGACTGTGATGAGGATATGCGGGAGGTGGCTGGGAAATGGAGCCAAAGTGAGAGAGGGAGAGGGAACCTAGGTGTAGGACGAGAAGTTGGAAAAGGGTTGTGGGGGTGGAGTCAGTGTGAGAAGACAGTGACTGTGGCAAGGGCAGGCTGGAAGAGCTAGAGGCAGATGGGTCTGTAGTCATTAGAGACCACTCCCTCACAAGCTGGAAGAGAAGTTATTATTCCTGAGTCTCAACATTCTGCTGCTGCTGGAAAAATGTTCGCCTCATGTCCTCTATGTGGGCTAGCCACTAGTGGGAGGATAACCTCTTACTATTAGATAATCTGTTAGCTCAAGTGACAAAGCTCTGTGCAGTGGATCTAAAGCTTCTAACACTGCTGCTGACCTCTGTGGGAGTCAGTATTGTTCCATATGAAGGAATTTCTGTTTTTTTCCCTGTTTGCCTTTTCAAAAAGCTAGGAAATCTCTCTATCACACACACACAAAAGAAATTTAAGGTTGCAAACTCAAGTACTCAAAGGTTAGTCCCATATAACCTTAATTCAGCCCCCCTGTGAGTATGCATTATAATACAGTTTGTAATCACGTAATCATACTATTTTTTTCACAGGTCCCGCCTCATTCAGTGCACAGGATAGACAATATTTAGGGATGAATCAGGATTGTCTAGTCAGTAAGGCTGTAAACCCCCATCTCATTTATTTCAGGTGCGGGAAGATATATAGTGAATGAGGCAGAGAAAGGGTAACCTCATGGTCAAGACAGTTGAATGTTGCTCTGAAGAACTGGATTCTTTCTGCCATATAATTTCTATATGATGCAGGCAAAATACTTAATCCAAACTTTTCGCAGGTGGTCACTAATTGTATGAATCATTTTCTGGATGCCCAACTAGAGACCTTGGAGTCCGATTTGCAGAAGAGTTTGTGACCCAAGGACCTCTTGATGCCAACAGGCAGAGGGCACAGGGGTACATAAGGGGTACAGCAATCCCATGGATCTAAATATACACACTAGTCCAACAAAGAATGTCATGTAAGGTCTCTAATGAAAGCCTGCATCACACTGGACATCATAACTTATTGTGAGATGTATGTATAGAAAATGTGAAAATTACGCACATACATACACACATTCTCTGTGTTCTCCAGGTGTATGAATTAAGACAGATCACCAAAATGTAATCCACATACTCCTGGCAAGCAGAGGGGAAGAGTCACTTCTCTTACTCTGCCTGGTCATATGCATATTGAGTATTGTATTGTTAACAATGACTGTCCATTTACAGTCAGAGTTAAATGCTAACTGATAGATTATGGGGACTAGAGGGGAAAAAAAACAGGAAGAGCAGGGGTTAAAAATGTTGGGACAATGACTTGGGGTCAGCTATCTCGGGGATATGGGAAATGCCTTGTGAGTTAAGTTTAGGTTCTAGAAAGCACATTATGATTTTGTTTTATATGTAGCCATTTGTTTCCAATATTCTTACTTTCTATCGCTTGAATCTCTGTTCTTTGATACACATATTCTTGTTTTCACTATATATATACACACACACACACACACACACACACCCCTACCTCCAAGTGTTGTGCATTAAGCAGAGCGGTGATCATGCGCTGAAGCTTACAACTTGGGGTATATTATTCTCTGGAGAATAGCACATCTAAGAGTTCTGTGAATATTCAGTGTACCTGGAAGCTGGGCACTCCAGAGGCACAGCTGAAGGATGCAGGGGTTGGTATATGCCTGTCGCTAACCAGTACAGAGCGAGCAAGGCCTTTGGAGGCCTGGAAGTGCATGTGTTGCCAGAGGCTGGTGGCTTCAGGGAGCTGGTCGACAGGAGGGACAGACAAAACTTCCTTATGCCAAGAGCAGGTGGTGGCGAACTGCTTTGCAATTATGGGTATTCCAAGGAAGCATCCCAGTTCTCTGAAAAATTATACTATAAGCATCTCAAATTGGGCACCCCAAATTCATGGATACATTTGACGTTAATGTTTCTGTGCCCCAGATGTGAAAGGTGAGGAACATCATCATCTCACATCAGGGGCGCTGTGAAGATGAATTAATGCCAGTGAAGCACTCAATGCTATAGTCATGAGTGCCACAAAAAAGCCCATGAGGAAATTAAGGATTCTGTCTCCAGAGGAGTGTTTGAATAGTGTGTAGCAAATAAGGCTTGCTGAATGATCAGGATAAAACAAAATATTGAATCAGTTAAGTGAACACTGTCCATTCTGTGCACTGAATGAGGCAGAAATCTTATGGGGAAAAAAAAGATAGTGTGTGGAAAAATGCATACAGATAAGGGGGCCAAATTCATATTGCAAGTGAAACTTTAAATCTGGTGCTTACTAATTTATGAGTGCTTGACTTTGCAATGTTATACTTTTACATAGTTCCTGGTATGTAATTTATTTATAAAACATATTGGGAGAAGAATACAAAAAGGTCTGGTAGTAAATTCTCTCTTTACTACTGACTCGAAAAGGAGGGACCATTTATTTAGGGAAGGCCACTAGAAATTGTTAAATGCCTTAGCAGAATGATGTTCTTTCATACATATATGGGATTTATTTTAAATGCATATTGCATTCCATTGATCTGCACAGCATAGCAGTTCTTTACAATATAAAAGAATGGCAGAAAAAATATTGTAACGATAAATCATCCCTGTCTTAGCTAAGTGTCCTGACACACATTTATGTTTGCCTCTGGCAGGGATTCTTGTTCTGTTTCTGGGATTATTAAAAAAAAAGCAACTCCATTTTCCTCTTAATACTTCAGTCTTCCAAAATATTGAAGAGACCACAATTCCAACCGCTAAGCAAGTAATGGCTTTGTGAACCAATTCTGTAGAGATGTAAAACCACAAGGGTTTCAGAAAGCTGTGTCAAGAGATGCAAACTTGGATGCTACCATAATACAAACATTCATGTTATCTGGCATACATGTAGAGTAAGAATTCAGGAGATCTTAAAGATGGCTAATGAGGGACTGAAAGTCTTTAAAATAAAGGAAAAGGGAGTGGTTCCTGAAAGAGATGCAGCAATGGTTAAAATATTAAATTATCGGTCCTATCAAGCAACCTGGGATGAATGACAGAGGATGAACATCTAGGACATTAAAATTCAGGATAGCACTTTTGGCAACTTTTATTGTGCACATCAAGTACACCAATGCAGAGGTGCTTAGTGTTTGTGGATTTTGAAGCTACACAAATGAATGTCTTTTCAAAAGCTGAGGTGCTGTGAGTTTCTAAACACCTTTGGACTTTTTGTTGTTGTTGTTTTAATTGCAACACGGTTTGCAAGAGTTCAGATTTTTAGTGCCCTTGCCCAAGCATCTGCAAAAACAAAGTCTTGCAAAAGTAAGGCAAGATGTGAATCTGCATCATTCATAAATTATCCAACACACAGTCTGAGCCTTGGACTGTCAATAAGATGAACTACTCAGAATTGACTGGAATTCAGTAAATATTCCCAAAGAAAAAGCAAATAGAAATGGGAGTTTCAAGAACATACATAATCCTCAACATTTATTAATCCTTCCATATGAGATTATTTTATTTTCAGTATCAGACCGAAGAAGGAAGTACTGGGCATTATGCAAAACTGTAAAAGTTACATGGTGAGATTGATATTGGAAATGTGTTTTTTCCCCTCTTCTGTTCCCATGGATTTCCCTGTGGATTGATTAAAAACATAAGACCTGGTTCTTCTTTTACTTACAATGAATTAAATCAGGAGTAATTCCATTTGAGTCAATGCAATTATACCAGTGTAAAAATAGAGGGAGATCAGAATTAGGCCCCCTATTTTTCCTAAAGCATTTGTTCATGCACTCTAAGTAACAAAACCCTTTTTTTCACATTCAAAGTCTGAATCAGTGGAAGACCCTATAAGAATTTTCTCCTCTTAAAATATTTATAGCACAGAGCAGAAGGGAGCAAAACCCCATAGTTTTCTCCTCTGGAGAGCAAGAAGAAAAAAAACACCACACTTTGGGTGTCTCATATCTTCACTGGGTGGCAAAATCATTTTCTGTATAACAAACAATCCCTTTCTATTTGTAAGTTCTGATACTAGTTTTCCCCTAGCTGTATGTCTTCATTTTTTGTGATGAGTTATTTATGAGTTGGGATTCCCTCACCCCCATCCCCTAGGGGAAAAAAGTCTGTTTTCAGTAGAGGTAGTTATCTTTCCTGAAAAGATCAAAAAAGCCCTCCAAGGTATGCTGAAGGCCACAATCCTATAACTGGCAGGGGGCAGCATATGTATGGACAAACTATACTAATAAACCTTTTCTAGTTTTAATGTCTAGTGGTGCTCTTATGGTTAATATGGAAATGACAATCCACTTCTGTTACCTATGCCTGGCTTTTACTCTTCTTTAGATTCAGCATGAACATATTTTATTTATCGTCAGAGGAGGTTTGTAGGATTGAGCCTGTGAAGTTTGACTTCCCTCCACCTCATTTTATTTAGTCATCTTTAATCTCCGCAGAACTGTCCTCCATTGAGCATGATGTTAAATGAGTGAAGCAACAAAGATAGTAGTATCTTGGATTTGGCCTCTAAGTGCTGTTACAATATATAATAGATTATAAAGATTTACACCAATGTAACAGAGCAAGTTCTGGCCCAAAACATATGCTGCTCCTACTTCTATGTAAGGTGGTGGGGAGAATCATATTTATGCTTAAGGTGACTTAGCATTTTAGAATTAAGTATGGGAAGCTCAGTATGTAAAAAAATGTGATCTTGTATCCCCCTCCTTCAGCTGAGACAAAGATTGTGCTAAAAAATTCATTTCAAGTTAAATAAAGTTCTTTTTTTTGGAAAATATAGGTTTAATGGAAATGTGTTCTTACTAACCCTACCCCAGAATACAAGGTGTTACATCTTGTGAGACCATACTAGTAAGTAGAGTGGGTATTATCTGTTCCTGTATAAGTTGTTCAAAAGGTTCTCATGTATTCCCACAGCATGAAGAGTTTATTAAAAAGACTGCAATCAGAACACTTTGCAACTTAAGCATTTTTATCCTTTAGACTTAAAACTTCCATTTAAGTTTTTATTTGCTACAACCCAAAAGAGCCTGCAATGTCAGTGCCTGAAGAAATGAGGTTTCGGAGGTGATTATTGTATTATGTGGAACGAGAGCTGTTATGATCTGGAAGACAGATGCTAATAGTGAGTCAGATAAAGATACATACTGAGCACTTGCAAGCTATCGAAGTGCCTTTCTTTTAGTCTCTGGCAAAGCAACATGCAGTGTACTACAAAATCAAAATGTATAGATCATACATATGAATATAGGATAGAGATACATTTTAGCAAAACTACAAAGCACCACGTTTTCATTTAGGTAATTAAAAAGTGAAGCCCACAAAAATCTGAGAAAAGCAACAGAGGGTCCTGTGGCACCTTTGAGACTAACAGAAGTATTGGGAGCATAAGCTTTCGTGGGTAAGAACCTCACTTCTTCAGATGCAAGTAATGGAAATCTCTAGAGGCAGGTATATATCAGTGTGGAGATAACGAGGTAGATGCAAGTAATGGAAATCTCTAGAGGCAGGTATATATCAGTGTGGAGATAACGAGGTTAGTTCCTAACCTCGTTATCTCCACACTGATATATACCTGCCTCTAGAGATTTCCATTACTTGCATCTACCTCGTTATCTCCACACTGATATATACCTGCCTCTAGAGATTTCCATTACTTGCATCTGAAGAAGTGAGGTTCTTACCCACGAAAGCTTATGCTCCCAATACTTCTGTTAGTCTCAAAGGTGCCACAGGACCCTCTGTTGCTTTTTACAGATTCAGACTAACACGGCTACCCCTCTGATACTTAAAAATCTGAGACCTACTCTAGCACATGAGGCTGGTCAATGTAGATCTCGAAGCTAGGTGCGTAGTTACTGGGACTTCACGTGCAACTCTGTTGCCATGGCTGCCAATACTTAGTAACATAGCACTACCCCATATTTGTTGTGAGAAGGATCTGTCATGCTGCTGCCCAAGATTCGTGAGAACAGCGATCTGCCTTTGTACGCAGACTTCTTCAACCACCCACCAGCTTGCCTGGTTTCTAGACACTTTTTATGGTCATTTATGTCACAACAGGACATGACAGTGGACTGTGCTGACCACTCATTGTGCCAAGCAATGACAGTTGTTAATCACTCTCTTGTCACTGACCCAACCATCTATCCCCCAGGTTTTGATCTGCCAAGGCACCTGTATATAAAAAAATGTGATCTTGTATCCCCCTCCTTCAGCCAAGGCACCTGTGATCATCTCTGAACTATTTTCAAGCAGGACAGGGCAACTATGCAGTAATCTCTTTAAATGGGTTTTTTCTAATGAGCCCCGATGCAGCTGCCATCAACTTCAGACTATGTTGCATATCCTGGACGAGCGCCCACTGACTTATTTTGATGGTGGGCAACCGGCTCTCTGCCTGGCTGATGAGGATGCCATCAAATGGGTGGGGATATTGTGCCTATGCTGAGAGAGATTATAAAAGCTTAACAATGTGACCATATTCTAAAAATATTTTACATAGAGTCTAGATGACTTTCTAAATTCGTTGTATAGCAGTCAGCCCGTAACCTTAACTTTTCCTAAATACTAATAACAGCACTATTTTTTTAAATTGGTTCATATGCATTCCTTTGGCATTAATCAATATGAAATCTATCTACTCTATTTTAAGCCCAGATCCATTGACCCTGGGTATTAGGAGAAGAAATGAGTTATAGGTAGGCCATTCATTACCTGAGGAAAAAATTCTGCCTTCTCGTATTGGTATACTTGGTACATGGGAGACAATACAGGGAGCCCCTTTCTGTGTTCAAGCACATATACAGGAACAGAGCAAATCAGGGACCATCTTGCACATCAACAGTAATACAGGGTCTGCAGGCCAAATTATGCCCTCAGACACCTGTGTGAACCTATCGGTTTTGGATTATGTTTTCCTTGACATCTATGCATAACCTGTTTAAATCCGAAGGGTTTACATGGGTGTCACTGAGGGCAGAATTTGAAAACAATGGATTTGCAAAGGTGTGATTGAGGGCCTAATCGATCTCGTAGAAACTTTATTGCTGGTGATGATGCACAAGATAGAAGAACCCAGTTTGGCTGCAAAAGCCAAGAGTGAATTTGCTGGGTATGAGCTTAGATAAAAAGCACTGTTTCTCTTGCAAACTGAGCAAATTTGATAAAGAAATAACTGAGACAGGGAATATGGAACCCCTCAATACCACTTAAAAAAAAGACACCCACAACCCACCACTTTTGTAGAGCAAAAATGCATTTTAACTATAGCTGGCATTACCAGCTGCTATGAAAAACAGCGATGTTCATGATCAAATATTTTTCCCAACCTACACTAATTTTAAGTGTCTAGATGATGAATTGTTAGGACATGCAGTACTAACAAATAAGAAAATTGATAAGTAAAATATTCATGTCCTGAACTGCTTCATTTTCAGAATGTCAGCACAAAAAAGAATACATTAAAAGAACTCAAAAAAAGTTGGGAAATGCCAGAATTAAAGTTCTCCATGCAACTTTAATTCAGCTCCCTTGTGTGTATGCATTAGGATAAGATCCTGTTTAAGTTATAAATGAGTATTTCCCTGGTCAGTTAACTTGAGCTGCAAATACTGCAAAAAGAGTAATATCTATTTGACTTTTTAAAAGAATTTGTTTTAAACTACATTCACATTTCCTTCGTTTGCGCTTTTCACAATTTTCTAGGCAAGTTCTCTTGCACAAATGTTCTATAAAACACAAGATTTTATGAAAATATTGCAGAATATTAAATTATCACTCAATTGTTCACATGAAAAACCCAATTCTAAAAGTCAGACTCATTCAGTCAAGGAACAGAAAAATATTATGTGATCTACATGTATAGTAAAAACAGCTTGTCTTTCAAATACTCAAAGAACTCCTCTTTAACAAGCTACAGCCCCAGAATTACTTGCAAAAATTTAGTGAATGTCAAATGAGTTAATTCTCATCTGTTCAGAAAATTTGCAATCAGTTAAAGTGAAGCTCATTGAATATGTTATTTCTAACTATTCACCCATCTCTACACTTAATCAACAGTCTTCCTTAAAATTATAACATATGTACTTTCTAAATTACTCTTTAAATAAGTATCCATGTATAGATGTACAGCATATTATTATGTCATTAGGGGAAAAATCCCACCCACAGTTCCTAGGGAGTTCCACAGCTTCCCCTGCACTCCTGAGTAGTCCTTCCATCCCCAGTCTGTGGGAGAGGGATGCCCAGTAGATTGAAGTCATGCCACCAGCCCTGCTCCTCCTTTGACCCATTTCCCAACCACCCATCTTGCCCTCCACACTATTAAGCCTGTGACTGAGATGTTTGCTCCAGCTGTTAGTTACTGATATTTCCAAATTTGTTTTAATTTTTGCCCACGGAGAACGTGACTCACTGGCCACTGAGTTCCACAATGCAGCTTGTAGCTACCCTTGATATGGACATGAGGCCTGCAGAAATGACAAATCCTAATATTCACTACTCCAACTTGATCGCAGAAGAAGCTTCTTGGATGAAGGTGGAGGACTACATCACTCCTGAGGTCCCTTCCAACCCTGATATTCTATGATTCTATGATAGAATATACAATTTCCAAGCAATGTTATAAAAATTAGACTAGCTGCAATCTCTTCTGTTATACGGAGTTGTTGTAGGCCAAGGGTTGTTAGCAAGTTCCAAATGCAGTCTTCATTGGGTAAAATTCACTCACCACTTTTATAGAATTCTTAATTTAACTTTATCAAGGAAGATATATTTATATTCATTATAAATGGGGTTTCTCTTAGGTAGTCAGGGTCCTTTTGTCACAGCCTTTACCAAAGAATGGCAAACACAAGATTTTTCATCTGTTAAAGTTACTCAGCAAGCATTTCAGAAAATGCCTTTAAATCCTAACTGCGTTTCAATTTAAACTGGTGCTAATTTCAATTTAAACTTGTTAAAAGGTGTATGGTTTGATGGAAGATGGCCACATTTTTTTTTAACCTGAGTCATACCATTTCCAGTAAACCTGTTGTCACAGATTAAGGCTCTGATCCAGCAAAGCATCTATGCACATGCTTAACTTTAAGCACATGAGTAATCTCTCTCGTGTCAACTATAGGCACTGGATCAGGGCCTAAATGAACAAGGAACTAAAAGCCTGTTGATCCCAAGGCATTGTATCTTCTTTTCTGCAGAAACTCAGATGTGAGGAATTATTTTGGGGTGGGTTTAGCTCCAGCAAGGCAGTGAAAAAATCATGGGGAAATCATATGGTGACTAGCATGTTAAAGTACACTGCAGATTAGGGGGCCACAGTAGCAAAGCAGATCCCAACCCACGCCTCAGAGACAGAGGTAAACATAGGCAGTGGCGGTTGCTAACTGACACGCCGATACTTCACAAGGCAGCACCTGACAGTTTCAGTGGCACATCTCACAGCAGTCAATCACCACCCACAGCATAAGCAATTCAGTCAGTGAGGTGTAGATGTTAGGAGGAGGAGTGGGAACAAAATAGACGGTGGGTGATTGAGGTTAATGGACAGCAAGCCAGGAAAGAAGCACAAAAGCCACAAGGGGCACAGCCCAACAAACCACAATGCACTAAAAATAGCAGTCAAGTGACAATTACGTAGGAGAAGGCCAAGTACAGGATACAGGTGCACTGTCAGATATCAGCTGTAAGATGTACCAACAAGCACTAGCATAATACACCTCTTCCTCATGACAGGCAAATTGTTTCCAGCCAAGTAAGTGCTGGCCATTAATTCACAATTCCTTTTTATTCCAGCTACCTACTACTGGATATTAGCATACTTGTGTGTAGTGTCTGACCAACTATTTTTTTACCCTGCTCTTAACTGATTCAGTGGGAATATTCATGGAAATAAAACTAAGCAAATGCATGAGTTTCCAGGATCAAAGCCTAAGTTAGGACAAGCTTGCCCTGTTATTAAAAAGTTTAACAGTCTTCACTTCCCCTAAATCCATTTGATATGATTCATTATTAAACACTTTTCACCTTTGGCTACACATCTTGGGGGCCTCCCATGTTATTCCAGCTAATGTCAGCCATGTTGTATGGAGTTAGCTCAAGGGCTTCCTGTTTCAGATGGTAGCATGCAAAGATCTCCAGGGTTTGACATAAGCCACCTATATTAGGTCAAACTACACCCTTTTTTGTGGATGCAATTTCAGATGTGACAGTAACAAAGGAATCTGAGAATGTGTAAGCATTCAAAAATCATGAGTCAGGCTCTGGAAAATCACTTTTTTTTAAATTGTACATTTGGGGTCAGTTTCTTTGCATTTCTGGTTTTTGAGCGTTCAGGGTACACTTGGGTCATGTTTTCAAGCTCTTCTGTGCCACCAGGAGAGCTAGACGCTTTTTTTAAAAAATGAAAGTTGAGATTTCCATGTAACACTGGTCTACAATTTTTGAGAAGTCGTCTGCTTCAGAGATAAAATGTGCTATTTATTATGTATTTTGATGTGCTGAATTCAAATATGACAATTAAAACAACTGATTGGCTACTTTTCTAAGATATTTAAGTTTTTACATTTTATGTCTATGTATATTGTGTAGATAGTAGAGTTTTAATCATAAATTGTAAACCTAGGTCTTTTCATGTGTTTATGGTTGCTTTACATGATAATATTTCACCTGTCTTGTTTATGTAACACTTTAAAAATCAGCAAAAGGATTATATAAATAAAATTTATTATGAAACAAAAGGCAAAAAACTATTATGTACATAGTTTAGTCCTATTCAGTGTCTACTCAGTGCTTCTTGGCTTGTCTCTTGTATTCATTAAATGGAGCATCTCTTGTCACTGTCCAGCAATAGTCTGCAAGCATTGATGGGCTCCATTTGCCCTGATAGCGTTTCTCCATTGTTGCAATGTCCTGGTGAAATCGCTCGCCTTGCTCATCGCTCACTGCTCCGCAGTTCAGTGGAAAAAAATCTAGATGAGAGTGCAATAAATGTATCTTTAGTGACATGTTGCAACCAAGGCTTTTGTATGCCATGAGGAGGTTTTCCACCAACAACCTGTAGTTGTCTGCCTTGTTGTTTCCGAGAAAATTTCTTGCCACTAACTGGAAGGCTTTCCATGCCGTCTTTTCCTTGCCACGCAGTGCATGGTCAAATGCATCATCTCAAAGAAGTTCATGAATCTGAGGACCAACAAAGACATCTTCCTTTATCCTAGCTTCACTTAACCTTGGAAATTTTCCATGGAGGTATTTGAAAGCTGCTTGTGTTTTGTCAATGGCCTTGACAAAATTCTTCATCAGACCCAGCTTGATGTGTAAGGGTGGTAACAAAATCTTCCTTGATTCAACAAGTGGTGGATGCTGAACACTTTTCCTCCCAGGCTCCAATGACTGTTGGAGTGGCCAATCTTTTTTGATGTAGTGGGAATCTTTTGCACGACTATCCCATTCGCAGAGAAAACAGCAGTACTTTGTGTATCCAGTCTGCAAACCAAGCAAGAGAGCAACAACCTTCAAATGGCCACAAAGCTGCCACTGATGTTGGTCATAGTTTATGCACCTCAAAAGTTGTTTCATGTTGTCATAGGTTTCCTTCATATGGACTGCATGACCAACTGGAAATGATGGCAAAACATTGCCATTATGCAGTAAAACAGCTTTAAGACTCGTCTTCGATGAATCAATGAACAGTCTCCACTCATCTGGATCGTGAACGATGTTGAGGGCTGCCATCACACCATCGATGTTGTTGCAGGCTACAAGATCACCTTCCATGAAGAAGAATGGGACAAGATCCTTTTGACGGTCATGGAACATGGAAACCCTAACATCACCTGCCAGGAGATTCCACTGCTGTAGTCTCGAGCCCAACAGCTCTGCCTTACTCTTGGGTAGTTCCAAATCCCTGACAAGGTCATTCAGTTCACCTTGTGTTATGAGGTGTGATTCAGAGGAGGAGGATGGGAGAAAATGTGGGTCCTGTGACATTGATGGTTCAGGACCAGAAGTTTCATCCTCTTCCTCGTCTGACTCAAGTGAGAATGATTCTGGTGCATCAGGAACCGGCAGTCCTCCTCCGTGGGGTACTGGGCGTATAGCTGATGGAATGTTTGGATAATGCACAGTCCACTTTTTCTTCTTTGACACACCTTTCCCAACTGGAGGCACCATGCAGAAGTAACAATTGCTGGTATGATCTGTTGGCTCTCTCTAAATCATTGGCACTGCAAAAGGCATAGATTTCCTTTTCCTGTTCAACCACTGGTGAAGATTTGTTGCACAAGTGTTGCAGCATATGTGTGGGGCCCACCTCTTGTCCTGATCTCCAATTTTGCAGCCAAAATAAAGGTGATAGGCTTTCTTAACCATAGTGGTTATACTGCGCTTTTGTGATGCAAAAGTCACTTCACCACAAACATAGCAGAAGTTATCTGCACTGTTCACACAAGTACGAGGCATCTCTGCTCACTTTGGCTAAACAGAAATGCGTCCCTTTGCAAAATCAAACACTGACAAATAAGAGAGCACGACACTGTATGATTTCTAGAGCTGATATAGGGCAATTTGTTCAGCAGAGTGATGTAAGCTTCATTATGATTGCATCATCTATGACTTCTGGGAATAACGTGATGAAATTCATATCATGTATGATGCAATACCAGCTTCAGATCGCATCATTCATTGTTTTGCCTAAAAAGCAAGTACTGTCCAAACCCAGTCATAGATTTATTCATAGATCCAGTCAAAGATGTATTTTAGTCATTTCTGGTTTAAACTTTATAACTCACTTATCCTCTGCCATTCCCAAGTCAAGGGTCATATATACTGACCCAATAGCGTATCTTGAAAACTAGAGCCAATCAACAATTTTAAGCATCAGTTTCGTTCTCAGTGACCCAGAATTACTAAAGTTTGACTACATTTATTTCAGAAGCATTTTGGCTGTAGAGCAGTGTAATCAATTGTCTTCAGGAACTGGGGCTTTAAGCATATCATCAAATATTGCAAGAGTTCTGATAAAATAATGAGAGTTGGCAATGTTGCCTTTTGGTCCCTGTGCCAGGACAGGGATGAATCTGGGTAATACATATACAGTGCAATTCTGTAGCAACATCATTGTAGTTTGAGGGCCTATCAGGAATTGCTACAGCATTGCCAGTAGGGCAAGGGAGTATATAGCTGCAAGTTATAGGGAAGAGCAGGTCTTAGCCCCGACCCTCTTCCCATTTAATGAAATGGAAGCCTTAGAGCTCTGTCCAATGCCAAATGAAATCAGTGAATCTTTCCATTTACTTTAATTGGTTCTGAATCACACTCTTAGTGAACGCTTGAATTGTTTCTTTTAAGAAACTTGAGATGCTCTCAGGGGCATGCAGATGATAACATACTGAACAAAGGCAAGATGTTCGTTTCACAGTTGCTCCCTTTTATAGCATTATTGCTTTTTCTCCGATGTTGTCATCAGCTACTTTTGGTGTGAAGTTAAAGGAAGGCTTTTAAAAAGGTGCTGATGCTGCATGTTGTATGAAAGATTGTACATCATGTGTGTGATCTGCATCCTGTTTTGTCTTACAATGCAGTACTCATGTCATTATTTCCCCTCAGATTGTGCCCCAAGTATAAAAGCAGCTGCTTCATGGAAAACCATGAGAATGATAGAAGTGTTTGCTTAGGCCTGGATCCAACAAACCCTTATTTGTGTGAGTAAAACCGATTAAAGCCAATTTCATTGAAAACAACGGTCTTCTCCCTTGCTCTCATATGCAGATAATGGAAATGCTGGCAGACTCATAATTATTCTTTTAGTGCACTTAATACACCAGGAGCCTAAGTCTGAATGCCTTGAACACTTAAAACTCCCACCGAAATGAATGGAAGTTTTAGGGGTAATAAGGTAGCAGGATCAATTCCAAGTTTCCATGTCTTTTTCTAAGTATCTGTAAAAATTGTGCATTTTGCTAAGACTTAAAATTGCATTTAATCATTTTATAGCTCACTGTGACAGGGTGCTGCACTCACTGCTAGGATGGGGCCTCTTCTTGGTCACTCTGGGGAATAGCTTGCGAGGTCAATGCTCCTTCCCATAGTTGCACACCATCTCTCTGCCTCACTCTGTGGGTCAGCAGCCCCTCACTCGCTCCACAAGCTGTTGCTCCCTCTTCATGACATGGCTCTCCAGCCAGATCACTCTAAATATGTTCCCCTTATGGGGAACCAAAGGATTTCAAAGTCTTGCTCCACACTAGAGGCTTCAGGAAGTCTTCCCATTCACTGCCCCACGATGCCACTACCTCAGTGGTTGGCAGGGGAACCTGGACCTGCCCTCTATTCTGTGTTCCAGCTCAGGGACCCTTTAGCCAGCAGTCAAGGTGTGTTCAATTTTAGACCTTACTGCCTTTATAGCACCAACCCAGCTCATGCCTCCTAAACTGATCTCCCTCACTCAACCAGGGGATTACTTGGCCACCTGATTCCCCACAGCTGTAGCCTGTTAGGTTAATTAGCTGTCTTCTCAGTCTGCATTAACCCTCTCAGGGAAAGCATAGGGTAAACACCCCATCACACTCAGGACCTATTTCAGCCAAAGGTGAAGAAAATTAGTCAAGTTTTCATGCTGCATAAGCTCACATCTGAGTTTATGGACACCTCAGAATATCACTTTGCAGTGGGTGATGTATCATGAAAGCTTAAACTATTCTTCAGTATCAGCCTCAGAGTAATTAATTTCAGAATCTACACTGGCAAAAATGAAAAATGTTACAATGCACACATTCCATAATTTGCTTTTTAGTTCATTCTGAATTATCTCAGCTCAGCCCAGCAATTCATCAGTGCATAAAGCATGCAGGGACTGGAAGTGTGAATTATGCATGAAGTATTATTTAGCTCTGATGTTCTGAAATCCTGCTGCATGTTTGTGCAGGGTATGTTGAAAAGTAGCACTAACAGCCATGTGAATATTGGTGCTTTGTCTTTGGAATATACACAGCCCTGTGCTATTTGGAAGTATGGTCAACTGTAATACAAAGCTGGTAAAAAAAACCCTACATCAACAGTGTAAATAAATGATGCCTTTAAAATATGAATCATAGTATAAATAAATGATCCCTCCCCTGTCTCCCTCAGTCTTCAGATTAAAAAAAAAATCAGTTAAGGGAGTGTGTTATTCACTCCGTAAGACTGCCTGACCAAACAAGTTTATTTACTTCCATGATGTGGACATATCCACCACAGAATGCAAACTTGATGTGCAACCAATAATAAATGTGTCGATGACATAATTTATCTGTTTTGTTCTGGCATGCTTCAGATTTGAATATAGTTCCCTAGGGATTTAAAAAGAAAGAAAGAAAAAGATGCAGAATTAGACCTTTGAAGAAGGAAACTAAGTTAATCATAGTAATTAAAATAATAAATGAGAAGTCATTTCTGATGCATTATATAATAATCACACAAAAAAACATCATTAAAATGAACGTAAGGCCCCAGGCATATATTACTGATGAGTGTATATTGCCTTTCAATAATATTTCATTTCCTGTATTTCTATTTTTTTCAAAATGATAGAGTTAAGATTTCATTTCTCAAACAAGTTACTTCAACTGTATTAATTGTAGAGCTGGTTGAAAAGTTAAAGAGATTGAGACATTTTTTAAAATTCAATATTGTTTTTGCTCCACAAATTTCTAAAATAATTTTAATTCGTTTGAAGTTTGTGGTGAATTTTTGGTTTAGAAAATTCTTTTTTTTTTTTTTTTTTTTTTTTTTTTTTGGTCCCTCCACCCGCTTTTTCCATTATTCCACTAATGGAAGAAAGGAGGAGTAAGGGATAGCAAATGTTTCTGCAAAAAGATTTTCTTCAATAAAAAAAAAAATCATCCAAAAAACTGACCACCACAGTGTAATTCTCACTTTGTAACAACAGCTTGAGGAAATAAGAAACTCTTGCTGTGTTATCCATTAGGTGTGAATTCAGGAACTGCTTGTCCAGTTCATGTCACATTTGGCAGAAAAAAAATCTCCTGGGGCTCTAGACCTAACACACCAGTTTTGAGGCTGATATGACTTATGTGAATTCTGGAAGACAGAGAAAAGTTAGGATCATGGAAACTCAGTTGCAACTTTAACTATGAAGCTGTTGATCTGTAATTTAGAGCAGTAGCTTCACCTATTCTGAACTGAATTATACATCTACAGCTATATCTTTAATCTAGTGTATAGTTTATTTTTAAAAATACGAGCAAGATAATTACATCAAAGCATATCCTTGATTTTATTCTGTGATTTCCCCCCTGTGCCTTACTACAAATTGCAAACACACAGTATGGAAGTGTATAGGATTGGTGGTAGACTTATTTAAATAATAACTGAAGTGAAAACATATTTGTAAGAGAAAAAAAGATCCTTGATATTCATAAATAAAGAAATGCAAGTTTCCCAAGCCAAAGCATGCTGAGCTCTCTGCCAAGGGTTAGATTAGTTCATGAAGAAATATTTTACAAAAAAATAGCTAGATCACAAACCAACAGCAATCCCTACTCCTCCCACCTCCAAAACTGCACAGTGGAGGAAAAGTCATATTGGATGTCTACCAGATTGTGATTACAACCACTACAGAGAAAAGTTACTCAATCCCTGTTTGCTATCCGCAAAAACTTGGCTAGCAGTACTTTCATCAAGTCATGGTAGCTGGCCAGATTCTGTGGTGCAAGGCCCCACTTTGTGTCTAATTGCTGGCGGGCCAGCCCTAGGAAGATTCCTCTAGAGCAAGGAGAATCCTGCAAGGGCACAGTTTTGGAATGGAGGCTTCTACACCGACCCAACTGTCCTTGGTGAAAGTGAAGGTATGTGCCTGGAGTAAAGCAGAGGTGGCCACGACACACAGACCCCATCCCTCCTCCCCACCCCACATTGCAGTAATCACTGGCTGTGGGGTTTTGGATCCTTGATTGGGCTTAAAGGAGAGCTTTATGTCACTTCATCCCCGTGTTGCATGCAGATCAATGAACCCCAGCATCTAGTTCAATAATTAGTAATGAATGCCATGGATGGTACCTTTTACGCAACAATTGTTCCATCTCATGAATGGCATGGCTGAGAGTGTGCTCTGTGTAAAGTTATTGCTGAAATTCATGCCTCCCCTTACAAAGCCTGATTACTCTGGTTTCGTGCTCAGAGTTAAGTGGGTATGGATGCAGAAAGCCTATTACACACTGGTGCCTTACGATTAGCACTGGCTGCCAGTTAGTTCCCAGGTGGAAGTGAAGGTGTTAAGTCGTTTGGGTCCTGGCTATCCGAGAGACCATCTCTCTCCCTGTGAGATACCACGGCAGTTGCAATAACTGAAGGTGCTTAAGTTAGTATGCCCCATCTTGGTTAAAAAGATGAAAAGCACATTGTCAGGAGCCTTCTGTGAGGAGTCGTTGACTCTGGAACTGACTTCTCCCCTTTCTCTGACAGAGCCCCAATATGCTGGCCTTGATAGCATGTGACAAGTCTCATCATTTTTCAGGTCGGGTGGGCTGAGGGCACTAAGCTTGTTTACTGTGAGCCTTTGTTTACTGTATGTAGAGAAGTTCTAAGCTTTGACTGGGTCTGTTAATATTATTGTGCAACAGTTCTGGGGGCATAAGGGATCTGTGATAGGTGTGGTTTTTCCTTGGGTTCTTGTACAGTCTAGATGGGCATTTCTGAAAAAAAAATTGAAATAAATACATTAAATTAAGTAAACCCTGCTGGTTTATGACTCAATGGTTCTAGTATGCTTAGGTATTCACATCCTGCTTCTTGGACAATTTAGGGTCAGATTTTCAAAACAACTTAGCAACCAGCAGCTCCCATAGATCTCAAAAGGTGCAAAGCCCTTTTGAAAACCTGGCCACTCGTCCTCTTCTCTGGCACCATTACAGTTTTTGCAAACTTCCAACAATTTCCTGACCTAGAGTTTTCCAAAGTACATTACTTGTAGCTCATAAAATGGATACTATGCCCGAGGCAAAAAACATCACCACCTATAACAATATTCAGCTGGAATCGAAAATGGAACTGTCATTCCATACACCTTTGTACAGGTTTCTAGGACCTAAATCATATATTACGGCTGACAAACAAGAAAGCTACAATGCAGAGACCACAGAATAGCTATTCACAGTTCATTTTTCAATTTGCTGGCAGTTCTGGGGTGGGGAACATTTGGGTCAAACTACAACCGATTTTTTAAAAATTTCAGCTAATTTTTAAAAAGTTGGAAAAATGTTTGTTTTGGGACAAACGAAACATCTTAGTTATTCTGAAAGAGAGCAAAGGAAATGAAGGGCTAGATTCCCAAAAGCTGAGGAGGAGGAGGAGGAAGAGGAGCAGCAGCCACCCATCTTATACGCAATAGCTTAGTAGTTAGGACACACATGAGGAGGATAGAGAGCTGGGTTAAAGTTCCTGCTCCAGATCAGGGATTCAAATGTAGGTCTCCTCCCTCCCAGCTGAATGCCCCAGCCAGCAGGCTACAGTCACTCTCACTCATTCTCTGGCCCAGTGACTATTCAAATCCCCCAGTACGCCACAGTGCTCAACGCCATAATCTAGATTTTATAATTCAGTTGCTTTTTTGCTAACCTATTACAGCAATAGATTTGAATAGGCATTTGCTGATGTTTATCAAGTATCAAAACAGATACAATGAAAGTAACTGCAAAACAATTACTGGATGTCTTTTGCTTTCATTTAATAAACTGCAGTCTCATGCTAGCCAGTGGCAGCATCCTCATTAAAACAAAGTTTGCTACTTCTTATGTGTGGATTGTATGGAAACATTTCAGTTTTGCTATAAATACTTCACCTTGCATCCCAGATCAGATGCCATCTGGATTGTGATTTCCTTATTAATGAAATAGTAATGCTCTGATAACATACTTGTAGATTTAATTTACCTGTTAGGCTTTGACAATTCTTATCATGTTGTGTTGCATTCTGAAGAACAAGATCCATTGTGCTACATCAATTTATACCAGCTGAGGATCTGTGCCCTAGTACTGACTTAGGGAGAGTAGGAGGACTAGAGGAGAAAGCTGGCTGGTTAATACGAGTATTTTCTGTGAACCATTGTCAAAACAGTTTTTCCTCTAGTTCTATACTGACCTCAGGCATTATTAACAGAGTTTCATGGAACAGATGTTCTTCAATTTGCATAATGACAGACAGACAGCCTTTTCTTTATTAAAGGTCACTGAAAACCAATGCTTCTGTTTAGTCAGCCCTGCCTTCATTAAGCAATTTCAGGACAAAACTGCTTTGTCTTCACTTACAGCCTTGGTGATCGCTACTTTACATACTTTAATCAGATTGTTTTGCCTCCAAAGCATTTGCCTATTTCATCCCACATATGCCCAGCTTTTCTTAGCTTGGTTAATTTCTACTAATAAAGCACTATTTTTGTTTGAAAGTTCAAATCTCTCTGAACACAGGCCTAGATACTCAGGTTCTGTAGATTGGGGTAGGTCCATTGACATCAGTGGAGCTACACCAATCTATCCTGATTTACATCAGTGAAGGATCTGGCCCTTAGATGCTTCTCCCCTTCCGCCCACCTCCTCACAGCCCAGGTATAGTAGTACTCCTACCACTTAAATTCACATTGATTTCTCACATGGGCAAAATTCAGTTGACATTAAGGGTACGTCTATACTTACCTCCGGGTTCGGCGCTAAGCAATCAATCTTCTTGGATCGATTTATCGTGTCTTGTCTAGACGCGATAAATCGATCCTGGAAGTGCTCGCCGTCGATGCCGGTACTCCTGCTCCGCGAGAGGAGTACGCGGAGTCCACGGGGGAGCCTGCTTGCCGCATGTGGACCCGCGGTAAGTACCTTGTAGTTCGAACTAAGGTACTTCGACTTCAGCTACGTTATTCACGTAGCTGAAGTTGCCTATCTTAGTTTGAACTGGGGGGTTAGTGTGGACCAGCCCTAAGTTTCTAATTAGAGCTAGTGGAAATATTCATTATGAATTGTATTTGCTACAAATTTAGCCTCACTTATGGTAGCAAATTGTTCACAAACATCTTTATTTTCTTCAGATGTATTCATTATCTCTATGCCAAGTCAAATACGTGGACAAATTATTTTCAGTTTGTGTGTTATTTGCTAATACCTGACTTCAGCTATTTGCTATTCATCATTTGCACTGTGTGGTAAGTCACATGGAATTATTTCTTTTCCATGATTGGATGACAAACATATAAAGCAGAAGATCACACACTGAATAATGGCCATCAAACACCGAATACATATACAGTAAGTTTTTGCAGATGAATGATCATTTGTGCTAAAATTCATGAAATGTTGCAGTGCCACATGGAAGACAAGGATGTGATACTTTGCTCACTGGATCAATTAAGCTCAAATGAGTTACAAAAGTGACATGTTTAATTTCCAGTGATGCCTTGTGATCAGTGACACCTCACTTCTTAGTGCCAGCCAAGTTCCATAATTAATGTCCCAGATAAGAAATACATGTTTGCCTTCAGGGCAAAAGGTAAGCCCTGTGTTCTCAGCCACATATAACTGTAGAGTTACAGAGAAATCAGTTATAAGGCTTAGGCAGAGGGGAAAGGAAGAAAGACCTCATCTGGACCACCCAGTTGCATCAAGGGGAGAGAAAGAGAAAAACATGCTCAGATGCTTGACAGAGGGAAGGGAAACCCATCAAAAAAAAAATAGAAAGTAAAAATAAACACAGAATTTCATGCTTTAAAAATCACTCAAATGACCAAGAAATGAAAGATGTACCCGCATGGTAAATAATATTTTTTCTACGTGACATACTTTCAATTTTCAGTTAGCTTTGCAATTTTCCACTATGTGGTTTTTATCACTGAATCACACACTAGCATTAGCTGCTATATTACAAGGAAAGGAACTGTATGATGATGTTAAAATCATCTATTTGCCCATATTTCAGATTAATTTAATATGACTAAGAACACTCACAACGCTAGACTTGCACATGGGCAATTGGATGCTCTGCTGCACAGAACAAAACATGTAGTATTGCTTCCTGCCTCTTCTGAATTATGCATAATATTTTGCCTAGTGTTGCAGGGAAGGAAAGGGTGCAGCAGCCCTTTCCACCAACTCCCCCCTCTTTTTGTGGGCAGTGGCCAGGTGCAATCCTGTTCCTTCCACTTCTGTACAGCAAGTTCTGGGGGAATCTAAGGTTGGCAGCAGCACAGAACCTACTTAAAGACAGGGAGGAATGGGATAAAATCCCAGCCACCTTCACGTGGGCCAGCACCACAAGGCCAAGGTGAGAGGACTAGAATGTGCTGCATCCTTCTGCGGGCTAGATCACACAGTTTGAAGGAAGCACAGCACAGGGGCCCGTGTGGAGCTGCCCTGCCTTGAGGAAACACCAGGAGAGATTATGCCTCAAGACAATTTCCTCACAGCAATTCTGCCACATCATTTGGTGGGGGGAGAGGAGGAGATGGTGGTGACGTTTACCCCTAGAAAAGAGTGTGGAGCCTACCTTCAAGTCTAACAGGAGGCCAAGGCCATCTATGTTGAGACTATGTGCCTCTGCAACAGTTCTGGTAAACAGTGGGATGTCCCTAGGCTGCAGCAGCCCCCAGTCCCATCAGGAGTGGCTATACAGAGAATACAATACAGTCTGGATCCTTCTACCTTTCCTAAGTATGTTCCTTTTGGCCAAGAGTGAGGTCGGGGCGGGGGGGGGGGAGGAGGGTTGAAGGGCCTATCACCTAAATCCTTTTCCTGCCTCTTGCGCCACCCAGTCTACACTGCTTCACCCAGTGTGGTTCCCAAACCACATGGACAGGCCTTTGCTGGGTCCAAGTAGGTTTGGGGGACAGTGCTAGAAAGATAGCTGAGCCCCTGGTTCCATGTGGAAGGGGAGATCGGTACATGGAGACCACTATGTATGCAAATCTCAGTAGAAGGGAATGGGGACAACCTGGCTATGGTTATGCTTTCTGAGCCTGTGCCCAGATCCTGGAATGACCATTTGTTATAGTGACAGAATTTGAGTACTGCATGTTGCTTGTTAATAGTCAGGTTTTAACTTCTCTCTGAGGTCCAGTTTTTATTTCCCCCTGCCATCACCCTCCATTTAAATGGAATTCTGACCTCCCTTCTAGCTGGGGTTTAAGTTGCTGGTGCTGATGAAAGCCCTGAATGGTTTGGGATCTGACTGACAGAGGAATCCCCCCCACCTGATATTAGGGGAGCCATCACATGAGCTAATACCACCCGGACTTATTTATACAGACAAGGGCTGGTAGCAAGCTGTTGTCTATAGTCTTTTACTGCGAAATGTGTTCCATGTTCCTGTACAACAGAGACCGGATTTAGCAATCAAGGCAAGCTACAAAGCTCACTAGATTTTGTGCCTGATGCATGGAGGGTAGTTATTAGACAAATATTACAGGCAACAAAATAAAAGAAGCAGTGAGAGACAAAAAGGCATCCTTTAAAATGTAGAAGTTAAATCCTAGTGAGGAAAATAGAAAGGAGCATAAACTCTGGCAAACTAAGTGTAAAAATATAATTAGGAAGGCCAAAAAAGAATTTGAAGAACAGCTAGCCAAAGACTCAAAAAGTAATAGCAAAAAAATTTTTTTAAGTACACAAGAAGCAGGAAGCCTGCTAAACAACCAGTGGGGCCACTGGACAATCAAGATACTAAAGGAGCACTCAAGGACGATATGGCCATTGCAGAGAAATTAAATGAATTCTTTGCATCGGTCTTCACGGCTGAGGGTGTGAGAGAGATTCACAAACCTGAGACATTCTTTTTTAAGTGACAAATCTGAGGAACTCTCCCAGATTGAGTTGTCATTAGAGGAGGTTTTGGAACAAATTGATAAACGAAACAGTAATAAATTACCACGACCAAATGGTTTTCACCCAAGAGCTCTGAAGGAACTCAAATGTGAGTAACCTATCATTTACATCAGCTTCTGTACCAAATGACTAATAGCTAATGTGACATTAATTTTTAAAAAGGGCTCCAGAGGTGATCCCGGCAATTACAGGCCAGTAAGCCTCTCTTCAGTACCGGGCAAACTGGTTGAAACTATAGTAAAGAACAGAATTGTCAGACACATAGATGAACATAATTTGTTGGGAAAGAGTCAATATGGTTTTTGTAAAAGGAAATCATGCCTCACCAATCTACTAGAATTTTTTGAGGGGGTCAACAAGCATGTGGACAAGGGGGTTCCAGTGGATTAGTGTACTTAGATTTTCAGAAAGCGTTTGGCAAGGTCCCTCACCAAAGGCTATTAAGGAAAGTAAGCTGTCATGGTATTAGAGGGAAGGTCCTCTAATGGATTGGTACCTGGTTAAAAGATAAGAAATAAAGGGTAGGAATAAATGGTCAGTTTTCAGAATGGAGAAAGGTAAATAGTGGTGTCCCCCAGGGGTTTGTACAGGGACCAGTCCTATTCAACATATTCATACATGATATTGAAAATGGGGTAAACAATAAGGTGGCAAAAGTTGCAGATGATACAAAATTGCTCAAGATAGTTAAGTCCCAGGCAGACTGCAAAGAGCTATAAAAGGATTTCTCAAAACTAGGTGACTGGGCATCAAAATGGCAGATGAAATTCAATGTTGATAAATGCAAATTAATGAACATTGGAAAACATAATCCCAACATATAGAATGATGGGGTCTAAATGAGCTGTTGCCACTCAAGAAAGAGCTCTTGGAGTAATTGCGGATAGTTCTCTGAAAATATCCACTCAATGTGCAGCTGCAGGCAAAAAAGCGAACAAAATGTTGGGCATCATTAAGAAAGGGATAAATAATAAGACAGAAAATATCATACTGCCTCTATATAAATCCTCTGTAATCCTGAATACTGCATGCAGATGTGGTTGCCCCATCTCAAAAAAAAATATATTGGAATTGGAAAAGGTTCAGAAAAGGGCAACAAAAATTATTAGGGGTATGGAACGGCTTCCGTATGGGACTTTTCAGCTTGGAAAAGAGACGACTAAGAGGGGATATGATAGAGGTCTATAAAATCATGACTGGTGTGGAGAAAGTAAATAAGGAAGTGTTATTTACTTCTTTTTATAACACAAGAACTAAGGGTCACCAAATGAAATTAATAAGCAGCAGGTTTAAAACAAACAAAAGCAAGTAGTTTTTCACACAACGCAGCCAGTCAGTCTGTGGAACTCTCTGCCAGAGGATGTTGTGAAGGCCAAGACTATAACAGGGTTCAAAAAAGAACTGGATAAATTCATGGAGGATAGGTCCATCAATGGCTATTAGCCAGGATGGGCAGGGATGGTGTCCCTAGCCTCTGTTTGCCAGAAGCTGCGAATGGGCTATAGGGAATGGATCACTTAATGATTACCTGTTCTTTTCATTCCCTCTGGGGCACATGGCATTGGCCACTGTAGGAAAACAGGATACTGGCCTAGATGGACCTTTGGTCTGACCCACTATGGCCTTCTTATGTTCTGATTCTGCCATCCTTATGCCGTTTCTTGTAATGATTACTGAATGAGAATAACTAAAGGTGAATAAGAGGGCTTAGTCTAAAAGAAGAAAAGTGAAGGGGAAAAAATAAAAGTGTCAGTGAAAATACTTAACAAGAAAAATGATCATATCCAGGAAGCTACTGAAATATACAATACTGTATCTAAAATGACAGGGTAGATTCATGAAACATGTGGGTGGCTACATTTAGGCCATTAAACTACAACAGACTAGGTAAAACCACAACTCATTTTTCAAGGGTCAGTGAATTAAGTGCCAGCAAACGCTTTTTCTGTTTCAGATATAGCTGGAAAGAACTCAGAAGTTTGTGGGGACATGGTAATATACATTTAATATCGGTGTTAGCCTAAAAATGTTTCGATAGGCTTTTAAAAATGTTGTATGTGCTCTATAAGATTTGGAGGTTTTTAGTTTTATTTTGACATTGTCAAACTGGGGCAGCAAAAGAAAGGTTGAAGGAGTTTTTGTTCCATGTTTGTAGAGTGCCTAGCACAATGAGGTCCTGGCTGATGACTGAGGCTCTTGGGTACCACAGTAATACAATACAAACCTACTGACCTATCAGGGCTGCAGATTTGTCACAGCATTAAAAAAAAGGGGGGGGGCAAAAATCATGGAGCAGACACAGTAAAAGTCACAGGTGTTAGGATTTAATTTTAAAAAAAGTCATGATAAATGAGAAGGCTGCATCTCAGGGCGTGGGTGCTTGGATTCCTCAGGGGTCTGTGGACCACAGGTTGAAAACCACTGCTCTAGAGGCCTGATCCTGGAATAGTTAAGTCACTTGGTGCAGAATTGGACTCTAGCAACCGCTATACTAATCCCCTTTGGCCCCCAGTAGAAAACTTCTGTGTAAGGCACATTTGCTCTGGCTTTTCACAGCGCTGGGATCTAAATCCATATAAATCCATTCACTATGAATGTCCATTACCTAATCGCTGAACAGAATTTTAAATTTGTGATGCTAGGTAAAACTGTCCTACCATTTTACAGTCCTTAGACAATTTGCAATATATATATAGTACATACAATTTATGACTTTCTTCTTTAAACCAATACAACTTCACTTGTTCAACTGCAGTTGAATTTCAGTTTGTGTTGATATTATTGGTGTTTATTTAATATGCCATTGACTTGCATGATAAAATGCCAAGTGCAGACTCTTAGGAGTTTACATGCTAAGGGAATAAACAAAAGCCCATTCAAGGTGGTGGGAAAACTCCAATTGACTGTGTTAACTTAGGGTCTAACCCAAAACCTTTCTTACAACTATATTGCCTATTAGAAAAATGATGAGCTGTTTTCAATGCTAGTATGTCCTTTTTAGCTTCTATTATTCCAATGAACAAGCTCTTGTAAGGAAGTACAAAATAGAAAGCCCATGATTACAAGTTTTTGTTACAGATAAATTTCTTTACCTCGGAGTTAGTACAATAGATGGGAACAAAACCCTGCAGTGATATTGGTAAACCCTGGGGAGCAAAAGACAGTATTGTTCTGCTTTAATTATCCCATCTGCATTTGAGAGTGATTTATTCATTGGGTGATGATTAAAAAGAATCACTTTCCACCGTAATAGTGCATGATAATGCAATTTGTTGGGAATTGCCATTTTCCTTGAAGGAAAGAGAGCTGAAAGTCATAGTACAGCTAAGTATAAACTGCATCTTTACTATTTAATTTCCCACACACATACTGATACTAGTTCTTAACACTGTCAAATATACAAAATATTCCCTCACAGCAAGAACAGAAGGGTGGGAAGCCAGAACCAAACAACAAGAGTGTCATTGCAAAAAGTTATGCTTTAAGTGCCAACATTAAATTATTCCTGCAGAGTGAAATTCACCCTTGTGCAGAGGGCCAGCACAAGGCCTGTGCACTACTTCAAGTTCACTCAAGCCCTATTTTAGGTAGTGAAGTGGAACTTGAGTAGTTCATAGCACTAGACTGGCCCTCTAGACAGGGGATGAATTTCTTCCATTAAATTCAAGTGCATGGAAAGATTTTTTAAATGAAAACAAGAGGACAATTTCAAAACTGAAATACCCACTGTCTCGACAAAAAATTGATTGAAAACAAGAATTTGCATATAAACCACAGTGCTGATGTTATCTCAAGTCAAGATCTCTGTAGTTTTACCTTAAGTTTCTCTTTCCTTAGGGCAAGATTTTCCAAAATAGGAGCCTAAAGTTAACACTACTAAGCCCATATTTCAGAATCTGAATATATGCCTGATTTTCAAAGGCTTTGAGCACCCAGCAGCTGCACTGAAACCAGGCCCCCTATTTAGTTACCTATATACATGTCCTTAGAAGCTTCACTTTAGGCACCCATTTTGAAGATCCTGGTCTAACTTAAGTTTTAATTATTAAAATCTAAGTGCCCATTATGTTTTGTTTTTAAAGTTAGCATTAATGAGGCAGACAAACCGAAGATTAACTGATCAATCAATAAGGAGATCAGGAACTTCTCCATCATCACATCCAAAATTAACATTGGTCTGTGATGGAAATGGCAGATGCAGGTGGAAATGAATAATGCCTCAGTGCTTACTACTGATGTCGGTGGCAGGAAGGCTAAAGGAAGGGGTTCTTGATGCTGCCTAAGACTCAGTGAGCTCCCATTGATAGTTGGGCATTGGGAAAGCAGGACCAGAAGCTGGGCAACAGCCTTGTACAGTGTCTGATTTTGATAGTATCAAAAAATAGTACCTTGGCTGGGAAATAAAATTACACCTCTAACTGCAACCAGCACTGAACTTGCCTTGCAAACATTTAATGGTACAGTGGGGAAGAAAATCAGATAGAAGCTGTGTCCCATTGGATTAAGACTGGATATTTTACTGGAAAACAACAAGGATTATAAAAGGATTCTGCTGGGAAGGAATATTGAAATAACTAATCTTACTGCTGAGTTTGGGTGTCTAAGTATAAACTAGTAACCAAAAGCACATGGTGAAGGAATACATGAAGATAATTACAGAGACACAGGGCTTCTTTATAGCATTTTTTTTTTAAATCAAACCACAATAGGAAATATATCCAAGCTTTCTAGAGGGTATGTTGACATACTGTGTGATACTTTGACAAGTCTCACACACTTTCTTCATGCAAATTTCAGCATAAATTCTGAAGGAGCGAGTTCCTTGCCATTCACGTAAACTTAGTGACACACATGGCAAAGAAACAAACATGTGATTTAATGAATAGCGAATAAAAAATTGCAATGATATTTGAAATACTGCCAAAATGATTAACTGTATGTTCTAATTTCAGAGTAGCAGCCATATTAGTCTGTATCCACAAAAAGAACAGGAGTACTTGTGGCACCTTAGAGACTAACAAATTTATTTGAGCACAAGCTTTTTTTTAGCCCACGAAAGCTTATGCTCACATAAATTTGTTAGTCTCTAAGGTGCCACAAGTACTCCTGTTCTTTTTGTAGGTTCTAAGTATTTCATCTTAAATAGCAGATATTTCTGGCAGTTAATGCAAAACAAAAAAAGGCTGTTTGATAACTTTTGTGCACTGAAACTCACAAATTTTCAAGGAGTCAGCCGAACTAAACTTTATTAAATACACATCTACCTCGGTATAACTGTGTCCTCGGGAGCCAAAAAAAATCTTACTGCGTTATAGGTGAAACCGTGTTATATTGAACTTGCTTTGATCCACCGGAGTGCGCAGCCCCGCCCCCCCCGAGCACTGCTTTACCGCATTATATCCGAATTTGTGTTATATCAGGTCACGTTATATCGAGGTAGAGGTGTATATATATTTTAAAAGGTCTTAGACCAAATTTGGAAAAAATTGGTCTAAAAGTAAGATTAACCCAAACAAAGCCCATGTTCAGAACACAGGAATTGTTTGAAATCCAAACATAGATCCAGATCTCAAGACTGAACCCTAGATACTCAAGCAATACTCTTTAGAGACATGTGCTATCTCATTTTTTTTTATCCTATGAATCAGACAGATATGTATCTCTTTGGAATGCCCCAAATTCCAAGAACTAAAAATAAATACACAAAGTATCACACACACACTTTATTAACACCCCCCATTCTAAAATTCCTATCTGGATAGCTGCTTAAAATATCTTTCCCAGGCTCTGGGGACCTGCCGCTATGGCCTTAATGATTAATACATCCAATCAAACCCAGAAATGGCAAGATGCCATGTGAAAGTGTAGTATCCTACTTGACAATGCTAAGCAGGAATCACATAACATTTTAACCCTATTTTCACTCACGATTCTCTTAAGTTTCACCTTTTGGGCTGACATTTTCCATATTTGATCATTACCTGAAGATGAAAATTTCTTTGCTTGTTTTAAAGTTTGAATAAATTCCTTTCCACGGATTTCAGTTTATGTGGAAAAAATTGTAGCTTGTGGATATAGGTAAAACTTACAATCTTGCAGATAAAAATAGAATATTGAAAATCTTTAATGTTAGATCCAAGTGAACTAAAGACTGAGGATCCCATGCCAATCCCTTATGGGAGAGTGGCACACAAAGAGGCAACTGTTGTGCTCCTTCACTAACATAGCTTTGAATTATTAATCCTGCCCACCCAGTTGTGTGCATTTGAACTTGCATTTAGTGTAGAGGAAGATGCTGTTAGCTCACATAGCGTTTTATAAAAACAAACAAACTAACAAGTAGAGAGGAAATGGTTTCCATTAATACCAAACTACCATTACGGGAATGTAACAGGTAATTAAATTTAACACATGTAGGGCAAAGGTGGTCTAGTAGAAAGTATTCTTTTCCTTCATTGCTTAGAAGCATTTTGGTATATCAGAGGTGCCTAGAAACCCTTTCCCCCTCTCATTCCATGGCACAGAATGAGTTCTCTAATTCATGCTGTATACAGGAGTAGGGTTTACAACATTTTATTTTCATAGTCAGTTCCCCACATGGTGGAGTCCAAATATATACAGTATTCTTTAACACTCCTGGCTGGCAAGAGTGTAGTTGTATAGGATACTGAGGCTCAGTCCCCAGGGTGGGTCTGATCTGGCCACTTGCTGAGAGCAAAATGCTCATAATCAGCTTGCAGGAGGAGGCCTTGTATTATGCTGAGAGATAAGATGAAATCACTGTCTCTCTATTGATGCTATGCAGGAAAAGAGGCATATTCTCATTACAAATTATTCCCTTCTTTGAATTTTAATATAATGAAGCAAAAACTAAATGTCAGAGGAGAAAAAAAATGTTCCACTATTTTTGTAGCATCCTCTTTTCACATCAAACCTATTCCTTTGTAAGAGCAGGGTGTTACACTTGCTGTCTTGGCCCAACGTCCAGCTTTGGCAATTACATTATGTGTATCCAAATTCAACCTGTCATTTCAGTTGGGTGCAATATTCTTCATTTTCCTTCTTAAATGGTTGTGCAGAGTTAAGGCTGTTAAACGATGACTGCCTTTAGGCTGTTTTTCAGTTACAGGTGAAGAGAGCTCAGTGTATAGTTTGTAAACAAACTGATGTACTTCCACTGTAATATAAAGTCATCTTGCTTCACTATAGGCTTAAAGATCAGAATGAGAACTGTATTTTTACAAGTCACAGATAAATTAAATATCTTTAAACATAACTTCCATTATTATTGTTAATCAAAATAGCTTTTAGTAGATCGAGTAGTACACTTTAATATTATGTTAAAGGATATAATAATTTTCCTTTCATATAAAGTAAAACACATCATATAGGTCCGTGTCTTTGCCAGTGTTAATTACTAGGCATTTATGAAACCACCACCACAGAACAAAGGCCAATGAGCAACAAGGTGATTATTAATTCACACCTGCATCATTACTAAGTCTAGCTTCTGCAGCATACCTTGTTTGAACCCTCATTCTCTCAGATTACTTGCAAGCACTCCCAAGGAATCATTTCATTTTTAGTCACTGAAATTAAAATTCACTCCAAGTTATTGCTGAGTGCTCAGAAGGAAAGAATCAGTTCCACAGCAACTGGGATTAATTCAGACTGTAGCTGCTCAGTCTTTTGCCATATTGTACATGTAAAAGAGCTTTTATAACCAAGGGCTTCACAAGATGGTTTTTTCCAGGCATGATTTTGAATTAGGTAACTCTTCAGCAGTCAGAGCAACAAAGCAAGCCACTGCCAATCAGAGTGAATGGGCCTGTAAATACACTCACAATTTATTGAAGAAGAATTCTGGAATGTAATGTCTTAAAAAATGGCCAGAAGGTAAAAGGATCAAGGACTGAGTAGGAACTGGAAAGATGAAAGTAGAAAGATGGAGAAAAGTGCATGCAGTGTATAAAATACATGAACATCGACTAAATGCAGACAGCCTATGTATTATTTTGTGGCACAAGTCCCTGAATGTATTGTGTTTACAGCTACTGTAAATCATCTGAGCCATCTCTAATGCTATACATCAGTAGATATCATCAATCCCATTGGATATAGTACACAGTAACTCCTCACTTAACATTAGAATCATAGAATATCAGGGTTGGAAGGGACCTCAGGAGGTCATCTAGTCCAATCCCCTGCTCAAAGCCGGACCAATCCCCAACTAAATCATCCCAGCCAGTGCTTTGTCAAGCCGGGCCTTACAAACCTCTAAGGAAGGAGATTCCACCACCTCCCTAGGTAACCCATTCCAGTGCTTCACCACCCTCCTAGTGAAAAAGTGTTTCCTAATATCCAACCTAAACCTCCCTCACTGCAATTTGAGACCATTACTCCTTGTTCTGTCATCTGATACCACTGAGAACAGTCTAGATCCATCCTTTTTGGAACTCCCTTTCAGGTAGTTGAAAGCAGCTATCAAATCCCCCCTCATTTTTCTCTTCTGCAGACTAAATTATCCCAGTTCCCTCAGCCTCGCCTCATAAATCATGTGCTCCAGCCCCCTAATCATTTTTGTTGCCCTCCGCTGGACTCTTTCCAATTTTTCCACATCCTTCTTGTAGTGTGGGGCCCAAAACTGGAAACACTACTCCAGATGAGGTCTAACCAATGCCGAATAGAGGGGAATGATCACGTCCCTCAATCTGCTGGCAATGCCCCTACTTATACAGCCCAAAATGCCATTAGCATTCTTGGCAACAAGAGCACACTGTTGACTCGTATCCAGCTTCTCATCCACTGTAACCCCAAGTCCTTTTCTGCAGAACTGCTACCTAGCCATTCGGTCCCTAGTCTGTAGCAGTGCATGGGATTCTTCTGGCCTAAGTGCAGGACTCTGCACTTGTCCTTGTTGAACCTCATCAGATTTCTTTTGGCCCAATCCTCTAATTTGTCTAGGTCCCTCTGTATCCTCTCCCTACCCCCAGCGTATCTACCTATCCCCCCAGCTTAATGTCATCTGCAAACTTGCTGATGGTGCAGTCCACACCATCCTCCAGATTATTAATGAAGATATTGAACAAAACCAGCCCCAGGACTGACCCTTGTAGTTATGTTCTTGAAAAATACGACTTTACGCAAAATTATGTTCAGCAAATCCAATTTCCCCATAAGAATTAATGTAAATGGAGGAGTTCCGTTCCAGGGAATTTTTTTTTTAACCAGACAAAAGTCATTATATACATATACAGTATAAGTTTTAAACAATTTTAAAATAATTTAATACTGTGCTCAACAATGATGATTGTGAAGCTTGGTTGAGGTGGTGGAGTCAGAGGGTCAATCATCCGACTGCTCCTCTTGCTGTTCTTTCCAAAATGCTGGGGGGTACTCAACCTCCAGCTCTGCCCCAGGCACACCCCCACTCCACCCCTTCCCCCAAAGCCCCACCTCTTCCTGCTCCTGCTCCGCCCCTTCCTGCCCGTTTCACCTCCTCCCCCCAAGTGCGCCGCGTCCTCACTCCTCCCCCTTTCCCCCCAGCCTCCTGAATGCCACAAAACTGCTGATTGCTGCGGGCAGGAGGTGCGGGAGGCTGTGCGCCGCTCGCAGTAATCAGCTGTTTTGTGGCACAGCCTCCCCCCCCCCTCCCCGCGCCTGCCACCCACAGAAATCAGCTGTTTCACGGCATTCAGGAGTCTCTGGGGGAGGAGGAGGGAGTCTGCATGCCGCATCCTCACTCCTCCCGCCCCCAGCCTCTTGAATGCTGCAAAACATCTGGTTGCTGCTAGCGAGAGGTGCAGGGAGGATGGGGAGAGTTGCTGATCCATGGGGCTGCCGGCAGGGCCATCCTTAGGATTTATGGGGCCCTATGCAGTATTATTAAATTGGTGCCCCTATGCCCAACAGCAACCTGGGTTCACAGCCCGGGCGGGAGGGACGAGGCAGCAAGGATACCGAGCTACCCAGCCCACCTCATGGTAGCAGAGAGTCACAGTTCCTCACAGAGAGCTCTGTCCCCTGTCCCCCATGCAGAATGAGGCTCTGGGAATACTGCCCCTGTCTAAGGAGGCTGCAGCGTGCACTGAATATGTGGGAGCCGACCCGCTCTTACTTGCTGTCATGGGCGGTGGATGAAGCTGCCGCTTGGGGAGGGTAGCTCCCCAGCCCACCTCTTCTGCCTGTGGCCCCACCCAGGAGCGGCTCTATGTTTTTAGCCGCCCCAAGTACAGCAGTCAGGCAGCCTTTGGCGGCACACCTGCGGGCGGTCTGCTGGTCACGCGGATTCGGCGGCGTTTCTGCAGGTGATCTGCCAGTCCCGCGCCTTCAGCGTACCTGCTGCTGAATTGCCCCCAAAGCCCCATGACCGGTGGACCTCCCTTACTGCCGCTCTCACGGCGAGCGGCACGCCGCCCCCCACGGCTTGCTGCCCCAGGCACGCATTTGCCCCATCCACGCCCCGGCCCCATCCATGCTCCACTCCTGCTCTGCCCCAGACCCCACCCCATTCCGCCCAGGCCCTCCCCTCTCCTCACTGTCTCCCTGGTCTCTTCCCTTTCCCTCCCTGCACATCCCCTTCCAGCCAAATCCCTGAACCCAAACAAAGCAAATGACATTAGAAAGAAATTGCAGAAGAGTGTTTTTTTCCAAAAGAAAATGGAGCATGTTTTCCACTGCATGGCAGATGGTGAAGACTGGACATTCAGAAGGTACCTAATTAAAAGCACTAAATTTGGGAATAAAAAATGTCAGTCACAGGGGTATTTTGATGTACCCTGAAGTTTGTCAGATTTATTTATTAAAAAAAAAAAAAAAAAACACTTTGTAGTAAGGGCAAGTCAGCTGTCTTGCTGAATACAACATTAAATATTATGGAATACATGATGCAGCTCTTGTCTATTTTACATTTTCTTAATCAGTATTTCTAAGTTGCTTTTATATTTTAAATGTACTCTTAAGCCTTCATAAAGCAATCATTCCAGACTACTACAAATTTAACTCCTGAAACAAAGACATTCTTTTAAATTAATCAGTCACAGAAGTTTAGTATGTTCATAACATTCATTGCTCTTAGAAAAAGAGAACACTAATTTACTTTGTGTGATCTCCATAACAATAGACATGTTTACGAAATGTCACCAACTTTAAAAAATATGTTTCCAAAGATTTTAGGCCTAAGAAAGGATTTTCTCTCTTACTAAGGTACTGATTTTGCTGGAGGGTTCTCTTGAAACTAGTTCATCAAATAGTCAGAAGCTAAGAAAGCTGGACAAATGAATTTTCCTATCTGGAAGGAAAGGGGTGTTGTCCCTTTAAGGGCTCTCTTCAACATGGGGGTGAAGGGATAAAGGGATGGACAGAAAGGACAGGAAGACTTTGGAAACAAGTTTTTTGTACTATAGTAATTAAAATGAAAATGTGTATTTTAGATAAGGGTGATCTTTTGAAGGATTTATTTAAAAATTGTATGTCTGAAGATCCAAGCATTTAAGGCTAAATACTCAGATTTGCATCTAAAAATCTATGCAAGGATTTTTTAGAGATGTGATTTTATAATCTTCAGCAATTTTCTAATGAAATATTTTTAAAGCAAATTTTAAACTCAGGTCCTACAGACTAACGTGATCTGAGTAAATATTGCAGTAATGCACAACTGTTTTTATCAGTAAATTCAGAAACTGACAGTATATACCTAGGGGTTGGCAGATGCCTGTTAAATGGCTTCATTACCACTTGAATGGCTCTTTAACAGTTTCAATGTGCATATGTATCCGAAGAAGTGGGCTGTAGTCCACGAAAGCTTATGCTATAATAAATTTGTTAGTCTCTAAGGTGCCACAAGTACTCCTGTTCTTTTTGCAGATACAGACTAACACGGCTGCTACTCTGAAAAGTTTCAATGTTGTGCTAATAGGTCTGGCAGGCTGGAAGGCTTTTTCACTTTTAAGTTACTAGATCCCCTCCAGAGGAAGACTCATCAGGCTGCAGCAGGGATTGTGGGATCTTGCAGGAAGAGTCAGATTAGAACAGGGATAGGAAGAGGCAGAGGGTAGACACTAAGACCCAGGGTGCCCCAAATTTTCAGGTGCCCTATGCAGACGTGTATGCTGCATATGTCTAAGGACAGTCCTGGCTGCCGGCGGGTGGAAGATGCTGCGGGATGGTGGAGGAGAGCTGATGGGGGGCTGCCACCCTGGTTCCAAGACCCCATGGCCAAACAACATTATAAGCAAACGTTGCACAACTTTAAATGAGTATGTTCTCTAATAGATCAGCAATGTATCAATGAAATAACGTTAACCGGGACAACATTAAGTGAGAAGTTACTGTAACTTATTGTCATGCAATACTGAAAGGAATCCAACTTCTTAAGGACTGAATCTGTAAGATGGCCAATGCCTCCCCAGAGGTGTCAAAGTCAATGGGAGCAGGAGGTGCTCTAGGTACCTCCCAAGAGGTCTGCAGTAGCAAAGGCAGTGAATACTGTTTGTTACACAGTGTTTCTAAGGGGGAGGGTTGGATTTTTGCCCCAGCCTATTAGTATGTGCTCCTTTTTCAGATGGACTGAAGCACAGTAAGAAAGCAATCGCCCAATCAAAGCTATCAAAAACATCAACTTCATGTCAGCGTTTTTAGAAAAGAGGCTAGACTTAGTGAGATTGAGGGAGGAACAGTGGACATGCCTCTTTTTCCAATTAAACCCCACATGATTGTGGATTCTACTGCAAGCAAGCAATGTGTTATATGCTTGGCAGCCAGACAAGTACAGATAATCCCTATCCTATCTGCTTAACAAGTGCTTAGAACATTACTAGTGATTTTGGAGGTTTCAACTTTTAGGTGCCCAACTTGCAAGATCTAATTTTCAGTAAGTACTGAGCACCCATGCTCTGGAAGTCAGATCTCTTTAAGGCCCCTTGAGTTAGGCACCCAAAATGGCTAGTCACTTTGGAAAAATGTAAGCCAAAATAACCAAAACTTGCCTTATATCACCCTTATTGCCCCCCCCACACACACACACACCACAAAGCACAAATTGGTAAGAAGTTTGTTTAAAAATAATATATTCCATGCAAATAATTTGTATTATAGATAAAAAAAATTGTTAAATGAAAACCCAAGAGAGGTATTCAATTATAGCACTATTTCACTTTCCTAGAAAATAGGACCTCTTTATTTTTTTGTATTCATATGTGCAATGGTGCCATGTCTTTTCACATCTCCATCGCCATTCAATTCTTTAATCTGAGTAGCAGCATCTTCTTTTCTCCCATTCTTTATCTTGTTATCTACCCTTGCTGTTATGCTACCTCTCCCCCGCCCCACTCTTCTGTTCCTTCTATTCCCTTTGCCCCCCACATTCTCAGCTCTCTCCATCCATTGCTCTCACTTGTACTTTATTATATTGCCATGGCCTTTCCCCATCTCTCACACACAAAACTTAGCACTCATGCAATATTTAATACCCATTAATTTCAACATCTCAAGACTCTCAGGAGGTAGGTAAGTATACATTATCCTCAGTGTATCAGCGAGGAAACGTAGCCAGAATGGTTATGTGACTTGTCTAAGTCCACAAAGTCGGTGCCAGAGCCTAGATAAGAATGCTGAAGGCCCTGGCTCTTATTCACATTTAGTCTAGTAGACCATGCTGTTTCTCTTGAGTTGTGCTTGTTTGTGGCCAGTAGCCAATTGCCCAGTCAGCAGAGGAGTTGGATTAGCTTCAGGCAGCCAAACATTGGCCAAGAGGTAGCTCATAGCATCATTAGTGTCAGCCTGATTCAAAGAGTCAGATTTGGAGAGGGGGCCCCCCTTTCCAAAACAAAAATTGAGAGGCTAACAGACCAGGGTCACAGTCACACAAAGCCAGGCTAAGAAGCTGCAAAAGGAATGGTAGGTAAAACGGAATTTTTAGGGAAAGACACCATATAACATTTTCATCTGTAGTGTTTGGTTTCTATAAAACCACAATTTTTCAAGGCTATCACCAAAAAAAAAAGAAAGAAAGGTTAGACACTTTTATTTAATGAAAAAGGAGGTTAGCCTTGATCTTTGTATAGTCTCAAAAATCTCGGGTCCAACCACCATGGACTTCATTGGCATCAAAGGCTGTTTCTACCCTTTGAACCAGATCCAGCTGATGTAAAACTGCCTAGCTCCACTGAAGTCAGTTTACCCCAGCTGAGAATCTGGTCCTTTAGCTTTACAGATGGAAGCAATATCTCCTGAGATCTGAACAAAAGCAGATTTGATTTAACAGTTGACTTAGTTAACCAGATAATATTTTAAATTGCAGTATACCCTGCATATAATATAATCTAAAAGTCTGCTCTACAGTGAAGTGTCTCCTGCTATGTATAAAAAAAAATAAACACACACTGCACCCTTTTTCTATCTGAAAATGCAGTATATGCAAATATGAATGTCAGCAAATTTGACATAAGATGTAGGACATTTCTGAAGAAAATATATTCACCCTTACATATGTGAATTCACAGGCTGTGTTTGAAAATGATAGTTTTGCCACCTTATGAAGTTGATTTCTCACTTTAAAAAATTCTGCTGTGATATATAAAGTATAAATAGGTCATAATAATGCCTAGAGACTAACTTTGACAGTCACTGCAACCTTGAGAGATAGAAGCTTACCACTATATCCTTCGTAAATTGGAGCTTATGTTTTTACTGACCCACCTGAGGGGAGCACTTGTCATGGGGTTTCCTCATTTGGAAATTTGGCAAGGTAATCAAAATACAATTTGCTTTGATAGTAATTTAGCTGAAAAGACAAACTTGCACTGTTTAGGACTTTCCCTGGTTGGTAGGGCACAGTCCTTTGAATTACTGAGAACCCTCTGTGAGGAAAAGAGCATCCTCATTTCCCATTGGCTTTCGGTAGCTTGTCCAGGCCAGGTCCTTTGCATCTCAAAGAACTCTGAAACCTGTCAAAGAACATGAAAGATTATAAGCTGTGGCAAAATGTAAGTTACCACAAAGTGAATTCAATTTTTTTAAATGCAGTATTTGATTATGTTTCCATTACAAACAGGGAAAAGAAATAGAAACTATACTGATGTATCAGAACATTACAATGGTTAACACACAATGAAGTACAATATATTGGAGACTCTTTAGAAAGTTAGATTTAAAAAAATCTTATTAATAGATTTCAAAGTATCTTAACTATGAGGAGATTCTCACCTAATAAGCTACTGGCATCGCATAAATAATGAAATACTGGACTTCCACAGGAACTAAGTTAGCATTTAAAAAAATGCCACAAGTTAGATGGATGAACTCAAGATTTCTATTTAAATAGCTGCTGACAGGCATCTTCAGATGCTCAGAGCTATTAGGTGGAAATATTAGACTTGCTGACTTTCTACTCCTCTGGATTGACTGAAAAGGCAATCCAGGACATGTAGCTACCAAGGGCTAGACTGTAATCTGGCCCACACCCCTTCATAGGGGCATATGGGGAATAAGATTCCCCTTTACACTCCTGCACAAACCTACTTAGTGCTTCAGTCTTGGTGCACTGGCGTAAGGGGATGCTGCACACCAAATATTCTCACCACCACATCGGCTAGCCAGGGAGTGGCTGGAGAGGGATGAGAAGTGAGCAAAACCTTGACTCCAGCCATCTAGCAAACCAGCCAGCACTGCTGAGCTGGTGGGGGTGGAATAATTTGTAGTAATGGGCTGGCAGCAAAACTACCATGGTGGACCAAAGGGAGGGTGGTGCTCTGTGGGATCACAACAGAACTTTGGGCAGATTAAAACGTGTTAGATTGTTGTTATACAATATCCTGGCTCTCTAAAATGAATTGTTAATAGCTACCCTACAAAAGGTTGAATGAGCTACTGACTGCTGAGGCCCTGCAGGAAACCGGAGATGACAGTCCATGCCTATAGGTTAGAGAGGTCTAACAAGAGGTTTTTGGGAGATACAGGATACATTTAAAGAAAGAGAATGAGAAATTTAAAACTGACCCTATTTTCCTGACTAGCGACATCAGACAAAACTGTGCTGCTATGCTAGAAGATATACAAGATTTCAGACAAGAACCTGGCCTGCACTATGGCCCTTTTGCACCACCAGAGCAGCACAAAGGTGGCCATGAAGCTACCCTAAAGTGGTGTAGGGGAATTCTCATAGATACTCTATGCCAGAGGTTTTCAAACTTTTTTCCTGGGAACCTAGTTGAAGAAAATTGTTGATGCCGCGACTCAACGGAGCTGGGGATGAAGGGCTTGGGGCGTGGAAGGGGCTCAGGGCTGGGGCAGAGGGTTGGGGTGCAGGGTTGAGGGCTGCAGGGTGGGGCCTTAAATGAGGGGTTCAGGTATGGGAGGGGGCTCTAGGCTGGGGCAGGGGGTTGGGGTGCAGGAGGGGGTCAGAGCTTGGGCTGGGGGTGCAGGCTCTGGACTGAGGATGAGGAGTTTGAGGTGCAGGAAAGGGTTCTGGATTTAAGGGGGCTCACGGCTGGGCAGGGGATTGGGGCACAGACTTATCTCTGGCAGCTCCCAGTCAGTGGCACAGCGGGGTGCAGAGGCAGGCTTCCCACCTGTCCTGGAACCATGGACCGTGCTGCACCCTGGAGCGGCCAGCAACAGGTCTGGCTCCTAGGCAGAGGCGCGCAAGTGGCTCCACACAGCTCTCACCTGCAGGCACTGCCCCTTTTCCCCCGGTGCTGAGCGAGGCGACCCAGTGCCTTACTAGGTCGTGACCCGAACTTTGAAAAACACTGCTCTATGCAATGCCACACCACCACATAAGGGGAATGTGAAGAACAGAATAGAGGTAGGAAGGGTTTGACCTGACCACACTGCTGAATTGAAAGGAGAATATATGGCTGGGCCAATAATGTGAGAGCAATAGCTACACCTGCATTGCAGGGAGATGCAGAATAGCAGTAAGAAGCTGGATGTTGAGATGAGAATTTAGGTGGTTAGCCCAGTTGAACCAAAATTATGAGAACTTGGATAAGGTGTCACTCCCCCCTTCCTTATATCCCAGGTAGCATTCAATGAACTGCACCTGCCACAATCAGTCAGCAGAACTTTGGTGGCTTTATGCAGTAGGCTAACACCCTATTACACTGTGGCCTGGCCATTGTGTGAACATTATCAAGTAGAGTCTAGTTCTAGAGGCCTCTAGGAGTATAATCATAACGCTAAACATGGTTCAGGACGAAGTAGCTTTGGCATAGGCTTGTCATGATTATCAGAGTTCGAATTCATAGATTCTAAGGCCAGAAGGGACTACAGTGATCATCTGGTCAGACACCCAAAGCAGGCCTTAGTTTTAACACTTCCTTGAATTAATTAATTCCCATTAGAATTGGATCTTTCTAAAAGAGAGATGCTCTAGTCAGATTTAAACATTTCCAGTAAAGGAGAAGCCATCACAGCTCTTGGTGAGGTGTTCCAACAGTTAATTACACTCACTGTTAAAAGTTTGCATTTATTTCTGGTTTGAATTTGCCTCACTTCAAACTTCCAGCCATTGGATCTTGTTTTTTTTTCTGGCCACAGTTTCATACTGAGAACTCATATTTGGCTGATTTTTCACCATGATCCTGAAATCTTTTTTTAAGGTAACTGCTTTCCAGGACAGACCTACATTCTTAGTTCCTAGAGATGTATAACTTAAATTCGTCTGTATTGAAATACATATTGTTTGCATGTACCCAGCTTCCCAAATGATCTAAAGTGCTCTATATCAGTGACCTCTCCTTTTTATTATCACCACTCCAATTTTTGGGTCATCTGCCAACTTGATCAGTAATAAATCATAAGTAAGATCAGGCACCCTTGTGGTAGGTACTATCCAAACACATAATGTCTTCAGGTCAGGCATTTAATCTAAATAAACAAAACAGACCAAAGGTGTGAGGTGAAATAGATGTACAGAAATGTGAAGTGACTCGCCTAAGGTCACACATCAGGTCAGTGGCAGACTTCCTGACTCCCAGGCCAATGCTCTAGCCATAAAACCACACTGCCTTTGCCAGTGGTTCAGACTTCATTGTGTAGTAGGATGCAAGTAGTAAGCACTATGCAGCATGACTCCTTATACTTGTCACATGCAGTTGCAGCTAACAAGAGGAATAGTCAGTTTTCATAACTATTTTGTGCAGGTTCCCCCACCCCCCCCCACACACACACAATGAACTTGTTCCTTTTGTAGCTTTCAAGGCTGGAAGAGATTGTTATCATCTGGCCTAACCTCCTGTACAACACAGGCCATAAAACTTTCAAAATAATTTCCAAAACAAATCTTTTAAGAAAAAGATTTAATCTTAATTTAAAAATTGTCAGTGATGGAGAATCCACCAGGACTCTTGCTAAATTGTTCTGTTACCGAAATATCAGGTCCGCTTAGCTGAGAGCCAATAACAGCCAGACAGGGATAAGGAAGAGATTGCTTTATTCTGCAGAAGAATGGAGAGCTTTGCACCTTAGTACAAAAACTCTAACTCATACAAAAAAACAAAGATCTTTTATACACACTCAAACACAGGCCCTGGTTGTGTTAACATTTGATTGGTGGTTAACAAACCCTGCACTTCTGCTATCTGGTCAATGAGAACCGGTTTGGGACCAGCTCCCACTGCCTCAAGGCCGAGAAGGGAAGACAGTTCAAAAGTTCAGGCTACCGTGTACGTGAGGTGTCTGTTTCCCCCTAATGGCCACTGGCTGCCATAAAGGTTGCTAGCTGTTAGGGGAGGGGTCGCTGCTGACTGTCACAGTTCTAATGGCTACTTACACCTTATTTTCAGTCTGAATTTGTCTCGCTTCAACTTCCAGCCATTGGATTGCATTACTCCTTTCTCTGTTAGACTGAAGAGCCCATTATTAAATATTTGCTCCTCATGTAGGGACTTACAGACTAATCAAGTTATACCTTAACCTTCTCTTTAAGATAAACACATTAACCTTCTTGAGTCATTGTGACATCTTCGAATCCTTTAATCATTCTTGTGGCTCTTTTCTGAACCCTCAGATTTATAAACATCCTTCTTGAATTGTGGGCACCAGAACTGGACCCAAGTTCCAGCAGCAGTAGCACCAGTGCCAAATGCAAAAATAAAATAACCTGTCTACTCCTACTTCAGGTTCCCCAGCTTATGCAGGAATTGCTTTAGCCCTTTCCTGGCAAATGAGGTGGAAGTGAGTCCAATTACTCATTTCAAGCCAGACCATGGGTGAGGCCTAATTTCGCCAAAGACAGGATTAGGGGGGTAAATGGATCAGCAGGCTGGAAACAGATTGTCTGTACTAGCTCAGATAAGGGGGGAAAACACCCTGGGAGTTATTTACAGCGGCCAGGACAATAATGGATAAGGTAAGCATGGAATAGGAGATGAGGTAGAGTAAGTCATGCATTGACAGTACATGTGGTATAGCAATTGTTTCCCACAAAGTGACTGAGCTAATCCCAAAATGTGTAATGTATTATATAATAAATGCATATTAAGGAAGAGGTTTGCTGTGTAACTTTGGATGTGTGGTACACCTTATACCTACCAGCTTTGTTTGACTCTGATCAACTCCGCGTAGCTTTGCTGTATGCCAAATAAAGGAACCTGAGTGACAAGACTGGAATCAAACTCAACTCTTGGAGAATTGAGTGGAGGTCGTCTCAGGAGAACCACAATAGTAAGTGAAATAACAGCCTGTCCAGTCCACTGTTATTGGTTATTCACTATGGCTATGTGGGATTTTTAATTTAGTGTTTTATACATATTTCCAAATGGCAGCCCCAATTACATTGCTATCGATATCTAAGGCTCTGGACAACGATTTAACTAATTCCTTAGCTAGAGTACAATGAGGACAAGACCACTAGTGTTTTGATTTTAAGATTAGTTATAGCTGAGAGAATAATATACAATGAATAATTTGATATACAACTTCTTTTCCTGCTTGCACGATATCTGCAAACAGATCTCAGTTTCTTTCATTTAGGGTCTGATCCAAAGTACACTGCAGTTAATAGAATTATTCCCATTGACTTCAGTGGACTTTGGATTGATAGTTATTGGGGAAAAACACTCTACATATTTATTACGTGCAAATTCTGAATATTCAAAAACTGCACTATGTTGCTTAGTTAAGATTAGTCAGATAAGTCACAGGGATCAAAGGACAATATTTGCAGAAATAGGTGCCTACCATTAAGCTCGTAAATAAGTGACCTAATTCTCAGAAGTGCTAAGCATCCAGCTGCTCCCACTGATGTGTTCAGATGATAACTTTTGCAGATGACAAAATTAGGTAGCTTAGTCTAAAATAGAAAAAACTTGGAGGAAATTCAGAAGGGTTTAAAGATGATGCATGGCCAACAAGATGGCAGATCTAATGTTGAGAAATAAAAGATAATGCATATTGCAAGGAAAAATTGATTTAATATACATTACTGGGTCCTAATAGAACCATATCCTCTCAGGAAAAAGTCCCGGGCATCAGTGTGAACGCTTCATTGAATAGGTCTGTTCAAGATGTAGCAGTAGTCAAAAAAGCAAGTAATGATAGAAAATAGCACTTGGTAAATAAATGGGGTGCCCTTCTCTGAAATAAGCTGTAGCAGAAAGATAGGGATCAAAGATGATCTGCAAATAGGATATGAAGCATGGAAACACTTCCCTGTGAGAAGAGGAGATGAATGACAGGGAGTATCATAGAATATCAGAGTTGGAAGGGACCTTGGAGGGTTGGACTAGGTCATCTAGTCCAACCCCCTGCTCAAAGCAGGGCCAATCCCCAGACAGATTTTTGCCCCAGAACCCTAAGTGGCCCCCTTGAGGATTGAACTCACAACCCTGGGTTTAGGAGGCCAATGCTCAAACCACTGAGCTATCCCTCCCCCTAAAAATTTTATTTTCTCAGGCTATGTTAAGCCTGAACCAGAAGTAGATTGGTGCAGCTGGAGAAGCAGTTCAGCCTCCCCTGAGTAGGATAGAGGTATGTAAAATAATGAATGCTACAGAGAAGCTATACCAAAGAGAACAATTAAATGTGTTGCCTTTCACTCTACAGCAGATAGAGAAAGTACTGTTTTATATAAACATTTTATTTAGGTAATGAGAATATCTACAGTTAGGTTAGAAAACAAGAGAACCATTCATATTTCAGTGCATAGGCCATTCAATAACCAGTAGAGGCTACAAAGAAATTTCATAATTTTGTGCACTACAGGGTTTTCCGTATCCTCCAACACATCTGGTACAGGCTATTGTTAAATAGGTGACAGATGGAACATTGATTTGATACAGTATATTTCCTCTGTTCATATGTTTATTTTATATGAGAGTAAGTAGCTAGTTTGAAAATAGGCTGTAATGTTTGTAGATGGAATAGTGATGAGTGAATTAGAGAGTGAGAGATTAGCTGGCAATCCCCTAAAGGAGGCGGGGGGAGGGAAAGAGATAACCGACCACAGTGGAAATTCTGGTTTAGAGTGTCTGGTCTGCATTTACAAAACGGTACGAAAGTTTGCTTGATCTAAACTTTTATTAGTAACGGTGGCTAGTTCAAATATTTGGGATGTAGAAATGTAAGTGCTCATTGCCTACATCAAAATACAGCCTTGGATTTTAGCCTACAGGATGTGGGCAGCACAATCACACCAGAGTAATCCACTACAGTGCTTCAGTGTCCCCGCTCTGAACAACCTGTGACTCATTTCTTGTTTTTATTTTCTCATTCCCAGTAGTCAGTCAATGTGAAGACAGGCAAACTTGGCCTAAATAAGTAACTCTTTCTGCTTGTATTATGGCAGTTAGCCTTGCACTGCTTCCCTAAATCACAAAATCTCACCGAAGACCATTAAGGCTATGATTTAGTCACAGGTATTTTTAGTAAGAGTCATGGACAGGTCATAGGCAATAAACAAAAATTCATGGCCCATGACCTGTCCACGACTCTTACTAAAAATACCTATAATTAACTCTTGGGGGTGGGGGGGATGACACGGCAGCACTGGGAACATGGGGTGGGAGGGTTGCTGCTGGGGGCTGTCTAGAGGGGCGCTGTTGGGGAGTGGACACTCAGGGCCAGTGGCACCAGCTGCTGGGGGCTGCCAGAGCAGCTGCTTGGGCGGCCCTTGGGTCAGCCACACTGGCCCCTGCAGAAGTCATGGAAACTCACGGAATCTGTGACTTCTGCGACCTTCATGACAGACACCGAGCTCTACTCATCATTGCTTTTTCAGATCTCCCCCACTCTTACACATGATCTACTACAGACTAAGAGAACTTGGTTAGCTAGAATCTTCTTCCGCAGAGCCCTGATACATACACCATGAGAGAATGACAGCAGTAGCTAGTCAGAAATTAGAGTTCCTAAAAAGCCCTCCTTCACCACTTTCTAGCTGTCCATGATTCTCCACTCTTGCTCACCACCCTCTGTATGATTGCCCATGATCACCCAATGTCAACCTATCTTATGCTTGGCTAGTATTGCATGCATAGTATTTAACTATTGCATGCATAGGCCAGTATTTTGACTCATGTACATTTCACATGACTATAAAAAAAATTGTATGAATTTTGTGTTCATACCCGTATCTGTGATTAGTTTGCAAAATTAAATGCTTATTCCAGGAATTCATTAATATTTCCCTTAATGGCTCACTCCTATATATCCTACAATTTGATTCGTCTTTGACTCTGACATTACATTGTGCTATATAGAGATTTATGGTGTATGTCCCCATGGGATTACTTTAAATTCTGTTTCAGTGGATCACACCTTTAAATTTCTAGGAGTCTCCACTTTGCTGGAATTAGATGCTATTTTGTGTTCATAGCAGATCCTGTTGTAAAGGAGGGAAAACACACACAAAAAATCCATGAAGGACTTGTATGTTGGGGTCCTCCCCCCCAGTTTTGGTGTCTCCACTTAATCTAAAACTAACTTGTTCAGACAAACTACACAATTGCTCTTATTTCATGGTAAACCAGAAGATGTCCATGACACTTTTCTCCGTCATGTAATTTATCCACACACAATTTTTTCTTTTAGTGTAACATAGATGGGGGTTGATATAATTAAATACGAGTACTGCACATTAAGGTTCATCCTTCAGAACTATAAACTAGTTCAGGTCAGAATTTTTCAAGGTTTTTTTTGGGGGGGGTGGGGAGGAGGAGTCGGAAGTGTGTCAAAGAGCGGCCTTCCCCCTCCCACACAAAAGTCAAACTTGCACCCAAAAAAAATGTTTTGAAACCATTTTTTTTTTTTGGAGGAGGCTTGTTTAAAGGTTTAATATTTCCTTCCACCTCCACCGTTAGTGGAAAAATGGGGGCGGGGTGTGGGAGGAAAATGGACACATATATATCTTACAGGCAACCAGCACCACCTAGCACTCACGCACTAAACCCAACCACCAAAATTTGACCAGGTATTGCCACCCACAGGAAACTAGACTTATGTGCCACAGGGAGAGAACAGGAAGGACCAAGGTGCACTAATACCCCAGGCCCCTGCAGTGGCTGGGAATGCATTAAATGAAATATACCCAGAGTCATGTCATGTGACCTACATCACACGCTGCAAAGGACAGTGAAAAACACCTAGGTCACTGCCAACCAAGGCTGGGAGAAAATTCCTTCCCAACCCCAAATGTGGCAATCAGTTAGACCCTGAGCACATGAGCAAGAACCAGCCAGCCAAGTACCTGAGGGAGAGAATGTTCAGTACCACTTCAGAGCACTGGCCCACTTTGGACAGTGTCCCATCTCCAGCCATGGTATCTCTGATGCTTCAGAGGAAGGAACAGAGGTGGCAGAACAGGGGGAAGTCAGGGGACCATGGCCCCACCACTTTTTACCAGCCATAAGGATGAGGACGGGGGAGAGCGGGGGCCCTCCAGGGCGAAGGGGCAGCATGTGTGTGTGTGGGAGGGTGCTTTCTCAGCCACAGTGACCACTCGTAGCCAGACTCTTCCCTGGAGTTCCTCAGTACATTTTCTATGGTGCCAAGTCACACAACTGTTCAGTCCCCTTCCACGACTCAGTTTAAAACAAATGGTCCTCTGCCCTTCCTAGACTCAACTGCTATTCCCTTACCCTTGTAGGCCCCAGCTCAGGACTCTCCGCACAAGTCCCTACTGTACTCCCTATGGGTCTTTCAGTCTGCTGTCTACAGAATGTTTTCTCCTTATTCCCTCCTTTAGTGAGTTCCCAGATCTATTTCAATAGTGCTCTCCCTGCTTTACCACCACAGCTGGGGTCAGTCTTTCTAATTCATTGCACACAGCTGGGGTCACTAATGAGCCCTTATTTGTCAGCTCATCAGAAAGGCTGAGGGATAGCTGCTAAGTCACATGCCAGGCTGAACCCAGCTTGCCTCAAAGGGCTAGCCAGCCCATCAAAATCAGAATGAAGCATTTTAATTATCTTGAAATGATTTGGGGGGATGTAGGTGAGGATTTCAGTGCATGGGGATATTTCAAAAAATTTGGTTTCATTGCCGAATGGAAGAAACTTTGCAGTCACAAAATTCCCCCCCAAATGCAAAATCCAACTCCCACACAGTTCTACTCCAAAGCTATTATTTGTTTTCTATGATTGGGTATTTTGTGGGGGTTTAAACTAGAGCTGACTGTAGGACAACAATTATGTTTTGTGGCATCTTTTGAGGCTGTGATGTTTGTTTTCTTTCTTCATTAAAATGAAAACAAACCCTTTTGAACGGGGATGTGGAAGACCAGGTCCAAGTCCCTGCTCGGTCTCATTTAGAGCAGAGTTTTTCCTTTCAAATCGCTCTGAATTAGGTAAAGCAGGTACTTAACTGTGAATCTCCTTCATCCCAGACTGGTACCCTAACCACACAGTTAGGCATACTCTTCTGATTAAAATTTTGTCAAAATGTTTGGGCATTGACAAAATGGCATATTTTGCAGGAATGAGAATGTTCCAACCAGCTCTAATTTAAAGGCTAGTTTAATTGACAAAATGATAACTTCCTAAGGACAATTTTCATTTTCCCTTTCATATCTTTTTATTCATTGGAAGGACATTTTTGTCCTGTTTTTGCTCTCTCAGAACTTGGAATCCCACAAAAATTTATAAAAAACTATAAAAAAGGAATTTAGAATTTATGTAAATATCAAGGAGGGGAAAAAGGTAAATATTGGGCTTTTCTGATAACATTGCTTTTAAGTCCAGAGGACTCCATGAGGAATCTCAGTTCATTTATAGTCATTTGAGTGGCCTGTTGGTTGTTTTAGGTTTTTTTGGAAATAGAGGTAGACAGACAGAGAATCTTTCTTTTCTTCTGCCTCACTTTTTTTTTTTTTTTTTTTGGTTAAACACTCTAGCTAGTTTTATTTTGTACTGTAGACTTTATAGAAAATTTGCTTTCCATGGGAGAAGAAGAGCATTCAGTTACAACTGCTGCGACAGTAAGCTTGCAAAATGTTTATGGCAAAATACCTGGCTTCAGACTCTGCTTTCTCAATAGAGATGTTGGTTAAGCCTGATCTTCAGTAAATGCAGGGGGGAAATGCCGTGTTTGATGGCTTGACAGTTTCATATGGCCCACACCCAGTCATTAATGAGCCGTTCCAAACTTTGCCTGTCCTATGCTAATAACAAGGTTTGCTAATAACATGTAGGTTCCCATAATCATGTGGCAATTCTAGGAAAAGCGGATCAAAACTTCAAACGAGCCAAGTAATGGCTCCCAACCAAAAAGAAATTTGATGAAAATATATATTTAGCTTGTGGTGTACTATGTGTTTTACAATATGCTGAGAGAGAAGGCTGTGGTTTGTTATTTTGAACTTTTTTGTATGCAAAAACAGCAACTCCTCCCAAAAAACCCAGGCGTTCCAATAAAGAGAGCTAGAGTCTACACACAAATTCGGTGGAAGGTAATGTGGATATATACACTACATTTATTTGTGATTTTATTTCTATATTATTTACGCTTCCACATCAATCTTTTTGAGAAATCTTGTGTATGGAGATTGCTCTCAAGGCCACAAATGTTGCAAGTTGGTGGGAGGGAGGCAGGGCTATTCTGCCCCCAAACCATGCCTGCCCATGGACCTGGCAGGCCATGGAGAGGGCAATACAATGCACTATCCCAAAGAATGGTGAAATAAGTCTTTGTGCACTTCCTGGAGCTCTGGGAGGGACTGCCTCATGACACCACCACGCTTTACCCCTCCTCAGAGCCATAACTAAATGCCATGAGCTGGCCCTAAACCTGAACAATTAAAAAAAAAAAGTTAAAAGATGCACTCATGTCTTCAGTATAGATGGACCAAGCTGTGAAATTCAGCCCTGGATCTGAATCTGGGGGTCTGCTTAAGCTTACTACAGCAATTAGCCTGCCTTTAGAATCTGGACTTAGATATGAGCTCACATCCCACCCTTCCTTTCTGACACACACACTTCCAAAATTTAGGGGTATTTGGTGATGGACCAGAGTTTGGATTCAGATCTCTCTCTAATCCCGAACAACTACTTGTACGTATATTTCATTTCTTTTGTGTTCTTTTGCCTGGCACATTTGTCACTACCTTTTTCCTTGACCTGTTTCAAAACTGTTTTCACAATTTGATTCTGGCTGACTGAGCATTTTCCAAAGAAAAGCTAGATATAATTTCCATGGTGTGAATTATCACATTTTGAACTTTGGCTCACGTGAGTAAAACTAAGCAGACGTTCAAATAGCAACATTATGTAAATAGACTAAAGTTTACATATTTATGCTTCATGTCATCTACAGCTAGGCAAACCATTCAGGCAGAAATCCAAAAGCCATCAAACAATCAGAGCAGCAGAGACTGCTGAACTGAACACTGATAGTTTTACTCAGCTGATCTGTGTGCTGCAATGTTACGAAACAAACATGGCGGTGGAGGCCAGACAATCAGAAATCAGCCAACCCTCTGCTGCTCCCCTCTTCCTCACTACCATGTATTGTAGATTCCAGTAAGAGTGGGAGGAAAACACGTTTGCCATACTTTCTGCTCTCTTTCTGATTTCAGGAATCCATGGGATTGGGCCTTATACCCAAGTCAAAATTCTCTCATGTAGTAATATGGTTAAAGGTAACTTCTAATGGCCAGTATCTGAAGTCAGTGGGGCTCTTCATGGTCATAAAAGTCCACCAACTTGGACGCCCTTGCAGGACAATGGCCTAAAACAGGATTTGTGCCTCATGCAGCCACACGTTACTTCAAATTAGGGAAGCAGTATAGCTTAGTGGATAAGGCACTGAAGTGGGAATTAAGAGAGTGGGATTCTAATACCAAGTTCAGCCACTGACCTCGTAAGCAAACTAGGAAAATATGGTCTAAATGAAATTAATATCAAGTGGCTACACAACTGACTGAAAGTCTGTACTCAAAAAGTATTTATCAATGGTTCATTGTCAAACTAGGCGGGTATCTAGTAGGGTCCTGCAGGGATCTGTCCTGGGTGTAATACTATTCAATACACTTAGAATCCTGCGCAGATACAAAATTTATATCCACAGATGTGGATATCCGTGGAGCTGCAAGGCTCTACCAGGAACTGCAGCGGCAATAGCAGCAGCATGTTGAGCTGCCACTCGCAGGAGCCAGCACCCAGCCCAGGTGGCTTCTCCAGCGTGGCTGTATCTCCCCAGCCCTGCCCACTGGCGCAGACACCAGGCTCACCAGCAGCTGTCCCTGGTCACATTAGTGTGTGCAAGCGGCTCACATGGTCCTGGACAGGAGATGCATACTGCAGATGATACTAAGCTGGAGAGGTTACAAGCACTTTGGAGGACAGGGTTAGAATTCAAAATAACCGTGAATAAATTGGAGAATTGGTCTGAAATCAACAGGATGAAATTCAATAAAGACAAGTTCAAAAAACTTCTCTTAGGAAGGAAAAATCAAATGCACATCTACAAAATGGGGAATAACTGGCTTTGTGGTAGCACTGCTGAAAAAGGATCTGGGAGTTATAGTGGATCACAATCTGAATATGAATCAACCATGTGATACAGATGCGAAAAGAGTTCATATCAATCAGGGGTCTATTAACAGAAGTGTTGTATGTAAGGCATGGGAGGGAATTGTCCCACCTCTATTCAGCACTGATGAGGCCTCAGCTGGACTAGTGTGTGTAATTCTGGGCATCGCTCTTTAGGAAAGATGTGGACAAATTGGACAAAGGCCAGAAAACAGCAACAAAAATGACAAAAGGTTTTGAAAATGTGACTTATGAGAAAAGGTTAAAAAACTGAACACGTTTAGCCTTTAAAAAAGAGGATTGGGGGGGACGACGACCTGAAAGCGGACTTCAAATATGTTAAGGGCGGTTATAAAGAGCACACTATTCTCAAAATCCACTGAAGATAGGACAAGAAGAAATAGACAATCTGCAGCAAGGGGGATTTAGGTTAGATATTAGGAAAAGCTTTCTAATGAAAAGGGTCGTTAAACTCTGAAATAGGCTTCCAGGTGTGGAAGTAGAATCCCCAGCATTGGAAGTTTTTAAAATCAGGTTGGACAAACATTTGTCAGGGATGGTCTAGGTTTATTTGGCCCTGCCACAGCACAGGGGGCTGCCCTTGATGACTTCTTGAGGGCTCTTGCAGCCCACATTTCTATGATTCTGCGATTCTATGAACTACCATTGATTTGAAGCTTATCTTTGTTTGCTGAAACACATCATGAATCAGCTTTAAAAAACATTCCCATCCTCCTGCAATTGCTACTTAAGGCACATATCATCAGGGTGTTTCACATACTGCCCACAATAGTTTGAGTTCTATCTCAAACCTTTTTTTCCAGACAGTACCATTTAGAAAACATTCATGAACCCTTCATCAAATTCTACTCCCAGAACAGAAATTAAACTTTTCTCCCAATGGAGTCCAGGGATCCATGTGTTTCCCTTTCAAAAACAAACTTGCATAAGTACTACTGAACGACAGTCATTAAAGATACCTTTATCGGTCTTTTTATGGTGTGCTTACTAAAATTCCAGGAAAAATCTATTGAGATTTTATAAATCTATACTAAAAACAGAATAGTTTTGGCCTGATCAATCCATTTTATTAGGCACCGCATTACATTTTCTTTCAATTCAACCAGTATTGATTGTAGTGTCACTGATCTGGCTAGCAGTCATTTAAAATATGTCATGTGTTTCAAAAGGAATTCTGTTTCAATGAAGCGCTAAAATGTACCAGATTTCTAAAATCATATACAGTTAGGGTGACCAGACAGCAAATGTGAAAAATCGGGACAGGGGATGGGGGGGTAATAGGAGCCTATATAAGCAAAAGACCCAAAAATCTGGACTGTCCCTATAAAATCGGGACATCTATCTAGTCACCCTATATACAGTATCTCAGATGTGTCTATTAACTTAGTTTATTAAGAGGTATTGGACTCACTCATACTGCATTTGGATTAGCAGGAACTATCCTTTGGTGGAAAATTGGAAGAAGCACAAGAGACAGTTTTCCTGAATACACTAACCTTGTCTTCAAGTCCTTCCTCCAAACTCACCTCTTCTATAATGCTTACGGTAAACTGCAAACTGATAGTGAGTGGATATGTGGGGAGTTCTATTCACTGCTCCTGACTAAGAATTACATACATCCTAGTGTTTTGTTACCCCATCTACCCTAGCTTCGCCCTGACCCCCAGTTTTCTCATCCACCCATAATGGGTTGTCTTTTAAACTTTGGGTATATTTACACTTGGAGCTGGGGGTAGTTCCCAGCTAGAGCAGGCATACCCCCCCAGCTCTCATTGAGCTAGTGCACTAAAAATAGTCGTGTAACCAGGGTAGCATGGGCTGTGGCAAGTGGCAGCACAGCCTGGCATCCTTGAATACAAACCCACACGAACCCTGTGGAAACGTACTTGGCATGACTAGCCCATGTCACCATTTGCCACTGCCCACGCTACCTCAGCTACACTACTATTTCTAGCGTGCTAGCTCGATGAGAGCTAGTGTGACTATGTCTGCTCAAGCTGGGAATCACACCCCCAATGCCAAGTGCAATATATACCCCAAGTTCTTAGAGGCAGGGCCTTCATTTTCTATATGTCTGTACAGCTCTTAGAACACCCCCCCCCCCACCCCCAGCTTTGAGGCATCTAGGCGATACGGAACATAAATTGTTTAATAATAGTAATTTAGAACTTACACCTCTACCCCGATATAACGCTGTCCTCGGGAGCCAAAAATCTTACTGCATTATAGGTGAAACCGCATTATATCGAACTTGCTTTGATCCGCCGGAGTGCGCAGCCTCGCCCCCCTGGAGCACTGCTTTACCGTGTTATATCCGAATTCCTGTTATATCGGGTTGCATTATATCGGGCTAGAGGTGTATTTCCAAACTGCTGCTATATACACAGTTCAAAAACTCATCAAGTACCGCACTGCTTTACTTTCAAATGTTTCTATTTCCTTGGTTTTGATAACACTGGCTGCCAGGTTTAAGTTTTAGTACCCAAGGCATACATAAATTCAGAATGCCAGCAAAAGAGGACCTGTATGCTAGTTGTAAGCACAGACAGTATTAATTTGGGGACTTTGGCAAATTACTTTAATAACTGGGAAGGAACTCACCACCACCATGTTTCCCTAGTTATTGTACTCACTAATTTACAGTAATAACCATAGGAACTGTACAGTATCTATTTGAATGTAACAATTTTTCTTCCAAAAACCTATAGAAATTATCAACCATTTTATTTATATTTTATTCCTTTTTAGAAACCATGAAAATAAAAATGGGGAAGATTCTGGCAGACTAGGAAATTTTCCCCACTGGTAAATGTTTATGTATCTTTATTTCTCCTCTTTCTACAGTATTGAGTAGGCCAACATTTCTAGACTTAACTCTCTTATGTTCCCTTGAAGGGCACTGATGCTTTTGGGTGCTGTCAGAGGTTCCACAGCTCCCCTAAAGGATCTCCCTGATACTTGGAGTTAAATGCCATCTGAGACAGAGGGGTCCCTGTGTGCATATCAAAATTAATATTCATGTCTTGGATGTGGGTGTTGGAGTCAGCAGAACTGAGCTGCTGCCAGATGTGAATATTAAGAATGTGGATCCAGTCCAGAAGAATGAGACTTTCAATGAATCTGGTGGGAAGCATATTTTGTAACTGCTAAAATAATTTATTTTCACTGAAACCTCTGACTCCTGGCTCAGTAAAGTGAACTTTGATTCAAGTGGAAAGAAAAATGAGCTTCCCAGAATGTTAAAATGGCAACAGTGGAAGATGGTTATGAAAGTGAATGAAACCAATAAGAAGAGACCCTAAACAAATATTTTACATCATCCACCTATGAGCTACTGCACTGAACTATGCTCCATTTATCCAGCTCCTGGCAGAACCTAAGGCTGTTAGTCATCACTAAGTTTAATAAAAGCATTTTACTCACTTCCTTTAGTGACTTATTGATCTTTAAACTTAGATGGTTTTCAGGGTGGTCATGATAGTATCTGATTGATTGTGGAAAAAGTCAGTGGTGTGCCTGGTGCAGCCACCCCATAAAGATTGCTGTACAATGCCAGACCACAGCAGGACCAAATGATAATAGAAAATGTGGGGCACCACCTCAGCTCTGCCTGGTAGAATGCTGGCTTTTCCCTAATTGTCTTTTGTCTCTCTTTGCACCCCTCACAGTCTATTAACCTGTAAAGCACTGGAGTCCCCACTTCAACAAATGTTTGTGCTGATTATTATTATTTATTTGCATCATGGAAGTAGCTAGTGACAAACACAGAATAGAAGGATCTTCCCTGTACTGCAGAGATCACAGTCCAAGAGTGGATGTTACAGTGACTATGACAGGAGTGGGATGGAGAAGAGGGAAGACAAGGAAATCAGCAGCAAGAATACAGGCCAGCTACATGCCCAACTAAATAGTCTTGAGTCTTATTTTAATATGAGACATTAATGACAGATTACTTAGGTTATAAGATCTTTGGTTCAGGGGCCATCTCTTTGTTATATGTGCCTAGCATAGTTGAATCCTGATTCCTGACTGGGATCTCTAGGTACTACAACACCACAAATTAATTGTAACAGATGAATTAGATAAATATCAGAAGCCCCTACCGGCCAAGACTCTAACCCTTTGCAACTAGCTCTATATTGCAGAAAACCTGAGGCTTGATAAGGGATCTGAAGGAGGCTTTGTGAACTAGGGTCTGTTCTCTTTTCCCCAAATCACAAGTTAATACTCCAAGTTAACTATTGAATGAAATCATTAAGACAAAGCATTCAGTCATCCCTCCAATACCACTTTATTACAAACTGACAGGAAACCATCTTTAACCTCACCGTGAGTGGTTTGTCAGCTAATCCTGATATTATAATTGTTGGTGAAGTGGGAAGTTGCCCCCTCAGTGATTTAACTGAAGTCCCCACAAGGTTCTTAATAATGAGGGTGGGGAGAAAGGTTTAGTTTCCCCTTGCTGCCATGAACATTATTCTTCTTCTATCAGAAATCATAAGAGATTGAGAATGCTACTAGCATGTTTGAAAAATTCTGCAGAATAAGTGGCCAGGTTTCCTACTGAACAGTCTGTCACTCAGTCCTGGACTGTGGCACACCACATCACATCTCAAAACATGGCTGAGGGATGTGTTACAATCTGGCTTAGTCCCCTTCTGGATGGTCACCAGTCTGATGTAAATGGACCCAAATGCTAGGTCCCCTTTATGTAATCCTTCTGCCAAGTGATGGCAACAAAGGCAAGGTTCAAACTTCTAGGTGTTCCTTTAACAATTAATAAACACCATTGGCTCCCAGGAAGCTGGAAAACTAAATACCTTCCCGGTGAGCCCTTAATAGGCACTACTTCCCCATTCAGAAGTACTAAGTCTGTGTCTGAATAAAGAAAAACTTTATTGGGGGGGGGGGATGATAGTGGCAGGGAGAATACAGAATCAAGTTGCAAAAACCAGCCATAATAAACCATCAATATCTGTATATGACTAAGCGAGACTCCCTCTCACCATCCCCAGAAAAGTCTTGGACAATAATCTTTAAACTCAGTTCTCCGCCTGCAGCATGAGCGTCCAATAAGGCAATGTTCAACAGCCACTCCCACTCCTGTCCCTCTGTATCCCCATGCACTGTTGTCCAGGGTTGGCAGAGTTCCAAGTTCAAGCAGGCCCGTCTCCAGCCCTTAAAGGAAGTGCTTCCTGGTACGCGCCGCATGCTGCACCACCTAACCCAGTAATTTCAGCTTTAATAATGCTTGATATATGGATCTTCAGCAGATTTGCTCAGCTATGCTGCTGCCTTCTGGGCCATCTCAGGTCACAGAGGCTACCCTTCTGAAAGTCCTCAGAGATCAATTAATAGCATGTACGAGCCCAAACAGAGTCCTTATTGCCTAGAATGCACCCTCACCAAAAGATAGAAAACACCCTCTCCCTTTGACTTTGTCCAGGCTCCACTAGCCAAGTGTGCTAGACTGAGATTTTGGTTAGGGTGACCCCTCACTCTAAGCACAGCTGGTGTAGTTCTAGTGCCCTTTCATTATCTGACAAGAATAATGAAGCTTTAAAAACAACAAGGAGTCTGGTGGCACCTTAAAGACTAACAGATTTATTTGGGCATAAGCTTTCGTGAGTAATGCCCAAATAAATCTGTTAGTCTTTAAGGTGCCACCAGACTCCTTGTTGTTTTTGTAGATACAGACTAACACGGCTACCCCCTGATACTTGACACCAATGAAGCTTTACTACCTCAAAATTTAACAGAATTTGGACCAAAATGTTCCAAGCTGTCACATAATTGAAATGCATATGTGGCCTGCTTCATTCAGTCATTTCCTCTTGCTCACCAACAGATTCCAGCATAGAGCTCCCTCCTCCATCCTCCTGGAATTCTGAAGTAGCTCTGGACTGCTCTTTCCCCAGCTCACCAGCAGATGGTTTTAACGAACTCCCTACTCTTTAGAGCTTCAGGCCACAGGCCTTACATGTGCTTCTAAGCCAACTGGGTCTAGGCTGGGTCTTGTTCCTACCTCCAGGTCTCTAAGGCATCCTCCCAGGCTCAGACTTCATCTGAAACCTTCCTTGGGACATGGAACTCAACCGTCTAGCTTTCTCAGATCTCCTGACCCCCACTCCCGCCCCAGTTGCTTACACATGTTCCCCAGGGCTCCACCTAGCGCTAGGCATGCTAGCATCTAGTTTAACCCCTTTGGGGATAATGTGACAGGAAAGCAGGAATACAGACTTAGCAAAGGAATTTCTTAACCACAGACACTTGACTCTTAAGAAGAGAGAGTTACAAATCTTTGCAAAGCAAGAAAAATCCTGAGACGCACCCTCCCCTAATCTGATCTCATCCCTTCTGTGAGTCAGAGGTCTTGTCAACATTTCAGTCTTGCCCTTTCTTCCTCTTCTTGCATGTAGTGGTGGATGGCCCCCCTCCACTGAGAAGCACTTCTTCTTAAATACAATCTTCATCCCTTTTGCAATGTACCCAGGCTGAGAGCTGAAGATCTACTCACTCTGTCAGAAGGTGCATAAAGAATAGCAGGAACTCAGCAGCTATTCAAGTGAGTGGCATGGTCTGCATAGTGGCTCCAATGGAGTCATGACTGATGGTTGCAAGTAATCAGCACCCACAGAAATGGACAATAAATGCTATTTTGTGGCATCAACAGACATGTCCAGGAAGAATGGCAGGCCATCAGTGGGCACAGAGATACAGGGGGCAGACACCTTTGGGAAAGGACACTGAAGTAACTATACATTTGTCCTCATTCACTTGCTCATGTTCGATTGTAAAAAGCAAATCTGATACAGTGGCATGTCAGCTGAGCCCAGTGGAAAGGATAGCACCAATTTTTTGCAATAAATATCCATGCCTTCCATTATAGAGGCCATCATTTACTTGAAATTTCATACCAATCAATCTACAGTCCACTGTCATGGGAAGACTGGCCACTTCAGATCTCATGCCAGCAACACCTGAGCTTAATCTGGAGTCCATTGTGGCAATTTTAATGCTAAGGATTCTGAGTTGGTCTCCATGTGGCTGTGAAGAAGCTAGGATTCTCTAGCCATTTTCTGTACCTCTGAGGTCAATACAACGAGACATTGGTGGTATCTGACCGATCACCTTCACCGAGGGATGCAACAGGCAAAATTAGGCCCGGTTAACTGGCTTTCATGCTGGTAAGTCATATCTGTATCTGACAAACATGGAAAGACTGTTGAGGAGACATGACACTTGCTAGGAAATTCAGCAGTGTGGATGTTAGTGTATGTGTGGGGGGAGTATAATTCAACAAAAAGGATTAACTTCAATGAATCAAGTTGCTCCCAAGTTAGAAACATTCATTGTTCCACAGCAGGATCTATGGTAGAGAGAACACTAGGAACTAGGCTGTGCCTTCGGTTAACTTGGATGAACCCTCACTCCCATGACCAAACTGCCTGAACCTTAGCTCCATATTGAGGGAGAATGGTAGGGCATCAGATCTTGGTAGGGATCTTAGCTCCAGGTCTGGTGTGGAGCACAGCACCAGCTCTCCAAATATCTGCCCTGGAAGAAAATGGGTGGGAAGGAAGTAGAGAAAAGCAGAGAACGGGTAGAATCTTGGCTCTCGCTTGCTGCTCGGAGCATCTTACCAGGTGCAAAGGCGGAAGTAAACTCAGATAAGAGCTACACTAACTTACTTTCCACTACAAGAAAGAGAAGTAACAGGAGAGCATGTTAGGATTGGGCCTCATATGGGTCCCTCTGAAGCACAATGTCTCCTGGATATTCTCCTGCATCTTAGGGCAGGTCTACACTATTGCCTAAGTCAATCTAACTTACGTCACTCAGGGGTGTGAAAAAGCCACCTCCCTGAGAGACGCAAGTTACAGCAACCTAAGTGCTGTCCACACCACGCTATGTTGGCAGGAGACGCTGTCCCGCCAACATAGTTTCTACCTCTCATAGAGATGGCATAATAATTATATGGATGGGAGAGAGCTTACCCATTGGCATAGAGTATCTTCACCAGACACGCTACAGCAGCTCAGCTGCATCGGTGCAGCTGCATTGATATAGCACTTCTAGTGTAGACCTGCCCTTACACAACACACCTTGCTGAGGGCAGGGCCTAAAAAGTACTATCGCGCCCTGTGCAATAACAGCAAAGGAAGCAATAGCTAAGGCCTTCCTTCCCCTTTAACCTTCCTTTGTGATGCCACAGCTCTGAGTGAATATAAAAGCCAAGGTTAGAAACGGAAGTTTTAATATACATCTTCCCCAGTCATAAATATATACCTTGGATCAGGCAAATAATATGTAATTACATGCTCTATAACAAGGAAATACAGAGTAGACAGAAGAATACTGACTGTAATAGCCGAGAAGGAAAGTTTCTGAGCCTCACCACTGGTCTTTCACTTTTTGTGTGCATAACAGAGAAGGATAGTTTTGAGTATAAGGCTAGGAACCAGCTGTCCTGGATTCCATTCTTAGCTCTGCATTTCAACCATAGGGTTTGCCCAGGAATTGATTAATTTTATAATGCAATCTAGTGTTTTCTTCTGGAATTAGAAGTCACAGAAAACACCAAGATCAAACTCTACCTCTCAGTTACACAGTTCTAGCATTTATACTGTTCTCAGCATTGGGGGATCTCAAGCAAAGGGAACAGATTACAGAACAGTGATTCACCTGAGACTGAGGTCAGTGGAAATACTCTGGTTTTACACCAATGTAAATTGCAAAGTTTAAGTAGACTGATCTTTAGTGTATCAGACAAAGGCATAACAAGATCTGATGGTAGCTAGAAGCTGAAGCTTGACAAATTGACACTAGCGACAAGGCACACATTTTTAACAGAGGGTAATTAACCATTGGAACAATTTACCTAGGGATCTGGGGGAATCATCCATCACTTGACCTCTGTAAATTTAGTTTGGATGTCTTTCTAAAATATATGTTCTAGCTCAGCTAGAAGTTAAGGACTTGGTGCAGGAATTACTGGGTGAAATTCTATGTGCTATATTATACAGAGAGTTCGGACTAGGTGATCATAATGGTTCATTCTGGCCTTACCATTTACAAAAAAAAAATTATGAATCTTCAGTAAGTAGCTTGGTGAATTTTTACCTTTGGCCAATGCAAACCATCAAATATTTTAGGGCTAATGGAGTGTAATTCAAGAGGAAGAAATCAGGGTGGTATGGCAAGGCAATGAGTCAATCTTGCCACTTATCTGGAAACCCTAGTGTTGTTGAAGTAGCATTCATATGAAAAGAGGTATGTTTTGAAATATGAATCACTCCCTCGTGAGTACAGAATGGTGATTCATCTGAGATGGCACTGGAATAGTACAGATGTGTATACGGTAAAATACTTGGTATCTTTATGACATCTGCCTACAAGAGGAACTCCTGTCATTCCTGCTGATTCAAAACACTGAAACAGAACTGCTGGAAGAACCACCCTAGGGTTGACAGATTAGGGGTAGCATGTTATGATGCTTCTCAGGGCACCCAGGGCTGTGAGTCACTTTGTTACCACCTGCTTCCAGTGTGAGGGAGTCTTGAATGTACCAGAGAGATGCTAGCTCCCTAATGCAATCAGCCTGCCAGACACTCAAGCATTCTCCCCTGGGCTACACCAGTTCTATCTTTGCCTTACAGATTGCACACCAGCCCCTGAGTCCATTCAAAGTGTCCCCCTGTTGTATCTAGCCCCCACTCACTGGATATCCACAGAAATCCCAGTTCCTCTGTTCTCAAAGGAACAGTGTACCATGGTTCACCAGTTTTACTTTACATCACCTTTCCTGTATTACAGAGAGCACTTGAGTTCAGTTATAAAACAAAAGGAAATTTAGTTAAGAAAAAATAGGGATTCAAATAGAAATCAGAGTGAGAGATGGGAATAAATGGTTACATATAAAACAACATCATAACATGCATTCTAAAGCCTAAACTTAATTAATAAGTTACCTTTCTGTGTCAAGAAGCTTCTCTCACCCAAAGTTCTCTCCAGAGTTTTCAGCCAAGCCTGGGTGAGATCCCTTTTTCCATAAAGCAAACTCGCTGTTCATTTACTTCCTTGGTGAAGGATGCCAAGGTGTCTCTTTGCACCTCTCAATATACCAGAGCAGACCTTTGATGTTCACCTCAAGAGAGGGTTCCCCCACTGTTTACCTCTTCCTATTTGTTTCCTTCTCAAGTCTCCGCCAGCTCATTAGCATTTGACTCAGAATGTTAACAGACTTCTATTGTATGACAATACATAAGGTTAAGATTTTGTCAGTTATTTTTAGTAAAAGTCAGAGACAGGCAAAGGCAATAAACAAAAATTCATGGAAGCCCATGACCTGTCCCTCACTTTTACTAAAAATAACTGACAAAATGGGGCTGATGGGGAGATGAGAGGCCAAACACTGGCCACTGCTGTGGATGACAGTTCTGCATGCCCCCCCCCCCCCCGCCACCTATGGCAACTCGGAGTTCTGGTGGCCCCCACACACACACACTGCCCATGGCGACTCAGAGTTCTGGGGCTGCCAACTGGAAGCTGCAGGTTCCCTGTGTCAGCTGTGGCATCTGAGAGCTACGGGGTGCCCTGCTGCCCAAAAGCTGTGGGGGGCACTGCCACCCACAACAGCTCGGAGCTCTGGGTCCTCACACCACTGCAGCAGCTGGGAGCTCCAGGGCCCCCACTGGCTGACAACTCCAGCCCCGTCACCCAGGGGCTGATGCGGAAAATGTCATGGAAGTCCCTGGAAGTCATAAAATCCGTGACTTCTGTGACCTCCGTGACATAATCTTGCCTTAACAATACATAATGGTCACCCCTGGAGATAAGTGTCTCCCACCTCCTGTCTAGAGGGGTTTGTCTGAAGACACACTACCTTTGAGTGACCTGTTTTTAACTACAGACCTAGACAACATACATTGTAATGTAATAACTCCTCACAATCTCTGTACATACATCTTGCAATAGTTATGATGCCCTATGAGACAAGTTTTCATTAGAGACTTTACATGACACTGTTTGTGATCCCCAGGGATCTCTGTATCCCTATGTACTCCAGTGCCCTCTGCCAGTTGGCCTCCAGAGGTTCTTGGGTCACACATGAACTCTGTCAAGGCCATATTTCTGAGGAAGATAGCTCAGCACTAATAAATAGCATTAACATCTTTGAGACTTGCCATGTTCTCTTTTCATGTCTGTTCAATGTTACCCAAACGTCCTGACCTCTCCCAGAGATTAGTCCCAGTTTTCTTTTCTGAATAAATGTCATTTTTAAGATTAGATCTATATTTTCCTAAGACCTTACTATTTACTTTGTGGTATCTTTTCTTTCTTAAATGTCCAAGTACCTACTTTTATTGACCTTAATAGAAAGGGAAGCCCAAGACCCTAAAATCTTGGGAAAGGATTCCTACAACCTGAAAAATAAATACAAATTATTTTGGTTTCTGAGAAACAAGGTGTCTTTTAAGTCAAACATGAGTCTTCCAAGCAGACAGAGACTTCCCTCTGTATAATAATTCTGTTGAAATGCAAAATCATGTAGATTTCTGTGTTCTCTGGAGCTTGTCTTTTTGCATTGCCATGTCATCCTGTGAGCTAGCTTGGTGAAAGGATGGAGTGCATGAAGCTCAGTGGTTTTCTCATCCAAATTCTGAGTGAAATGATACTAATGCAGAAAGAAGCAGACTCTAGAGCAGGTAGAAATATACTATGAAAGATGAGAGCACACAGTAAGTAACTGTATATAAGAAGCAACTTTTGCTGTAGCTCAACTGGGAACAAAAAAAACACTACATACACACTCCCCATATAGTTGTGATAATTAGAAGGATGAAAACATCATTCTTACAAAACATTGTTACAAAGATATGCTTTGGTTATTGAATGTAATTACTCCTGAGTTCATCGAAGTATTATGATATTCAAAGGGGGGGAGAGAGAGAGCATAAAACTAACACTGACTTTGTAGTTGTGGAAGATCCACATGCTATAGGAGCTATTAGTCATTCATAAATGTATTATCAGACAGCTCTCTAAATGTGTAATAATTTTCACTATGGAGAACTGGTACAGTCAAGTGTGTAGACCATATAACTACACAATTGTTAAAACATTATCTATCTTCTAGATTGCTGTGTACAGTGAATATATATTTAGTTATCAACAAAAGGTCTGTATTTTTTCAGCACTCCTTGTTTTCTTTATCTTCAGTACATGCAGCTAATATTTATGTTCTCTTTTGCCTTTCAACCAGCTTACTGATCTGTCAAAATTATAACTTACTATTTGAAGTTTGTTGATTAACGCAATTGTGAATCTCTCAGGATCTCTTGATTTGGATATTAAAATCTTTTTTCCTCCAGCAACAGCGTTAGAAGTTACAGTATGCCCTATAAAAGCTTTTCATTAATTCATCTATTGACCATCAGAAATATACAGTTCCTTTGGGGGGCTTTTTACTGAAAGATCAAGATTTTTACTTTATGATCCTTCCATTGCCTTTTTCGGTGGATCATTTTAGATGATGAGATTGCCAGGACATATCAGGCATAGCTTATTCCGTGGACCTATATTTTGCAAAGCACTTTGGAAGTCAAGCTGACTGTTGCTAACCAGGGGAGTTTGCATCCAAATACATAGCACAATTGACAAGATTAGTGCTGTAACACACAAAGCTCATTGGACTCAGTGCAGCTCTTACTGAAAATTTTAATCCCTTACATGATCCCAACAATATATTCTTCTGCTCTAAGATTCTGTATAAGAGCTTTTCTTTCATCACGCCTTTGTTCCAATGTTCCCTTTATACAGAATTTGTCCTCCTCTTAATGCCTTTCCTCCCTTTTTACTCCACCACCACAGACTGTAAAAATACGGTATATTCTTATTGAGGCATTAATAGAATCATGCATGCCTTACTTGACTTTAATGCTTTAGGCCTTATGAGAAAGGGTCATATTGTTGCTGCATGTATCAGTTAATTACGTCTCCTTTAACAGTATTGAAATTCCCTTTTCAGCTCTTTCTTATGCATATATAGTTCACCTGGAGTCATCCTAATCAGTCAGCTTTTTCAATAAAACATAAGTCTAACTTAATGGGAAAAATCTGTGCAGGCAGAGTGCCAGTTTTCAAAAAAAAATTAAATTATCTTGACCTCCCCCATTCATTTTACCAAAAAGTTTATTTTATGGGCTGAATCTTTGCCAACTTTTTAAAAAGTATATATTCCATGTGATTTCGTATAAAGTCAGCCCAAAATAAAATGCATTTCTTTATTTCTATGTTATATTCATATAATTTAAGAATGGCCAAACTGATTTTTTTTATTAAGTTAAATAATGCTAAGTTTGGACAGAGATCTGTTCTGTCATGTTTTGGCTTGGAACAATTTTTTACAGTTCAAAAGACAGTGTGTAATGGATGCTGAACAAACCTCATCTCTTCTAGCCAAGAAGGAAAATGCTGGTGAAAGTGTAGATAGTAGCACAGTATTGCTTTTGAAGAAAGCATAAGCTACCAAAATCTGCTTTGATTTCTAGCTACTGAATCTTGTATTTGAGCATTTGGACTCTGAATACAAATGATAGATGGGCCAAACATCTTCTTACTTAGAGTCTACATTTTAAAAAAATCTCTTAATGGGCCATCTTGTTCCCTTCAAATGACTTTGAATAAGGTTGGATCAGCATACTAGATTCACAGCAACAATGCCAGGTTCTACAGTAGATCTACAGCTAATTGGGAAATTATGTTTTTTTCCCCCCTCACAAAAACTGACATAAAAATTTGTTTTTCTTGGTTTTGTCAATTTTTCTTTGAAGATTTTCTGTTTTTTTGTTTGGTTTTGTTTTTTGGTTTTGTTGGTCAAAAGCCTGAAAAGCAAGATTTTGTCTGTGTTCATTTTTATTTGTTTTGATCTCTGAAAACAAGAGTTTTTGGTTGCCCATAACTAAATAAACAAAAACCTGAAAACTGATTTTTCCCCCTGACAAAAATGGACTTGTTTGCAAAAATAAAATCTTTTTTTTTTTTTCAAAAAGACCATTCTCTCTCAAAAAAGTTGAGATGGAAATGTTTTTGACCAGCTCTAGGCAGAACTCCTGGGTCATATGCTGGCCCCCCATTCCATCTGCTTTTGCACTTGAGACAATGCAAAGTATCTGAGAAGCTAATGTACCTGCCTGTTTGTGGAGTCCCTGGTACTATGCCACCCTCTCTACTGTAGGAGTCATCAGGGAATTGTTGGGGAAAGGCGGACACTGCACTCTGTGGATGCCTGGTGGGCAGAATAGCCCTTGGCAAACATCATCAGTCAACACAATGTAGAGCAGCCCTGAGGCTGCTTTAAGTTGAACAACGGGAACATAAAAAGTTACCTTTTACCCCCTAGATGTTTTTCACACTGTATCATTGTTGTTCCCCAGTTCCCCTCACGTCCTCCTCTGCCCTGTTACTCTAAACTCATTCACATACACTGAAACTGTAGGGACAAGAGTAACAGCATGTTGCTTAAAACCAGGGGGATGAATGACTAACCCTTTCCAAAAATGACCTCTATGGACTCTCTGGAAATGCATGTTCATATAAATTACAGTAGCTCTCCTGGCCCTACATGTCCCCTGTGATTAGCATACTCCCTGGCAACTGCCAGCTATTGTTCAGGCAGAATTTGGAAAGATTCTTATAAATATTTGGAAAAGTTCTTTGTTTTTTCAAAACATGTATTCTTTATCATTTTGAGGGAAAAGCCATTCCAGATATAGCTGCCCATCCACTAGCCAAAACTTAGTTTGTTTTCAAGGTGTGGTTTAAACATTCTATCCAAATCCAACAAACCTATCAATGTATCATTTTACTGTTCTTTTCCTTTCTCCTGCCACCTTTTGTTTCACAAAATATTGAATCCATAACAGCGTGCAGATAAGATATTTTATCTGGCTTGGTTATTTTCCTCATTTTTTTTTGTAGCCAATATTAAAACCTTATCAATCTCATAAACACAAAGACAAAAATGTACGTGTTTGTGCATCTAGGATTTCTTGTACGAACTTCCTTTCAAACAGCTGCTACTTGTATGGCATTATCTAGTGTGAGCCAAAGGAGAAAGCACCAGTATGTAAGGATGCCAACTACTGTAGAAAATAGATAGCAGCTTCCTCCCAGAATCTTGTTATGATTCGTGACAGAAAGCTTTAGAGCATACATACTGTACTTATAGATTGGCAAAAGCACTTTATCAAAAGTCAAGAGACCATTACATAAAAGCATAAGGAATAAGCATCAAAGGTGAATTGCAGAGCTCAAATGAAAATTACGTTAAGGCCAGAAATATTTGCTGATTGTCCCTAAGAGGGGAGAGGGAGGGCATACAACAATGGAATATGTTTGCAGTAGCTTTTAAAAAAAAGAAAAACTCTGTGTGAAATTTTCTGGCAATTTCATGTTCTCTAAAGACATCCTAGATGACAACAGTCTGTGACATCATTATCCTGGGACATTCTGTGAAAGCAAGGGTTTCCATGGGACTCTTGCTATCCATAGTATCACAAAGTCAGTAGTGTAGCTGAGGATAAACACAGGTAAAGTGAGTTTACCTACTTTTCATTTGGGGAATATGGAGTTTAGTTTAGGTTTGTTGACCCACTTCTCTTTTTACCACAATACTACTGCCCAGCATGCTGCACTCTGTGATGCGTTTAGCAAACCAGGAATTGCCACCAGCTTTCCAGGAAGCAAATGAGATCTTTAAAAGATTAGTTTGAACTTAATTTTGAGTTGATGACCTGCCACGACGAGGTAACCTTTAGCCCCGTCTTGGCGGGCAACACAACTGGCCATGCTTTCATTGCCTTCCCCGAACCTCAATCCTGCAACATGGAGTAGTGGGGTCATGGAAATCTTTTAGGGGGGTTAATACTGGTTGCCAGAGCTGCTCCCCACTGTTCCTGGCCCTAGTTCATCCTTGGCTTCCCTCTTCTGCCCCCTCCTGTGTGCAGATCCATGGATCTTTGGCAGGTTCCTCCCTGGGATGTGGGGGAAGGTGCCATCGAGGTGACTGATCTCATGGGAGAGAGAGAGGAAACATTCATGCAGCAGGCACCTTCCATCCACAAAGGCTGAAGAAATGATGCCCTCTTATGTTTAGTCCTATGTGTAAGTTAAGCAAAAACACCTGTTCTTGAGCAGGTAGGTGGGGAGGGAAGGGAAACTGGGTGAGCTTGGCTCTATGCCCTCTCCTCATATGCCAGTGCTGCAGAGCCAGTGTTCTCTGAATCATACTGTGTTGCTGGCCTAGGCCAGAAGGATAGGATTTAAAAATACCTTCCACTCCACTGCCCTAGGGGGAAGAACAGGAGGAGATGTGGTTCAGAGGGGCGTCTCTGAGGCACACAGCCTCTTGAGGCTCCTTTTGAAGCAGTGCAGTTTATGCACCTCACCTTGCTCAGTAACAAAACAGTGTCATTTATCCGGCACATCCATACCGATGTGCCATTGAAAGTCCCTCAGTTAGTGATTGCTGAAAACTCAGGATTATTGATAAATGATCAAAATAGAGGATGATGGAAATGAAGCTTAGCTATTTACCTGCTCTCAAGCACCAACCCATACTAAGACAAGGCCAGACTTCTTTTAGGTCATCACACATGGGAGAACCCAAACCTATTTTACAAGAGCGTGTTCCAATTTAATTTTAAGATAGGTAGAGACATACGGCTTAACTTGTTCTCCTTTGCCTAACTAAATGAGTAGGCTAAGTTGCCCACCTGTATAAAATATGCCAACATTTTTAGCAAACATTTTATACCTATTGCAGATTTGGTCACAAACCAGGCTGGATTGTTGACTCTGCTGGAATGGATTCTGCAGTGACTTTTCTTGTTCAGTTGACCAAGCCTACGTCTATAAATCTGTAATGATCCATCCAAGTGTGATTTAAATATAAAGCAATGGAGCTGCCAATCCTGTGAAACAGGGGGTCAAAAATCATGACTCAGGCCTCAAAAATCATGTCTTAAAAAAATAAAATACATTTTGGGCTGGTTTTATTTTCTTTCTGGTTTCGGAGCTTTTAGCCTACACTGGCATCATGCTTTCAAGCTTGTCCCTGTGAATAGGTCCAGTAAACCTAGCAGTAACTTAAAGTAGGTTAGAAAATGCCTGTATAGTCCAAAATATGCCACAGCGCTCTAAAGTTTAAACTCTTAAAAAAACAAAAACAAAACAAAGCAAAAAACAGCTTTAAATGTGAGTTTGCCTGCTCAAGGACTGAGGGCCAGATTGTACAACACTTCTTTGGGATGAGCAATTTCTTACTCTGAGTAGTCCCGTTAACTTCAGTGAAATTAGTAATGGAGTCAGGTACTACTTACTGTGAATAAGGGTAACAGAATTTGATCCTGGGTAAGGACCTAAGGATTTTACCCAATAATAGGCCAGACCCTTGAGTAAGGAGTGGTGCACAAACCGTATCACACCCCTTGAGTAGCTCCAGGAGTCACAGAAACCCTGGAGATGCAATTCCTCCCCTGCTTCCCCATTGCTCTTTGGTGGGACGACACAAGTGTAGTAATTGGCTGCTGGCCTATAACAGCAGCAAATTACAATACACCCCATGCAGCCGTGGCTGAACTGGCGCATTTGAAGAGTGGAGATTGGCCAATGCTCTCCCATTTGCCAGCCCTCACTGCCGCTGGCTCCAGGAGGGAGGAATAAGTGAGCACACAGCACCCACTTGCCTCTGTACACCCAAACCCAACCTCAGGGTAGTCTTCATTGCCCCACTGCACTGGGCATGAAGATAAGTTACAATATAGCTCAGTGCTTCTCAAACTTTTTTTTTCCACAGACCACTTGAAAATTGCTAAGGGTCTTGGTGGACCCCTTAATGATCTTTCCAAATGTTGTTTGTACCATTACTAACTATTGTAAAGCACTTTCGATAAAAGTGCTATAGAACAAAAAAAAATTTTTTCTACAAATAAAAGCACACAACTCATATTTTAATATCAGTATTCTCCTCCCCTCCCCCAACTGCGGCAACCCCTGAGCTGGGGCTGGGAAGGAGGGGGTTTTCTCCCCAGCAGCCACAGCCCTGGAGCTGGGGAAAATTGCCTCTTTCTCTGGCTGCTGCAGCCTTGCCCATTCCAAATTCCCCCTACTCACTCCACTTCCCCCACCCACCTACCCCATATTCCCCCCAAGGCCACCACCTCACCTTAATGTGCATCTTCTCCAGGGTCTAGACACCTATTTAGTGGAGCCACACTTGCACAGCTCCACTAATTAGGTGGGCCCTTTATTCTCATGTGCAGCCACCCAGGTGCACACCTTAGAGGGAACTATCCATGGACCACCTGAATGGAGCTCACGGACCACTAGTGATCCGTGGACCAAATTTGAGAACCTCTGATATAGCTCATAGTTGGCTGACCTTGAGAGGCCTTGCACTCAACAGCATCTCTCTGTTTGTCTGTAACGTGATAACTCTGGAACACCACATCTGGTCAATTCCAAGATTTCAGGGAATGCTCTAGGCAGCAATAGGCAGAATCCTGGTGATTTTGGTGAAAATCAGAAGAAGGTTGAATGGATGGTAACCAGTAACACATTCAATGTTCATGTTTCACTCTCACAGGCCCCTTCTTACTTCACCAGCTGGCTTGGGAGCTCAGAGTTCATTTAAACCATTTTCTCCCTCCCCTTTCACTCTTTTCATTTGCTTCTTCAGAGAGATCCCATGAAGATGGCCCCCCTTTGAAAAACAGTGCTGCTTGAACTTTGTGAGTAATGAAATTTCAATCTATCACACAATGGCAGATGCAGCCTTTTCTGCTCTCCTATTGGAGGAAGAATAGCAACTGCCCAGCATGAACAACAGAACTGCTTTCCAGTTCTCAACAATTGGCTGTCACTGAACAGCAGTGCATAAAAATAATCCATGGTGATCCCAAAGGTAGCATTTCTTATCGGCTCTGCCACACACACCAGAAGTTGATAAGACAGACAGCAAGGAGATAATCGCTGCTATCAAGCTGTCCAGGTAGTTTGTTATTTCATCATCATCTATTTAAGGGAAAGCAGCTTTTTTATATAATAAAAATAACAGAATAAAGTTTCCCCTTTCACCCTTCTGAACTGTGATAGCTGACAGAGTAGACCTCATGCTTAATATTGAAGTAATAGACAAATGGCTGTACATATGTCTTAAGCAATCCCAAAATTTCTTCTGATTGTTTCATAAAAATGAAAAAAAAAAATCAAAAATGTTCTTTGCAAATATCATGTGCCCTAAAAAAATCCTTCACAGCCATATCTTGTCCTCCTGACTCCAAGTGTTTGCAAAGGAATAATATACATAATTCTGTTAAAATTATTTTGAGGCTTAACACATAGTAATTGCTGTGCTGGTCTGACTGACGGATGGTTTGTCCAGTCCATTATCCTCTCTCAAAGTGATTTATAGCAGATGTTTCAGCGGAAGGAATAAAATCTCCATGATATACTTGGCAATTCTATATTATCATCCCTTGGGGGAAAATTTAATCCTTTCCCCAGCTGGCTATCAGCCCATAACCTATCCTCAGACTTTAGGATATTGTTATCCTAATCATATAACTGCAAATGATATTCTTATTCATGAGTGCTTCTTTTCGAGTCTTACTAATCTATTTCCCTTCGTGAGATCAAGTGGCAGTGAGTTCCACAAACTAATTCTACTTTGCACCTCCTTTTACTTTATCTGGCCTACATGTGTGCTTCACTGAATTTCCCCTTATATTTTTATTACAGGATGGGATTAAAAGGAGCTTCTTCTTGACTTTCTTGGTCTGTATTTTATATAGTTGTATTATATCTCCTCTTACTCATCTTTCCAAAAGAAAAAATATCCTTGTTTTGAAAGACTCTCCCCATATGGAAATCACTCCCTTTTTTTTTTTTTTTTTTTTTTTTTTTTTTAAAAACCACACATACCCCTAATCAATCTCATTGCTCTTCATGGCTAGGCCCGATCATAGCATGCCAGGTGAAGTTTGTATCAATTACAGGTTAGGGCCAGACTCTGCAATTTCTAAACATGTTGAAGAGCACATATTCATGCTGAGTAATCCCCATCCAGAGAACGGGATTACTTGGGTGAGTAAATGTTACCTGCTCTAAGGATGCAGAAATGCGCTCTCATATTCAGTAACATTATAATATAACCCATTGTACACAGAATTACCAAAGGTGTCCCTTTTCTGACCCACTCTAGTGCTATTGCCTAATAGACTGAAAGCTTTCTACATGCTAGTATGGTCACCAAATTATTTTCTCTGAGCTAGGAGGAAAAGTAGTAACAACTCCTGTTTCTTATTTACCCCAATTTGATTGAAAAAACAGAAAAATAGTTTCTTAATTAAAAAGAGAAAATTCTTTGTCTTCATGATATACAGGGCTACAGGGCAAGGAAATGTATATAGAGCCGTAAAGGTCGGAGATATAATGAAGCACACTAGAGGGAATAGAAGTCAGCATGGGGCACTGATGCTTCCTTTCAGAATGTTAACGTCTGGCCTGCTGATAAAATTCTGGCAGCTGTTACAAAAAACACAATGGGCATTGTTGTCATTGAGAAAGTGGCTTTGTTTTTCCTGGCATGAGTTACTGTTTGGAAGCAGTCTCAAAATAGGAAAAAAAAAAAGCCAGTCAGATAACTTAAAAATAAAAGGGGTTGTGCCAGAGTCGTTACTCTGCTATATTCCTAGGAAGAATTATTGGTTCATTGTTCCGCAAAGGTACCTGAAATGAAACTACCTTCAAAACTCATTGCACACTTAATGTAGCTTCTGTCAGAAATATGATCCACCATACTTAAAATGTACCAACTCAGACATGCTGTCTAAATGTCCAGTATATTTGCATATGAAATGCAGTTACATCCTGTTTTAGTCACTTCTCCTCACTCACTAAGGGGCTCCCACTTCTTTGTGTGTGTTTCCCCAACAAGTACAAAGATGCCGAAAGTACACTTCTATTATATGGGGCAATGGCACATACCTCATATCCTCCTGCAATGTTGAAATGTTTTGCCATCCAGTGTCTGCCTTCCAGACATGATATCAGATCCTCAGCACACCCTGATTTACAGTAACTGAGTCTCCGGACCAGTGAGCATGATAGTAGATATTTTGTTTGTTCCACTGATCTTTATTTCTATTCTCTGTAATAGCTTGCCATTAAATGGGCATAAGCAAAATTAACAAACAGGAGAAAGACGAGGCTAATAATTATAAAACTTTGCATTTGAAGTTGCTGATTCCTCTGTTCTGTAAATTCACAAATGACAAGCAAAGATACAGACTACAGGAGATACTGTACATACCCCCATACTATGCGGCTTGCCTCAAGGCAATGGAAAGAGACTCAATGGATGCTGGTATTTGTTAACTCGAAATTAGGCCACTATTTTCTTCCTTTAAAATTATTTCAAGAAAAGCCTCTACCCTGAACAAATCTCAGACTCAGATGTTTTTTTTTTTTAAAAAAGAAAAAACGTGCACAGAAATTGTGTACATCTGATCACCAATTAAACATAGGTTGAACCAACTGACTTATGTTTCTTTCATTCCCATGAAGTCAATGGACTAACATTGGGGTAAATGAGATCAGAATCAGATTTAGTGGACCAGATTCTTTGGATCCTTTTGCCACTCCAGTAGCACAAAAAGGCCAAAACTGGCTAAATTTCCTCAAGCTGAGATGTCTCCCAGTCTGAAGAATCATCCGATGACATAGGCAACTGCTGACCCCAATGGAGGGGACATGTTGAGGCCAAAAATCTACTGTGCTCAAGCTGAGCTGACAGTCTTTATGGGGTCTTTACCAGCTGGCACAAGTTAGAGCAGACCGGAGGCAGGGCCGGCTCCAGGCACCAGCCCACCAAGCTTGTGCTTGGGGCTCTGGCCACCGGGGGAGAACAGAGCCCCGCGGCCCGGCACCCTCCCCTGCCGCATTCCGGGGGGTGGGGGGGCGGCGGGAGGCTTTTTTGCCTTGGGCAGCAAAAAAGCCAGAGCCGGCCCTGACCGGAGGTGGCCCTAAACTACTCCGGGGCCAAGACAAGCATAGAGCTGTACAGAGAACCAGGGGTCCACAAATGACTTCTTTGTATACTTATGTCCCGTGCCAATCCAGAGAATTGATGCAGCAAAGAATCTGAACCAGGGTCATTTTAAACTGATTTAGTATTGTAGCCATGCTTGGCATCAGCTGGTGCAGAGCAGTCACACTACAAATCTGTTTTTTTTGTTTTTGTTTGTTTTTAAATGATTATTCCATATATCCACAAAGCTATTGCTGTACCCATGAATTCTGAGAATCCTGAGTCACCTATCCTACAATTCCCAGCTCAGCCTCTGGGAGAAAGTGCATTTAAAGAGACAGGGGTGGGAGGAGCTAACCTGAAGCAAAATTGCAGAGCGTCTCATTTTCATGATACAAGATTTTTGCAAGAGGCAAGAGCTTTTCCGCAGGAGTAACAAGTGCAATGCTAATGTTTCAGTTTTGCTGTTTAGAGAAAAAAGGCAACAAAATATTTTGAGCAAATTCTGGTAAAGAAAGAAAAATCCAGTTTTTAGCAGACAAGATGTTTATTGTTTAAACCATATATTACCAGAGATACATAGTAAATTATATTCTCTAGTTTGGTATAACTATAGATCATATTCCAGGCAAAGAATTTCACTAAACTACAATTAAATGTAGCAATACAGATAAGTAATTTAAGGGTTAAATTCCTAGATCAAACTGGTCTAGTTATTCAAAGACAACCTTTCAAAAGGCAGGAAATTCAGAGTTAAGGTTAAATTTAAAGGAAATCCAATCCCTGCCTTATTCCTCAGCCACCACTTTACAAGATACACAAGAACTGAGCCAATAGCTCAGTTGTATTACTGTCCTAAGCATACAGAGTTACTATTGAAATTAGACTGATGTAAAAGGTGGTAGCAGACTTTGATCTTCTATTTGTAGCATAATGGTGCACTGATATGTAAAAACACATTGAATTGTTTGGATTAGTTTCCAGGTTTCCACCCTCAAACCCCAAAACACACTACTGGAAACCTGGAATTTACATTTTGCTAACCTACACACCCCATGATCTACTCAGCAAAAACTGTCACTCTCGCCTCTTTTCTCAGCAAAGATGTAATAGAGAGCTGCTGTTAATCTCATATTGCGGGTTTCATTCTTTTCACAAACTACTGTGTATTTGCACAGAGCATTTACTAGTAAACCAGGAAGTATCATAGGCACAATAGGAATTCGTTAATATTATCAAAAATATTTTAAAACTAACTAAATTACACTTTCAGATTATAGGGACAGTTCCAGCAGCTAAGGATCAGTGTGTGTGCTATGCACGCTGGCCCCTTCTCATGACACACTCACAACATGCCCTTGGTGTGCCTCTTCCCGTCCCCACAATCCCACCCAACACACCTCTCATTCACAAGAGAGAAATGGGTGGTGTAAAGCTGACTCCAAATGTTTTTTTCCATGGATGATGCCCTTATGCCAGGGGAATCCCCAGTTCACCCTTAAGGGCAGATTCTGATGCCTGAAATAACACAACGTGGTCAGAACAGGGGCAGAGGATCAAGGGCTCAGACACTGGGAATGGGTCTCCCAGCAGAACCTCCCTGAATTAGCAAGCTTCTGCTGTACCTGAAGCCCCTACTGCTTTTAAAGATCAAGGAACTTTCATCCTTCATCATAGTAGTTATTTGATCTTTTGCATAATCACAACAAATTGTCAGTGAAATCCTTCAGTTTGGTTCATGTAATAAGCAAATATCAGGTGCATTATACTAGTTCAATTTTTATCTGATGTGAAATATGGTCTAACAATGAGCTAGCTAATCTTATTCTAAGCAAAATAATGTCCAGTCTAACAGTTTATTATAGCATTCAGTAAAATAAACTAACTGAGCACCACAATGCAGAATGAAAATTAGAGAATTCATTCTAGTTGCATTCTGACCCACTTGCATAGCTTTGGACAGTGCAACAGAAATTCCTCTTGCAACGATTTGGCTGCTCATACAGAATGCAGCTATATTTTCATGTCAAGGAAAATGAGAGCTTGGAAGGAGGAAACAGAGACAGACTGCACTCTAAAACAAAATTTAACAAAAAGGACCATTTTGTTTACACACAGACTTTAAAATGGAAAGTCATAATTTTTGCCCATAGAAATATTACAATGATCCCTACCTGAAAGTTCACAAAATGCTGTGTACATTTTCTGAAGTTCACTTTTTTTCCCCCAAAACACAGTTTTGATTGTGGAAGAGAAAAAATGGAGTAGGGGACATTGTAAGCATTTAGAAACATCAGTCGTTGTGCAGTGGCACTTATGCTCCTGATCTTGCATCCTTTCAAGCCAATGGGAATTTGTGCCTGGTTACAGAACATGATGAAAATCCTGTTATCACGGCAAAACGGAACTGTGCTGCAAGATAGTATACCCCAGAATTGACTGTGGCAGGCAGTGATCCATCTATCCATTATCACTCACTCATGACACCTGCAGCTATTGATTCTTTAAAATGTTTTTGTAACTGAATGTGAGGGGCTGATGGAAAACTTTCGAACTCATCTTATGGAGGTATTTGAGGCATAGGTGTGATGGGAATTCTCTCAAATACCTCCATGAGCTGAGTGTGACAGTTCTCCCATCAGCCCCACACATTCCACCCTCTCCTCATAATGTTAACCAGCAGAACTACCTGCTGCCCTTTGCCCAGGGCTTCTAGGAAAGCAACAATTTAGCCTTTATGCGGTACATAGGTTTCGTGCTAACTCTGTGCACTGGGATGAATTTCACCCTCTGTGAACTAAGGAACTAGTAAACTAGTTCACTGTACTCACCTAAACAGAGCAGCAGCAACAAGCTACAAAATGCAAAAGCATACATATGGCACCATGCTGTCCATTTCATATGTGTGTCCCACCTCTTTCAATGTCTGCAACAAAAGGATTCCAAAAGCTGTAGCGTCCTTTTTCCCCTTTGCTTGCCTCTACATAGTGCAGTAGCAGTCTCAAAAAAGCAAGATGCATTATAGGAGAAAGATGCTGCCACATCCATCCCCACCTCTTCCTTTCTCCATTTTGTCATGGAAATAGTGAGGCTCTGTTCATATGTACAGGTTCTCTATTTTCTCTGAACCATTATTATGTAGTGTAGCTGCTTTTCCTATCCTTATTTGTGTTAATTTCCATGTTTTAACCTGGTCTCCTTGCCCACATTTATATGGATACCTGTTTTGAGGAAAGGGACTGCAAGACTCTTAGTAAGTTCCAAAAGATTGAGGTTTTTTTATGTCAGTTCAAAATAAGAAGCTAGTTTTGTGCTCTGTGGTCCATCCACTCATCATTTTCCCATAGGCAGGCTGTGGCTACCCCTATGGTTTCCTTCCCACAGTCCCCACCCTCTTTCCCCACCAAAAACTAAAGGAGGAAAGGAGACAGTTACACCTTGCTCATCATACAGAGAGTCCCTCCGTGTGTAGATCTTGCTTTTTTGCAGAGAGGAAGAGGTTTTAAACCACTTCCATGACACTATCTCACCCTTGGACTGGATCTCCTCTCCCCAAAGATCTCTTGTGGGTCTCAGGCTGTGCATATAGGAAATAGTCACCAAGGGGTAGGCTGGGGACATACGTATCACCTCAGCCCACCAACTAGAGCTGGTTGGGAAAAAAAATATCCATTTAATTACACAAAGTGAAATAACTCCAACAGAATAGACTGACTCGACACCCTCCAAACCAGGCAGAGCAGGGCCTTGAATATAGCTCTCCCTCCTCCTACAAGAGTTCCCTTACCTCCAGGATATGAGCTATTTTAGGGAGGGGGGGCACTAGCTCTCTCCCTCTCTCATTTTTCCACCAAAACTTTCGAAAGATCTCACCTTCGGTCCAAATTGAAACAAAAACAAATTCCAGACTTGACATTTTTCATTAACTAGAAATGTGTTTGGCTGGTCCTGGAAAAAAAATGCAAATTAAAAACATAGCCAGAAGCTGTGTTAACTTTCTTAAAGTCTTTCCTCTATGTTGGGAACCCCCTTGAAGATGGACTCTCTGACAGCAGAGCTTTAAACTCCACCTCCTAGGACAAAAATCTGAAAGGAACTGTGCGATCAGGGCCCTGATTTTTAGCGTTTCTCTGAAGATGGCTGGGGTACAATTTTACATCTTTCTTTTGATGTGATTTGATTTCCCATTATCATCCTGTAGAGGAACGGACTCACCCCTGCAGCACCTCCTGCTGGTCGTCTCAGGAATTAGCTCTTCCAGCATCCTGGAGCACCCCCTGCAGGCCAGTGATCCACCTGTCCTCTGGCCTCGTGTCCCTCCCGGACCCCAGTGTCCTTGTATCTGGGGTACTGCCCCTTGGCAGTATACCTCTCAGTACTAGGGTCTCCCTCCCCAGGGAACCCCCACCCACTATCCCTACCTCACCTCACCGTAAGGCCACTGCCAGTCACCAACTAGCCCCCACTCCCTGGGGCAGACTGCAGTATAGGCCAATCATCATCAGCAAGGTTGGGTTTGGACCCGCTACCTTGGCCTAATCCTGGGCTGCCCTCTGCAACCCCCAGTACCCCCTTGGACTCCTACTAGGCCTCCTCCAGGCTGGAGCTCCCCAGCCTTTTCCCAGCCCTGCTCCACTCAGGTACCCTGTGTCTCACTCATTACAGCCAGGCCCTTCTCCCTCTGAAAGCAGAGAGAAACTCCTGAGCTCCTGGCTCCCAGCCTTTTTATACAGGCCAGCTGTGGCCTGATTGGGGCGTCCCAGCTGTGGCTACTTCCCCAATCAGCCCAGTAGCTTTTCCCTTTGCTCCAGCCCTCTGCCAGGGTTGTTTTAAACCCCTCAGGCAGGAGCAGGGTAACCACCCCACTATACATCCCTTTTCCTTTGTTCATCAGGCTCCCCTTGTTGTGACAAGCAAAACCGCTGATCATATCGGTTAGCTTCAAATCAAGGGCTTAGGTTTTAAAATTTTGATCTTCGGCTCCTCAGACACATAATTTTCCATCTCTCCTAAGGGAAAATTTGTGAAACTACTCAACACAGAACCAATGAATTGATCTGCGTATGAAAATGGAGAAAAAGGCAATATATTTTGGAGGGGAATATTTGAATTTGGTCTTATCTAACACATTTCATATTTGATACATTGCACTTTATCATGTGAAGAGTTAGATATGTACTCAGCAATAGCATGTACAGAGCACTGCCTGGAGAAGCTGTGTTATTGGAAGAGGAAATGTTGGTCCAGACACTACAGCTGTGCTTTATTCTAACCACACAGAATGGTGATAAAACAATCCAACTCAGGTACACAATCTAATCAGCCACCAAATGCAGGATGAAGATAATAGGATATTTTACTCACCCATCAAAAAATTATATGCATTGGGTGAAGGGACAGGTAGAATTTTAAAAGGCTGCCATATGCTTTTCAAAGAGGGAAATGGGATCTATAGATTGTACTTGGTGATTGATGTTAGGGACCTCACTTTATACCTCCTCTTACCAATAGCACCTGTAACAGTGCATCATTCCTAGTGAGAGTGGTGGATATGAGCTCCTCGTGTGTTTGTAAATTAAATTCACCGTAACCTTACCAACGACAAGCAATAAAAAAGATGAAAAGCTTTGTAAGTGTTTTAAACATGGGTGCACTTTTTTTTTTGCCTTTAAAATGTTTCCCTTTTATTGAAATTTGCCAGTAAAATTTTGCAAAATAGATTGCATGCAATTTTAACAACTGAGTACAGTTTGACATATTGGGTCAAAGTCATCCCTGGTGTAATATCACTGAAATAAATGGAATTATACCAGGGATCAACCTACAGAATAAAATGTGTATACTTTAAAGTATTACTAATGCTGTGCTTTAAACTCTTCAACAAAAGTACAAAACTTACAACTTAATGACATGGGGGTGGCAGAGATGAAGCTAGGATAAAGCAAACTTATCCATGATATAGAGTTGAATGTACTTTTCCTATGTGTAACTATTATACAGTTTATCTTTACCTCATCTCTAGCCAATCAAAACACAAAAAAAGGCTGATGTCTAACCATCATTACCCACAGAAATTGCATAGCTTGCTGAGCACTTTCATCCTGATTGGCTGATGAAAACAGAATTTGATAGCTGCAGGAGAGATCCAAGAAGTTGTTGTTTGCTTTTAAAGTATATTCATATCTAAGCTTTGAGATAAACTGTTCATAAATCAAGAAAATGCCATTGCATATTGTCTAGCAGCTATTTGTGTGATACTTTATTTCTTAAATACTTCTCAGGAGGAAACAAATAATTACCTCATATCTATAACATTATAGCATCAAAGATAATGGGAGTGCAGAATTGCAGCTTACTTGCCCACGCACAAAAGAAAATTACATATCATTGCCACATCCTGATTGGCTGATGCTTACAAGAGACTGGTAGCTAGATTAATTTTCTTCCTCCTTTTTATTCTTAGGAGATTTGAATGTTCTGTTTCTTTGGTTTCCTCACTTTGTCCAGCCAAAGCCTGTAAATCTGAAGTCATACCAATTATGGCTGAGGAAAAAAGTGTATTGTCAAGAGAGGTTTCAAAGAACAATGGAGAATGTTACCAATTGTGGCCTCCTGATGCAGGGGAAAAATTATGGCACTGAGCAAAAAGGCAGCATTAAACATAATCTCTGGTATGTTCAAGTAAATACAATGAAGATTGAATTTCTAGGGGGCTTTCAAGGTAGCAATGAGCTTTATTATTTTTTACATTTTGATCACACATAAGTAAGCAGCATATAAAGCAATGCAAATTAGAATGTTACTAATACATAGTTGTTGCTTCATATTCTGCTTTTTCAGGCCCCAAATCACCCCTCTCCCTCTTTTACATTTTATGGCATATACATTATAACAGTGGTTTGGTTTTGGTTTTTCCATAAGGCATGAAGATAGACCATGCATGAATCAATACATGAATGAATCCGCTCCTGCTCTAGCTTAGTGATGCACTTATCCTTTAGGTCTTTGAATAATCTGCAGAAACTGACATTGTAGCTGGGCTACACTTCAGCTGAAATTATCCAGTGAGGTTTCATGTTCCAGATGAGGCCCTTCGTTAGGGATTGCGGAAGCAGAAATAAAAATATCCAAAGCTCTGTACTAAATTGTATGCTCCTCGTGCAAGCATTTAGGACTCAGAGCACACTCAAGGCCAAATTTTGGTGTGAGCAACACCACTGCCAGCTCTTAGCTTTGCCACGTCTGATCCTACTTAAATCAATGAGATTTTTGGTTTTGACTTCAGAGAAACAAGGATTTGGTCCTGTTACATTCTATACATTGGGGGAGTGTACTGTAACCCCTATATTCCTCATTTTCATATAATCGCGATCTTACATATAAAGCATGCCTTGTAAGGTATCAGGGGAAAGCTTATGATCTGCTAAAAATCATTTCTCTATCCATATATGTGTATCATTAATGCATATGAAGTTATGAGAATTGTGTTGTATGGTGGTCACTAAAACATGCTGTAAATTGGGGAATCAGCCAGATATTAGTTCCTCAGAGGCAACAGCAAGGAAAGTAACCAACACCCAGGCAGAGTGTCAAAACACCCATCATCAGCCATTGTCCAGCAAGGGAGCTACAATGCAATGACTCACCTGCAGGAGGCCACACCAGGGGAATTGCTCAACCATGCTTGGAGAGACTCAGCAATGTGCCCCAAACATGCCTGGACTTGTGCTTTCCAAGCACATGGACTGAGGGTATAAAACAGACAGATTGGACACATGCTGGGCCCTTCTCCTGCCCCCAGTGCTGCAAGCAACCAAGACACTGAGAAGAAGACAAGACTCCAACACAGGAGAATGGCCCAGGTTTAAGGAACAAACCTGTATATTAAGGACTGCAATATCCAGTGGGGTGAGGAAAAACTGCTTAATCTAGTTGCTGCTCAGTCTAATAGGGTTGAGAGTTTAGACTGCGTGCTTATATGGTATTTCTTTTGGTAACTAACTCTGACTTTTTGCCCATCTATTAATATCACTTAAAATCTACCCTTTATAGTCAATAAATGTGTTTAATTGTTTATCTTTACCAGCGAGTTTGTATGAAGTGTGGGGCAAATCTGCTTTGACAAAAGCTGGTGTATGTCCACTTTCCATCGTTGAAGTGGTGAACCAATTAATAAATGTGCACTGCCCATCTTGAGCAGTGCAAGATGGTATATTCCTGGGGTACTGTGCTGGAAGCTTGGGGGATTTGGCTCTGGTGCCTTTCTCTGTATGATTCGTGAGTGGCTCTGGGAGCATTCATGCAATCCAGCTGGGTATGGGGGCTCCACATACAGTTGTGCTGAGTGATCACAGAGCCTGAAGGGGCTTGCTACTGGTCACTAGCAAGGCACTGTGAGAGACAGCCGAGGCTGGAGACAGTTAAGGGGGCACAGCAGTCCCACAATCCCAGGCTGTACCCCGGGGGGATCCCATCACAGGTCCATCAAGTCAATGGGCCTGGCCTCGTCACTTTGAAATCAACGGGTCTTCTGGTGCAAATTCAGTTGGAGCAGGACAGAGACTCCCTTGGCTCCAGCTGCTGCAGGGGCCGACCATGGAGGGGGATTCTCATAGTGTTTGATGGGGAGAAGATGAGGGAGCACAAAAAAAGTAATCCAGATCTAGGTTGGTGGGCCTCAGAGAAGGGGGGGAGATATTTCCACAGAGGCAGCTGAGAGTTGGGTTTTTTTGGGGTGGAGGGGATTTCCATATAGGGAGGGTCCCATTCAAATACAGATTCTTAGGACTCAATCTGGTCAATTATTAATAATTATGTGTACTACCACAGTACCTAGGAGGCTTCACCTTGGACCAGGGACCTATTGTGCTAGGTGCTGTACAAACACAGAACAAAAATAGTCCCTGGCCCAGTGAATTTACACTCTAAATAGATTATAACCAAGAGGCTCATATGTATATTAATTGTTTGTCCTCTTTTCTATCCAAATGGCAAAAGTTCTCCCTAACAATCCTCACCTCACAACCCTTTTTCCAATATCTGCAGCCAGCTCTGAGTACTGAGGCAAATTCCAGACACACTGTGGTAAACAGCAGGCCCGTATTACAGCAGAGAAGCCAGCAAACACGGTAGTGAAGTGGAGGACTGGTTCTTCAGTTGTTCTTAATTTTACAAAAACTATGCTTGTAATGTTTAGTCTCAGCCCAAAGACAACTTTGGGGTTTTTTTAAGCGGGCACAAAACTGGTTGAACTATTTGTGTCTCCTATACCGCCGATATATTTGTGAGTGTACTAATTATTCTATCCATTAATCTGGTTCCTGAGGCCCCAATTCTACCATTCACACTCCTTCACAGTAGCACATTACTATGTAAGTAGAGTGATTTATTTCAGTGGAATCACTCATGGACTAAAGGTGCCACTCAGCATGAGCAAGGGGGCAGAATCTAGCCTGGAATGAATGGAAGATTTCAATGCATTTGGTGAGAAGCTGTTTGGACTAGTGACAGTAAAATGTAATCTTGTGGATAGTGACTAAGAAATATGTACAAATGCTTTCTCTCTCTTTCGGAGTTTGCACCATAAAGATGCATCATTGAACTGTAGTTTCCCCTCAGTTTTCTCTCTACGTGTTGCTGATGTGGTCTCCAACATGCCTCTCTTGCCCAAAAAATGATTTAGAGTGACATTCACCCCCCTGAAGAAGTCAGAAAAAGGTACACACACATCTTAAGCCCTCAGAATAGGTCTTCCATGGCTCATTGGCCTTGCACAGGGGCAAATGTCATTCTTATTTCACATTTAGGTCACTGGATGAAGGAGCATTGATTGAAAAATCTTTGTGTGGCATTTGACAGGACAACATAACCCATTTGAAATGGATGTGTGAGAACAGGACGATTACCCAGGGAACATTTTACATTGGGTGGGAAGTGGAAGGCCCATATATAAAAACCTGATTCACCCTTCACGTGGCACATTTCCATATGCAAAGAGAACAAACTAAACTGAAAAAAAAAATACCTTTATTACCAATGCAGAGTAATTACCATAAGCAGGAGTGGATACATTGTTTTGACACGTTGACTGCAGACTGAAGCTATACACCACTACCACTGCCTCAGGATTGTTGCTCTCAGTACATCTTGCTAGCTCATGCTAGTGGCCCATTACTCAACTGTTGCCACAAGTAACAGTTCTCCTGGTGTCTTCGGAGAGTGCTAGATACCAGTTACCACACAGGCAAAGGTAGATAAGTTAGATGTCACAATGCTATGATTATATGCAGTGTTGTAGCCACATCAGCTACAGACTATTAGAGAGAATAGGTGGGTGAGGTAATATCTTTTATAGGACCAAATTCTGTTGGTGAGAGAGACAAGCTTTTGAACTTAAACAGGCCTGAAGAAGAGCTCTTGGTAGCTAGAACGCTTGTCTTTCTCACCAACAGAAGTTGGTCCAATAAAAGATATTACCTCACCCACCTTATCTGTACAATGCAATAACATCAGTCTCAGGTTTTGTCTCTTTTATTGGTTAGTATGTTTGTTTATTTAGTTTTAAGATTATCTGGTTCTGAAGCAGTAGGTATCTAACTAGAGTAGATATTTTGGTATTTTGTAGGTATCTAACTAGAGGAGACCATGTACCCAGCTAGCTTGTGGCTATTGCTAGATGCAACTTATTCCAACTTTATTTGAATCGAGGACACTGGGGGTATAATAAAAACTGATCCAAAATGTCATTTGTGAGGCAAAGTAGGAAGGGAGCTCACATCACACAAGAATGGGTTTGTAAACAAAAAGAGGTGAGCCTACAAAGAAGCCCTCCTAGCTTAAAGCCAATTGCCTTCTAGATAGATTCTATTCCATGGGACATTGATAAGTGCATTTGACTTATTAATCGCACAAACCTCTATGGTTGCTAACCAGACTGGGTCGATTAATGTACCTTCAGAGGTGGAATAAGAGTACTTCACATTTTATTCAGCTTTGCCATTGTAATCTTTCCATTTGTTTCTGTAACCGCATACCGATTTCAGAAGCAGAATTAAACAATAAATAAACAAACCCATAAAGACGGGCTGAGGCAGACTCGGCATCTGGGATATTTCTAAAGTCAAAAACAGGGGAAAATACTTGGTGAGGCCTTCTTTATATATAATAAAGAAAAGACGCAAAAAAGGACACAAACTGATCTTTCTCCTTCCATAACAGGCGCTTCTAAGACCCAATCCTGCTATTTCTATGCAGAGTTAAACTTCACTGACATTAAGGGCCATTTTGTCTCCATAAGGAAAGCAGGATCAGCCCCTAGATGGGATTTATAGAAAATGTAGCTAATTGTGTTCATATGGAAAAAATTTAGACTGAAACAGCAACAGCTTTGCCCAGTAACATGTGGAGTAGTTTGGTCTGTTTTTGTAAGAGGATATATTTAGCCATACCACAGGGGTGCCCTTCCTGTTTACATAGAAATGTTCATGTTATATAGACATGGGCCTTGCCAATAGTTTTGGCCACATGCTGCTTTGTCTGGCCTGATTAATATTTTATTGACTTTTCATATAAGCAGCATATTTAAGTATATATGGTTTTAAATAAGAAGTATTCCTATGTTACATCATGGGGATATGTGCCAACATAGTTGTGACACCTGGCCTAGATAGAGTATATGATCATATTTTATTTATAGGCATTTATGTGACCTAGAAATAGGATTCTTGTAAGGTAATTTGTTATGACAGATAAACACTAAACCAGATGATTGATAATCAGAATATAAAAAGGAAATGTTTTATTTTGGAATACTGACAAGTGTCAAAAAATAAATAAAATAAATAAGACCTTCAGTATATTTAACTGAGAAATGTCCACGCCTTTCCTTTTTTTTTAAGATTGTGTGAAATGTGGTTTATGATCCATAACGATGTGGAGATATATATTTCTAAAAATAAATGTGTCATCATCTTAAAGCCTAATCCAGCAGAATAAATGGAAACACATTTAAATTCTACCCTCAGACTTTGGTCCAGGGGACTGGAGTCCACTTGTGCAGATTATGGTTTTAATCTTACCGTAGGACAGATTCAAAGGCCATTGAAGTCAATGGAAGTCTTACTAGTGACTTCATTGGGCTTTGGATCATGCCCTGTTTCCCAGATCATCAATTTTCAAGGTGATAGCATCGAAGAATGGGAGTCTAAATCAATGTACCTGAGGGTTTGTTTGTTTTTTGACCTTGCCCTCAGATTATTGCAGCATCAACTATTCTTTCCAGGCTTTCGTTTGTACCATCTTATTTTGGCTGCTCTGTGTTGACAATTGAACTAGAAAATTGTTCTCAGAGAAAGAGGCGAGACACTATCCCCACCAGTCAGAGATCAGGATGGGATTTTATGCTTGCAAGTTCCTGATAGTGAAAAAAACAAGCAAAGAAAAACATCTTACGGTGCAGCAACATCAGGCTTTGGATGTTGATTTCATATATTTGTTGTACATTGTGCAGTTAGGAGTCCTAACCAGCTCTACAGAAGCATAGATCTTACGACTCTGATAATGACTTATGCTACGCTGCCTTTTTCCTAGTACCCTGGACATATATGTTAATGCATAGTTGCTTTTTACTCTTCTTTTTCTATGTAAGCATCTTTTTGTGATGCAAACTGGTATGATTGCATACAACCCTATCAGAGCTCCCAAGGTAAAGAGGTTGACCTAAGTGCTACTGGACAGTGTTTCCCAATCTGAGACTTTCCCTCTTGGAGGTGGGAAGAGCTAGACTGATTCAGGAAAGGTGTGGTGCAGAAGAAAGGATCACTGTTGGCAGGGAAAACTGCAGTTCCCACAAACACTGCAAATGCGTGGGCAGAGTCTGCAGGTGACTCTTTGAAAGCCATCTCTCTTCCCTTCCTTGCTCCCATTGTGAGCCCTCTTGTAGCCGGGGAAGGGAGTTGCTCACAGGCACAGGACTGCTGATCCAGGCAGCAGCCTATTAGCCCATGCTTTCCTTCTCTGCTCCTCTGGCACTCAGCTCTACTTTACCTGGCACCAAAGGACACCTTGTTCTCCCTGCTTCCCCAGCAGCAAGTAGTGGGGGACTGGAAAGCAGCATCAGAGATACCATAGTGAAGAAGAGGGAGCTGAAGAGTCAGCAAACAAAATAAAAGAATAAGAATGGGGGGGAAATAAGGGGAGCGGGGGAGAGAAAGGAGAAAAGTGAATGCATGAGACAAAATTGACAGAAAAGAGCAACTGTCTGAGGACATGGTGTAAAGGAACATCAGGATTACCCATGTGGCAGTCTCTCCCACCGGGGCTCCAAAAAAAAAAAAAAAAAAAAGAAAGATGTAGGGCCCTCTGCTGTGAGCAGGAGAGATAACAAGGCAGCAGGTGGCACCCTTCCCTTTGAATCAGTGCTGAACCAGTGCCCCAGTACGGTATTATGGGGAACTGTGCTGCCAGAGGTGTGGCCTTGGATTGAGACAAAGCCAAGAGCTCTACTACCTGTGATCATTAAAGATCCTATGGCATGTTTTGGCCAAAATAGGGTGTGAAGCCTGGTTTCCTGATCAAACTTCAACCTGGGTCCTTACGTTTACCAGCTGAAGATCTGGCCCTGAAGTATTTTGGCATTAGCCAACATCAATGTAATGATTAATAAGGGAAAGAATTTTTAAAGGAGTGTCCCACTCACTGATCCCCTTGTTACAAAGCTGAATAGTATTTTCTTTTTTAAAATGATTGTACAGATGTCTATCTAGGGAGGGTCCGAGGATGGGGACAGATAGGGACCATGCTGACATAAAGAGGTGAGCTATTTGTTTTAATATCTAGTCCAACATCCTAAAGCCATAGGATAACTTATCAAAAATAAAACATATTTAAACATTAACATGTAAAGTCCTATTTCATCCCGAACAAAAAGCACCACACTCTGTTTACCTAACCAAAGAAAAATGGTTCAGATTTGCAGCAGTAATACATTTTGAAGCTCCTTAGGTTTTCTCCCCTGTAATTAAGCACATGTCTATGAATACTCAGGGTTACTGAATTAACAAAGTGTACCATGGGACTGGATACTTTCAGACTGAACCTGCTGTAGTCATCTTCTGGGTGAAGTTTCTGTCAGCAGAACTCGCACTATTGATGTATGATGAACTGTACAGTCCACTGCTAAGTCTGGTAGACTTCCTGCCTACTTTTGTGTACGTATTATTTCCAGACTATTTTCCATAGATGAAACAGCCAAGATCTATGGACCCAACCAATGGGATTTTCATATGGACAAGGATTACTTACATGAGTAATGGTTGCAGTACTGGACTCTATGGGACTGATTGGCTATTCTGTCATATCAGTTATACATGGGTATAACTCCACTGAAGTTGATGATGTTGCACTGCTGGACATGGAGTGGTGAACCAGGCCCTATGACTTTAATTAGGAAGTTGTTCAGAGGGAAAGAATCATAAGCACCCCAAAACAGCTGTTTTAGGGTCTGACCCTGTTTCAGTTGAAGTCAAAGGATGTTTTGCCCTTGATTTTAGTGAGAGCAGAATCAAGTCCCTACACTGCAAAACTATATTAAATGACGAACTAGATTCTGATTGTGGTGCTGGGAAAAGTGAGTGCAGGTGGATATGCCTTTGAAAAGATGTGTCATAAAATGTACAATATCATAAAAAACATGTACTGAAACCAGTTTTCCCATGGTTTGCTTTTGTGTAATGTTCTCACTTCTTTCATAATGGTGTTATTTGAATTTCTGTAGTTATTCCTGAGTCAATCTTTCTATTTCTAACCCTTGCATTAGTGTCTTTACCTTCCCTTCCTGGCTTCTTTTGTTCCCATTGGCTCAGACAGGTTGCAAGATGAAAGCAGCACCATGACTATACTTCTGGGCTTTGCACCAGTTCTGTGATTCACTAATATTCTCATCATGCCCATACATACTGAGAAATACCACCCCTTCTATGAAAGGAGCACCTTCACGGTTAAAAGGCCTATAAATTAAAATCAGCCTGAAAAATAGATTGTGGTGAGTCTGCTTGTTCTTTATCCCACAATGCAGAAATACAATCAGGCTTCTTAAAGGATGGCTGTATGCTCCTCAGCTGGGCATCCCTCCAGAAACAAACTGAGTTGCTAAGTTTCTTACTGAATCCATGTGCTGCAAGCATGGACAGTCACAATGCACGCTTCCTATCTGCTACCCTTTGCTCTTCAGCTTTGTCCGGCTAGGAAAATCCACACTTCACCACTGGTGAACTGCAGAGGCTATGTAATCCACAGGGCTCAGGTATTTATCACCAGGTGGTCTCGCCTCATTCAGAGCAGAGTCCGATGATGCAGCAATACAAATGCTCAAGCCTTGTCAACACTGGCTCCGCTACCACAGATGGAACTGTGTTGAATTACACACAAGTCCTGATTTTTCTAAAGTCCCAAGTTCTCCTAATCTTGTTAGTTGGCAAGGGACGGCTATTGATTATATGCTTCCACAGTGCCCAGTACAATAGGCACCAACCTGATTGTGGCCTTTCACACTACCACAGTATAAATAAGTGTTGATTAATAATAATAAATGGGCCTGGCAGCACCACCTATATACTTAATACTGCCTAGCACTTCCCATTAAAAGATCCTGTTTTCAGTTGGTTATAATTTTGTCAAATGTTACCTGTTCTGGCTGAAATTTTCTATGTCAGGTGTCTGCTTTAGCCTCTTATTTATTTTCTTACCTATTTTCAAGAATGAGATTAGGGAGAAATCCATTGTTAAGGGAAGATTAAATCTGTCCTTTTCTCACATTTAAATTTTATGTGGAAAAATTATTATTTTCATTGAAATTCTTTGAACAAAATTAATTAAAAAAAACTACCGTATTTTCCGGCGTATAAGACGACTGGGCGTATAAGACGACCCCCAACTTTTCCAGTTAAAATATAGAGTTTGGGATATACTCGCCGTATAAGACTACCCCTCTTCCAACGCACACAAAAAAAAAATTAAAAAAACATCAGATTTGATTTCAATATGGTAATTTTAATTCAAATGCTTATGACATGCAGGTACTTAGCAGGAAAACTGTCACTTATAAACATAAGGCTGTTTGACATCAAACATGTAAACATAAAACAGTGCAAGTGGATTAAACTTTTCCTAATTCACTCTAAAGCTGAAAGGAAGGATAAGACAATAAACCCATGGGAGCTGCCATGCTGTTTGTTTTCTAAGCTGTCAACCAAACTGGAACTGATGATGATAGGAGGAAGATAACAAACAAGAGAGAGAGAGCAAGTGCCGGGCAAGTCCCTGGCGAGTTAGCAACGCCCATCATAACTGCAAGCTACGGTATTTTTACAGGTTTTGCTGGCGTGACAGTTTCCCTTTAAAAGCCTTCAAAATCCTCCTGTTCGTCATCTGATATCATAAGTACATCAATGACATCTTGTGATACATTTGTAAGGCAGTCATCGTATGGATCGAATTCCGTATCAGATGGTGTGGTCTCAGCTTCGGCTTCCTCTTCATCTTGCCACAAGTAGTCGTCCTCCATACCATCTAATGAATTTGATATGCCACACTTCTTGAAAGACTTGATTACTGTTTCTGCATCAATATCATTCCAGGCTTTTATGACAAACTTGCACAAAACATCCAACTGTGGAGCACGCATGTTTCCTCCTTTTGTGAATGACTTTTCGCCGCTAACCATCCATTCATTCCACCGTTCTTGAATGCGATCTTTAAATGGCTTGTTTAGGCACACATCCAGTGGCTGTACCAACGATGTCAATCCTGCAGGAATAACTGCCGCATCTGTGTTTAGTCTTGCAAGCATTTGCTTGGTGCTGGGAGTTAAATGAGCCCTGAACATATCCCACACCAGTAGACTACATTTTTGAATAAGTCCACCTGGTCGCCTGCTCCATACATTATCAAGCCATAGCTTTACCCCTTCTTCATCCATCCAGCCTTTTTCATTCACATGTACAAAACAACCAACAGGGAACTTGAATTTCGGCATTGTTTTTCTTCTAAAAATAATCATTGGTCTCAGTTTGGCGCCATCAGCTGTGCATCCTAGTACCACTGTAAAACTGGACTTCTCATGTCCTGTTGTTTTAATTAAAATTGTTTTTTCACCTTTTTGATGGACAGTTTTATTTCCAACCATATCAAAATTCATTGGAGTTTCATCCATATTTCCAATACTACTTAACGCATAGCCATGTTTAGTGCGCTGTTGTATTACGTATCGATGGAAACTATTTACTTTGCTATCAAGATCTGCAGGTAATTTTGGGGCAATTTTCATCTTTTGCCTCAGTATCATATTATGCCTTCCCATGAATCTAGTACACCAGGATACAGTGGCCTTAAATCTGTTGCTGTGATCTGGGTTAGATTTGGCCCACTGAAGTGCAAACAAATGTATTTTATTTCGTGTCACTACATAACCGTTTTGGCGATGCTCATTCACCATGTCTGCTACATGTTTTTCGAGTTCTGGCCAATGTGGAGTGCCTCTTCTTAATGCACACTTACCCCTTGGCATACTCTTTAATGCTTTTTCATTTGCTTTCCAGTCCCGAACCATCTTTTCTGTTACTCCATATTGTCTTGCAGCAGCGCAGTTATTATGTTCCATGGCAAAGTTTACAACTTTAAGTTTGAAACTGGCTTCATATTTCTTTCTTCTTGCTGGTGGAGCCATGATGGGGTTTTGACTGTTGGACATTTGTATACTGTACTGTATGTACTGGTGCTATACTGTATGAACAGGTACAGATACTGGTGCTGTACTGTATGTACCTACCACTTACACCTTCCCGGTGAGGCGCCCCCTCACCTCGTCATCGGGCGGGGATGCGGCCGCGGCCGTTTTTGAGCTCCCCCCACCATATGCGGCGACCGCAGATTCTCCAGTCCGGCTTGGAAGTTTCAGCACCCGCCCTATAAGACGACACCCGGCGTATAAGACGACCCCTGACTTTTGAGAAGATTTTCCTGGGTTAAAAAGTAGTCTTATACGCCAGAAAATACAGTATTTTTTAAAATTGTGGGGGAAATCCCATTCTCTCTCTCTCACTTTATTTTTTTACTCTCTTTCCCCCCACTTTTTTCCACTACAAAAAGGGGTGAAAGTAAAAAATGTGAAGGGAAAACCTCCGACCAGTGAAAAGCATGATAGTCTACCCACTCCTGAAAAAGCCATGTTATTCCTACTGAAGACAACAGGAGCAGCCCCTGGGAAAATCAGTCCACTCTTACATAATTTTAAAATGGACAAATCTGAAAATGTTGACTATTAGGCATAGCACATAGCACAGGCCAAATGGAACTAGAGGACAACAGTGAACCTCTGAGCAGTCTCCAGACCCATTACCTAGCGTGGGACATCAATCCATTCCATAAAGATGATTACCATGGGTATGCACTTGTGTGAGCTTACTACAGGGGAGACACAAACACACACACACACACACACACATACATTAAGGCTGGATGAGGGCAACAGGATCTTTACACAGTTGATGCCACATCCTGTTCTATTGTACCATGGTGAGTGATATGGATGGGGTACCATCCATTCACAAGGTATGCTAGCATGTGCTGCACTGTCGTAGATCCTTACACATGTTCTTTATCCACTTGGCTTAATTTAAAGCTACTTTCCACACCAGGGATTGGCTGCCTATCCATCACGTGCCCGGGAAGTTACCACTGCCCTACTTCTTCCCATGTTTCCGCAGCTGCATACCTTTCTGCTTTTGAAAGCGGGGATACACTTTTTATTTGTTTGTTTAAATTCTCTGTGTACCTGACAGCCTGTGCAACATTGTATCTGGTTTATATGTGCACGGGTGCTGAATTCAACACAGGGTTCTTGTATATGCCTGTTGCGTAAATGCAGCTTGAGAACAGATTTGACATTTTCAAAACCCAGTAAATGTGCTTACAAAAATACAAGGCAATTGGTTAGCAGTGCTAAAAAGAATTTCTTAAGACCACAAAGAAGAGCATTTCTCTACAACAACAAAAATAAACCAAACAAGGAACAGCAAAGCACATTTGTTAAATATCAGCAAAATCAGCCACTGTGAAAATCTGACAAGCGGTTATTGACTGCAGAGGAGTACGTGTGCATTCACCACATCACTGCCACAGAGGTACAGGATGTTATTAGTACAATATGACCCTTTACTCAGCTGTCACTAAACCACACTATGCTTGCTGTCAATTTGTTTACAGAATTCTAATAGACATTTCATGGAATCTATTTTAGAAGGCATGGGAACGGTTATCCACCTTACACGGTAATTAAATAACCTCTCCAGATATCATAGTATTAAAGAAACAAATCCAATGTTTCCCTTCCCGCCAACCCCCCATTAAAATAAGGGTCTCTGAAGTTGTACACTGATGACTTGAGCACCAAACCTTCAAACACTCATGCACGTGCTTAACTTTACTACTACAGGTACTTCCTAGCTTTTGTTAGTACAGGAGTGGTGGGGAGTGGTTGCACCTGCTTGCATATAAGTCAGTGGGAAAACTCCCAGTGACTTCAGTCAGACTACCCATGGCAGTACAGTTAAGCACATGTGGGCTTGCAGGATCAGGCCCTTGATCCTGCACTCATTGAAGTCAGGGGGAAATTTGCCACTGACTTAATTGCATGAAGGACTGAGCCCTCTGAACTAAGAAAAACGGGCAAGTACCTCTCACCAATGAGCTAGATACACCTGACCAGGACTGTGAAGTAGAAGCTGGCTACAGGTATTCTGGTAATCATCTCATCTTCCAAAAGTGGAATCTTCTCAGGGCCAGATCTTTAAAGATATTTAGGCACCAATTGGGATTTTCAAAAGCACCTAGGCACTTAAAATATATTAATTTCAATGATTGTTAGGTGCTTTTGAAAATCCCAGTAGGTGCCTAAATACCTTTAAAGAACTGGCCCTTATGCTAGGTAATAATTTTGTAGCACGTCTACAGAACTGTTCATCTGACTGATTCTCTCAGTGTTCTACAAACATGAATTAATAAAGCCTCATGACACCCCTAATTATCCCCAGGTTTAATTATTGACAAACTGAGGGGTAGAGAGTTTATATGACTTTTCCAAGGTTTCATAGTGATCAGCACTAGAAATGGAACTCAGGTCCTGATTTCAATGCCTGACTATTAGAACACACTGCAAACAGAAGGTGAGAACAAGATTAACAGAAATAAACATTAAGACATTTGCAGAGAGGGGATTTCAGTGAATTTACAGAGATGGTAAACGCATTTTTAATACGCTAAAGTGCAACTGGGATGCTGTGTTCTGCTCTAAGCTACGTTATCTGACACTTACGTATCTGTTCATGTACAGGGTACAGAATGTGATAGCGTTTATTTGTCTTGCTAAATAAAACAAAACACCTGTGATCTCAGGCTCCCATGATCAGCCTTGCCTCCTTTTTCCTCAAGGGCCACTACAGCTATCTTTTCTGCATAGTGAATTAATGGCACTTCTGCAGTTTAAACCTTTGCTTTGTGTACACTGGGTTCATTTCTATGAGTCACGAGGCTGTTCTTTGTTCTCAAGTTCACAGTTTGGGGCTGCAAAAATATGATTTCCTTCTTCCCCCACACCACACGCACACACACACAGCTTAGTGACAGAAGACAGATGCAAAAATTACTGTTCTCATTTCCTTTCTGAGCTGATTTGAAGAGATCTTCTCCAGCCCTAAAGTAACAGGGTATTGTTTTGTTTATATTTCTGCTCTGACACTGAAGCAGGTACAGACATGGCAGAACAACACGTGTATCTGCGGCAGCAGAGTCTGGTGACTCATTTCACAAAACACAAATGTTTGTTCCAAAAGCTGAAGTTCTGCCAATGGGAAACTCACAAGTCTCTTCACAGAATCTGAGGGGGGAGATTAGCACTTGCAGTTGCATGCAATTTTTAAATTTCCTGGGGCAACACTTCTCACGCTGTAGAGGCAGGGTTGTTGTTTTAATCACTCAACAAACCTCTTATAAAAAGATTGCTTGATCGCTATCTAAGCTGCATTTGCTGGGTTAGTGATCATATCTGCCAATAATATCCACATCTGTCCTGGCAAACAAGTATTCTGTGAACTGGGCTGAGGGTAGCAAAAAGGGAGAGTATGTGACTGCAAATCATTTGATAGATCCCTAGCTTAGTACTTAGAACATAAAAATGAACAGCAGCTGCTCCCTCCATCTTGTCCTACTAAAAGTCTGATTTGGCCTCAATTTTCACATGTGACTAATTAATTTGGGTACCTACGTTTTTGGGAATCCAATATTACACATCATAACAGGGCTGACTTCCAGAGGGGAGTCCTGAGCACTTTCTGAAATTCAGGCTCCTTTAAGGAATCTCAAGTTGGGCACCCAAAAACTGAGTCCTCCTGCCCCCCATTCCCTCCCAAATCACTAGTTGCTTTTGAAAATGTGGGCTGCTAAGTATGCTCAAATCACCACTCAAAAGAATTCTTTTACAAGGGCTGGTAGACATGCGGTGGTACCTAATATCATACTTTATGATGCAGGCAGTGTAGGCTAATGGTAACCACATTGGGCTGGGATTCAGAAGGCCTCAGTTCTAGTCTTGGCTCTGCCATTGGCCTGCTCTGTGACCTCCCTACCTCAGTATCCCCCCATCTGTAAAATAGGAATAATGATACTGAAGTCCTTTCTAAAGCATTTTTAGATCTACTGAGGAAAAGTGCTAAGAGCTATACATTAATTATTATTCTATAGCTGGAAAAATCACCCTAAAAGAATCCCCTTGAATAAAAAAATTCCTTTATAAAGTTGAGGACCGCCCTCCTCCAAGAAAAGCAGTCTCTGGCCCTCTTTGCAGATTCATCATGTTGAAGAACTTGGGGTGGGCTGAAAACCCTTATGATGTTTTATAGGTAGGTAGGGTGACGTAGGCACTATGGGCCCAATCTTATTTCCAATTAAGCCCCAGACTGAACCCCCATTGACTTCACTGTGCAGAATCCAGCCCCAAATCAACACAAGAGAAACCCAGAATTCAGATGTGGGGGTGTGGTGGGAATAAGGGGCTTTTTTATTTGTTATATTTAAAAAGCTGGCTTCCTGTTTGCTCTGCTGCCAGCAATTCTGTCACTCATCTCCTGCCCTGCCCTGCCCTTCCAAACCTCCCATCTGGAGACAGCAGCACTTCCTTTCAACAACTGAGAAGTATTGTTTTGGGTGGTACCCGCTGAGACCCTGATCCCACTCCCATTGAAATGAATGCGACAGACAAGCGATGCAATAATGATCCAGCCCTTGTAGCTGGGGAAAAGAGCAGTGAGGAGAGAAGAGAGAGAAGCTATATGGGAACAGCTGAATGGGGACAGCACTGACTTTTCGAAAAAATCAGAAGTGGCCCATCTAAACTGAGGCATCTGGTCACTTTAAAGAGAGACTCCTGAAATAAACACATTGCTCTTTGCACCAGCCATGTCAGATATTTGTTACTGTTGCTCTTAATGTCCTCTAGTCCCTTACTGCCTTAGTTCTTCTACTGCATTACCACTTTTACATTCCAAGTAATGCAGCCCCAAATGTCTCATTGTCAATGCAATTCATGCTTCTCCTAGTAAATTGCTGCGTATTGCTGACACGGTGAGTAAAAGCTCTTGGAAAGGTTTTTTTAAGATTCACATCTCTTTGATCTTGGCAAGGATAGAGGGAAGCTACCCAGATTTTATGACTCAACCCTCAGGCTGCTAGGTGGTATAGATCAACTTAGGGAAGAAATTCTTCTTTATTTGTTACAGCTTCCAAAAAAATAGCTATTAGATTTGTACAGCTTCTTATATAGCTGTAGACTTGGCTCTGACTGTCATCCAGAGACTGCTGGAAATTTTATATAGCCCCTACTTACCTTTTTTTTTTTTTAAATAAAAGTACCTAGAAACGTTTATGACCCTTAGCACCATAATAGTGGAGTGCCTCACAATCATTACCGCTCTGAGGTAGGGAAGTAGTGTCTTTATACAGGTGGAAAATGAGGAACAGGGTCAATCCATTGACTTGCCCAAGGTCACACAGGAAATTGCACGTAGTTCTCTCGAGTCTTACTCCACTGCAATCTAAACACACACACACACACACACACACACACACACACACACGATGACCTATTTCACTGAAATGACTGTATTTAGTTGTTAAGGACAAAAACTAAAGAGGAAATAAACACACAACATTTCTCATCAATGATGAAACTCAAGTTCAAAAATGGAATGAAGCCTAAAAGTTGCAAGATCCTTCTACAATTTATTTATAATTAACCCATGTTGGGGGAATTAGGGGGAAATTAACCCTTGTGTGGGCAGCCAGCATAAGGCCTATGCAACATTTAAGTCTCATTTAACTTCTCAAAATAGGGCTGTAACCCTAAGAAACCTTCAATGCCAACTGGCAAAGAGTTCACTGTACTGTAATAGCAACTGCTATCAGGCCTGACAAACTCACAACACCTAACATACTGCTTTCTTAATATTACCCAAAAAGGGTTGTGCAAGGTGTCTAATGGAAGCTTACATCATAATAATCCTCCTAATAATTGTGTGATATACGTACGGATGATATTTGAGAAATGGCACGTATGTATTGAAAATATGTTTAGAATCTGTGTCCCAGGCAGGTTTTTGCCAGGCAAAAGGATGTGGAATCACTTGACTGCCTAGGTCTCCAATGTAAATTAAGCATTGTAAAGTCAACACAAAGCAAGACCCATTTCCATGTAAAGTCAACAGGAGAAACAGGTTGATGGGGAAAAGTAAACTCAACAGGGGAGAGTTCACCAGATCTGAACTCCCCCAGGGTCATCCTGCCTCTGGAGACAAAGACAATTAACTTTGGGGGTATAAGAAGGCAGCACCAGGACCCCTCTTTTATCCTCTACTTGAGGAGTAACTGGGCAGTGCAGTTATATCCATGAAATCAAGTTCTCAACTGACCTGGATTGAAACATTGCAGAAAAAGCTTAGGTGAGATAAGACTGCTTTAGATAAGGATTGTAGCCTGTCAAGTTAATTTGTAGTCTCTAGAAAGACTGCACTTTTGTTTTATTTGTAATCTGTTGTTCTTATTACCCTTGCTTACTATCTCTTAAACCTTAACCTTTGTTAATAAAAACTATTTGTTTTCACTATAAACAGATTATAGAACTGTGGTATATTGGAGCTGATGCTCAGCTGAATCAAACAAGGGGGTGTATATACCAGGGATGGGCAACCTTTGGCACACGGCCCGCCAAGATAAGCACCCTGGCGGGCCGGGCCATTTTGTTTACCTGCTGCAGGTTTGGCCGACCGCAGCTCCCACTGGTCGCGGTTCACCGGTCTAGGCTAATGGGTGGGATGGGAAGTGGCGGCCAGCACATCCCTCACCCTGCGCCGCTTCCAGCAGCCCCCATTGGCCTGGAGCAACGAACCGCGGCCAGTGGGAGCCACAATCGGACGAACCTGTGGACGCGGCAGGTAAACAAATCGGCCCAGCCCACCAGGGTGCTTACCCTGGTGGGCCGTGTGCCAAAAGTTGCTGATCCCTGGTATATACTATCCCCTTGGGAGTAGTGAACCAGGTAACTACTGTGAATGTCTAGTCACAGGGACTGGATACTGCAGGAGAATGCTCTTCAAGGGGGCTCAGGGACTGGGTGCACCTATTGTTATTCTTCACAGTAAAGTAGGACTTGTAGAATCCTGAGGAGAGTGCTTGCGTGGTTGGAAGGCTGATGCTGTACAGTCTCTGACACTCAACTCCTACAAGAAAGACTTCCTCATACTGGAGGCAGGGAGGTAACAAGATGACTCCGTCCTGGGCACCCTGAGAAAGTGTCACAAGGGCTTAAGCAAGACCTAAAATGTATGCACAGGTCTTGCCTTGGCCCTTGGGACACGGGTTGAATTTCACCTTCAATGATCATACAACCAAATTCTCCCTTCAGATGAATCCACACTGTTTCCATTGCAGTTAACAAGAGAAAGTGACACTGGCACATCCAAAAGACAGAACTTGATCCAAAGTAGACCAGAACTCAGTTTGCGCACAAGCCGATGCCACAGTTACTCCTTGATGTTTGTTCCTTGCATTCAGATAAAGATAGCTGGAAGAGCATTTTGGATAGTGTTTTGTATATAATTCCAGCCAGTGTCCCACTTCCATTCAGAAATCCCATGATCAGGGCTACTACAACTTCAATCCTAGCCCTACATTTCTATAAGAGACCTTGAGAAATCATTAAGTCCAGCCCTCTGTGCTGTGGCAGGAACAAGTAAACCTAGATCATCACTGACAGGCGTTTGTCCAATCTGTTTTTAAAAATCTCCAGTGATGGGATTCCACAACCTCCCTTGGAAGCCTATTCCAGAGTTTAATTACCCCATGGTTAGAAAGTTTTTCCTAATATGTGACCTAAATCTCCATTGCTGCAGATTAAGCCCATTACTTATTGTCCTACCTTCAGTGGACATGCAGAACAATTGATCATCATCTTCTTTATAATAGCTCTTAACATATTGGAAGTCTGTTATCAGGTGTCTCCCCCTCACCCCAATCTTGTTCTCAAGACGAAACATGCCCAGTTTTTTCAACCTTTCCTCAAGGATCAGGTTTTCTAAACTTTTTCTCATTTTTATTTCTCTCCTCTTGAATCTCTCCAATTTGTCAACGTCTTTCCTAAAGTGTGCCACCCAGAACCGGAGACAATACTCCAGCTGAGGCCTCACCAGTACCAAGTACAGTGGGACAATTACCTCCCATGTCTTACATACAACACTCTTGTTAACATACCCCAGAATATTAGTCTTTTTTGCAGTTGCATCACATCGTTGATTCACATTCAATTTGTCATCCACTATTAACCCCCAGATCTTTTCAGCAGTACCACCACCTAGCCAGTTATTCCCCAGTTCATAGTTGTGCATTTGATTTTTCCTTTCTAAGTGAAGTATTTTGTGCTTGTCTTTATTAAATTTCTTCTTGTAGGTTTCAAACTAGTCTCTAATTTGTCAAGGGCATTTTGAATTCTAATTCTATTATCTAAGTCATTAATGAAACTATTGAATAATACCAGACCCAAGACTGACTCCTGTGGAACCACACTAGATGCACCCTCTCAGTTTGATAGCAAACCATTGATAACTATTCTTTGAGTAGGTCTCTCAACCAGTTGTGCACCCACCTTATAGTAATTTCATTCTGTAGTCTGCTTTTGAGAATGTCACGTGGGACTGTTTCAAAAGCCTTACTAAAACCAAGATATATCACATCTACTGCTTTCCCCCTAACCACTAGGCCAGTAAACCTATCAAAGAAGGAAATTAGCTTGGTTTGGCATGATTTGTTTTTGACAAATCCATGCTAGCTTTTCCTTATAAGCCTATTATCCTCCAGGTGCTTACAAATTGTTTAATAATTTGTTCCAATATCTTTCCAGGTATCAAAGTTAGACTGATTGGTCTATAGTTTCCCTTTGTTCCCCTTTTTAAAGACAGGTATTACATTTGCTCTTCTCCAGTCTTCTGGAACCTCACCTGTCCTCCATGAGTTGTCAAAGATAATTGCTAATGGTTCAAAAACTGCTTCAGCTAGTTCTTAAGTATCTTTGGATGAATTTCATCAGGCCCTGCTGACTTGAATACATCTAACTTACTTAAATATTCTTTAACCCATTCATTCTCTATTTTGGCTTGCATTCCTTCCCCCTTATTGGACATGTGATTTTACAAAGCAGAGCAGGATTATTTCTTTAATGACAAAAGATTTTCCAGCCAGCTCTGCATTCATGATTGGTTCATGATACAAGATCACCAAGCATATTTCATCAGCAAATAGTGAAGCTGAATGCAGGTTAAGTTGAACAAATGGAACTTTATTAAACTCTGTGCATTTCTCTGTCCAGGGGGTAGCTCTATGTATTTTGCTGCCCCAAGCACGGCAGTGAGGCAGCTTTCGGCGGCAGGTCTGCGGGAGGTCCACTGGTAACCCGGATTTGGCGGCATGCCTGCGGGAGGTCTGCCGGTCCTGCGCCTTCGGCATACCCGCCGCCGAATTACCACCGAAACCGCGGGACCGGCGGACCTCCCGCAGGCATACCACCGAAGGCAGCCTGACTGCTGCCCTCACGGCAACCGGCATGCCGCCCCCCACAGCTTGCCGCCCCAGGCACGCGCTTGCTGCACTCATGCCTGGAACCGCCCCTGTCTCTGTCCATGTGGCTGAGTTGCTTCCAGCTTAATTCCATCTATTTCCTATTCCTCTGGCATACCCTAATAACAGTTCCTCTAGGGAACATGAGCCCTCTGTCTCCAGTTCCACTGAATAGGATACAAAGTAGATGTGCAACACATGACAAAACTTTGGCAGCTTCTGTCAGTCACGGACATACATTAGAGTCCAATTCCTATTCTCTGTCAGTTATGGCGAAAGATGACATTGGAAATACACTGCACCAGATATGATCCTGGATTCTATATAGTCCTGGTAGAAGCAGAGGGTGCGTTCTAATGGAATTGTACAGAGCTTATACCAGAGTTGAAGCTGGCTCATTATAACTAACACAGCTAGTATTGAGGATTCCCCAAAGTCAGATAAATTAAAGTGGAAGCAGAACATTGAAATTGATTATTTAGCATCTTTCAAACAATTTGGTGAGAAGGTTTGTAGCTGTGGGCCTCTATAGAGAGAAATCTAGGAGCAGAACTCAGCACAGTGCTGATAATAGGAGGCCACATAATCTACACAAAAGCCAGAGAGCCCAGAGGGAACATCATTATCTCACTTTGTTGCCTATGACAATTATCTTGAGCATCAGTCAACCCACCTGTAAAATTAGGTAGAGGCAGAACCACATTACACCTCACCCTAGCTGAACTCTACTAGCCAAAAAAATCCTGTGAGGCAACCATAAAACCTGCCTAATAAACTACATTACAGCTGGCAGGAGATGTCTGGCTACTACTTGATAAATTTATTACAAATCACCAATATTCTTCATGCCCAGCTTTACATAGCTTTGTTTATTATACATTATTTAGAGGAGAGCTGGGAGAGACTTCTAGGATGATTGACCTTTATTTAGCAAACAGTGCTATGTGAGCAACAGGAAAAATGGAAAACCCATGCACACCTCCACTACTTAAGTTTATAAGCAAACAATTCATGCTCCGGCTGCTGAAAGGTTGTTTATAAGATTTATGCAAAAAGATAGTACGAATGTATTTGTGCAGAAACAATTGAATTATTGTCTCTTAAATTCCATTATCTGAAGTGCAAGGGAAGATGTCTGGAAAGGTGATTGTAAGAAATATGTGAGAAACAAAAGAAAAGATTATTGTAAGCCAGGCCAGCTCACCATCTATGTTTCTCAGAATTTTATATTGAGGTTTGGATGATAATAGTGTGGAATTCTCTTATCAGTTTTAAAATTAGTGACACTGGTTTAACTTGTGCCTAGACTAAAACTGATAAGTCAACTAAATCAATACAAGCCAGGTTTAAACTGATGAGAGGGCCCACCAGGGCCGGCTCTAGGCACCAGCAAAGCAAGCAGGTGCTTGGGGCGGCAAATTTGCAGGGGCGCAAGAATCCAGCATGAGAGCTGAGAACCAACAGGGAGCCCTGGGAGCTGTAGTTCCTTGGTTAGCTCCCTGCCTATAGAGCCAGCCCTGGAGCAGGGAAAGAACTACATTCCCTCGGCCGCAATTAACAGGAAAGGGAGGGGGAAGGAGTGTAGAAAACTGAAACCTCATGCTGCAGCTTGCTGTAAATGGTAGGGACAGAGCCAGCTCTAGGTTTTTTGCCGCCCCCCCCCCCCCCTCAGCCCTGCCCCCCCCCCCACACCCCTGTGTTGCCCCAGCCCTGGACTCTACCCTGCCCACACCCCCTGCTGCCCCAGCCCTGGCCCCCCCCCTGGCCCCCCCTGCCCCCCCTGCCCCGGCTCTGCCCCCCACCCGCACCCCCTGCCGCCCCAGCCCTGGGCTCTCCCCCTACCCGCATCTCCTGCCACCCCAGCCCTGGGCTCTTCTCCCCCCCACTGCACCCGCACTCCCTGCTGCCCCAGCTCTGGCCCCCACCCGCACCTCCTGCTGCCCCAGCCCTGGGCTCTCACCCAAAGAAAGAATTGGGTGGACTAAATGGACATTGCACCTCTCTATCTGAAGCCTAGCAAGGCAGGTACGTGGATCCCACTAGAATTTAAAATGAAAAGTAAGGGATGGGAGGCTCTACTAGGCTGGGCAGCTTTAGATACAGTACCAGGCACATAGGAGGATTTTCACTTCTGAGCCATGGAAGCAGAAATTGACTTTTCTTTTCCAGATTTAGCTAATATTCAGAAAGGGGATCCAGCACCTGCCTTCCAGATTTGAACACCCTCAAAATTCAGGAGTGCTCAAGCTCAATTTGGGCAGCTGTTACTTCATTTCTCCCAAATCAAATATACTGATCCACTGTAACTTGCTGTAGGAAAAAGTAGAATAAATTGAGCAAGAAATGCTTCCCAGTGGTTATTAGGACTGGAATTGCTATTTTCAACAGCCATTTTTATTATTATTATTAAGTTTTAGTTGTATTTGTTTAAAAGGAAGACAGTGATATTGCATTGGCAAATTCCCCATAGAAATAAAGAATAATAAAGGCACCTCAACTTTTCCTCATTTATGTAGGACAGTCTTATAATATGCATCCAGATATCCTCCAATCACACAAGCTGAAAATTGTTCCACTTTACTGCAGTTCTGTAACCATATGGGAACCAATCCTGTCTGTGTTCTGTGCACATCCAAAATTCCTGCTGAATGACCTGCCCTGGGAGCGAGTTACCAGTGACCCAGGGCTGGGGCGGCAGAAAGGTGCGGGGTGGAGGCAGCCAAAATTGTTTTTGCTTGGGGCAGCAAAAAACCTAGAGCCGGCCCTGGAGCCCACACATACAAGTTTAACTCCACTGGTATGAAACCACATCTCTAGTTATACTGGTACAATTTAGACTAGTCCTAAGATCAGAAAGAGAGAAAATGAAATGGAACAATAGAAAAAACAACATATAGATCCTCCCCTTGCAAACACAAAGATGTATCAAAATAACTCATGGTTCCATAATATACACCTCCATAGCTGTTAATTATTTAGCGTCAATGAGGGTCCTGCTCTGGATCTCCTACCCAGTGCCCAGATTTTCCTGTCTGCTAAGATAATGGAGTACTGTGTTGCCAGTACTTGGTATGTTTATGGACTAGCAAAAACATATATTATATCACCTGTCAATGAAAACTATTTAAAAACAAATCCTATTGTGATGAAGGGGAAAAGTGTAAAATATCGGTAAAACCATTTGAGCATTTCCTGGACCAGCAATGCTTTCCTTGCCAGTTGGTAAGCCTTGTTCTCTAACCTATTTCATACTGAGAGAAGGGTTGTGTAGTGAGAGGTGAAATTCACCCCCGTGCAGACAGCAGTGGCCAGGCATATGCACCACTTATTAAACCTATTTTGAGGGGTTACAGGGGATTCAGATGGAGCACAGGCCTTTTCCTGGCCCTTTGCACAAGGGTGAATTTCACCCTTCGATAGCTTTTATGATATGAAATCTAAGTAATTGCTTTAAAACAACAACATTTTTCCAAGAGCACTTTGGAAATCTCTGACACATTTCTATAGGCTCCAGTTCAGTAAGGTACTCTAGCCCATACCTCACTTTTAGCAGGTGAGTAGTCCCGTTGAAATTAATAGGACAACTTTGAAATTAATTGAATCAGGGCCAAAAGATCTAGAAGTTCACATTAATTTTTTTATTGATCGCTTTAATTATAATTGATCACATGACATAGTCCACTGGCGATAACGGGACAGGAAATGTAATCAGTTTGTTTCCATCAGGCTAAGTAGCAGACTTTATAGCTGAGGTTTTAGCAGATAAATTATAGGGAAAGCACCTGAGATAAGCAGGTCAGTGAACAAAGTGTACCTATGTGCAGAGGGTGCATATAGATCTATGTTCCACTGGTCCCACCACTAAGCCTCTGCACTGGACAGAATTTCACCTATTGTAATAGCAGCTGGTATTGTCATCCTCATCATTGTTTTTCTGCTAGAAACCTATACAATGGGAAGCACCTACCTCAAATTGTTGATTATGATCCAAGAAATCTTGTCTAAATCTGGTTTGTTTTCCATCAGGATGTCTTGGAAGTGAACTAGACAGTAGTCCTGCTGATTGCTACAAAAACAGGAGTTAGCAGGCAGAAGAACTAAGTTTATGCCTTTGTGCCAAAAGCAATTGACCTGGCTGCACCGATTGCAACTGATACACTGATATTTGCCCAAAGTATCAGAATGAGAAGTACATTAACGTCTTGACTTTAAAATCAGGTTCATTGACTCTTTTGCCACTGGGAAGGAAAAATAAATACACAGAATAACCACTGTAAATAACACCAGATACTTGTTTTACATTGTGCAAACTTTATGTTATGTCTCAGTCTTGGCCTGTTAATATGAATTCAGTCTAGTTATATTATGGAATGAATAATGAAACATCACCAGCTGTAAACTGTTCAAGATACCGGAGAATGTGTTGCCCAGTTTAAAAGTAACATTGTCAAGATTTATAGGCCCCAAAGGTAACATACAGCATTTGTATTTCAATTTTTTCCTAATCCTTGAAAAAAAAAAGAAAAAAAAAAAAACCACCACCTCTACTCCTTCTAAAGGCAGGTAGCAGCAACAAATGAAATTCCAGTTTCTCAGCTGAGAAACCTAAAAGCCACAAAGTCGGAGCACTGGGTCTCTTTGGAAGTGTAATGCACACAAACCCGGCTTACAAGATTCCTGCTGTCACAAATATTGAGTCATTTCAATAGTGCAAGAATAGAGCAGGAAGGCAAAGGGGAGGAAGAAAATTACATTCATAAGCATGCCCACAAAAAAACTGGTAGGTCTAATTTTAGAACTGGCATCCTTTAGTCTCCATTAGTACCCAACATATCATGTCTAGGAAGTAAATCAGATATGGCAAATATATGTATTTGATACCCTAGGATCACATTGCTTTGCCACACTAAGAATAATTTACAATCCCCTCTGTGACTATTTCCAAAGAGTTATTCAACAACAGAACAAGCAATGAAATGATAATAGGAAAACTGGAATAAACATAATCGTTCTGGGCAAAATCCTCCTCTCAAATCAGCCTAGTAGGACTCAGTATCAGCATACTGTTCCAGGGGTGCTGGAACACTTTGTATAGTGGGGGTGCTGAGAGCCATTGAACAAAACTGTAAACTCTGTATTTGATGGAAAGCACGTCAAGCCAGGAGTGTGGCAGCACCCCTAGTTCCAGCGCCTATGGCCTGTTCTCCTGATTGGAATCCTGGAGTGCCCTGATCTGCTAGCAATATGTTGACAAGGGAGTCGCATAATATTTTCCACCACAGCACCCGATAAACTCTGTGCCCCTGAGTTGTGTACGCAGCAGAGAGGAAGGGTGAGAGAGTGGGTAATCTATATTCATTTGTATTCCCATTTAAACAAACAGGCTTTTTCATGCCTATAACCAAAGAAGAAGCCAATGTCACTGGGGAACCAAAAAACTGAAGACGCTTTGCTGCATGATAGTATGATTTTCAGGAATGATATAAAAAGTATGGACCAAATTGTGACTCATTGAAGACCCCCCCCACATCGCAGGGAGCAGCACGTGAGTAGGAGCAGCTCCTGTACAATTACTGCTACCCCTGTTCCCATGCCATTGGTCAGGGATTGAGCAAGCCGGCATAGCTGTGCCATTGTGCTGAGGACAGTAATCTGTACCATGGATAGGCCTGGCTTGGACTGTTTCCTCCCAGAGCAGGTGGTGGGGAACCAGGAAACAGACTGTGACCTTGAGTCCTTGTTGGTTCCCAGGCTGCTCCTGGGGCAGCAGAACATGGTTCTGCCCCTTATTTGGGGTTTGGGTCAAAGCCCCTGTGACGATGTGGTCTCTGGCGGGACACTACTGAGCGTATCAATTCAGGACAAATTGCTTAGAGCAGGGCAGTCACAGCCCAAGGCTGGGGTTCCTCCCCTATTAAGGCACACCAAACCAGCCTAACAGAGAGGACTTTGGTTTCACCCCACTGGCTAACCAGAAGTCATACAAGCAATTCCCTCAGACACTCCAGTTTCCCAGTATCATCACCAGCGCCACTTCTTATGGGGATGAATGATTATGAAAACCAATACCCCAGTAAAAGAAAAAAGGTTCTCCCGATCCCAAAGGACCAAGCCCCAGACCCAGGTCAATATACCAGTTAAATCTTACCCACAAATCACACTGTTGCCAATCTTTTAGAATCTAAAATCTAAAGGTTTATTCATAAAAGGAAAGAAATATATATGAGAGCTAAAATTGATTAAATGCCATACAGTAATGGCAAAGTTCTTGGTTCAGGCTTGTAGCAGTGATGAAATAAACTACTGGTTCAAATCAAGTCTCTGGAGTACATCCAGAGCTTGGATGGGTCATGCAGTCCTTTGTTCAGAGCTTCAGTTTGTAGCAAAGTTCCTCCAGAGGTAAGAAGCAGGATTGAAGACAAAATGGAGGGGTTTCCAGGGCCTTTTACATCCTTTGCCATGTGGAAGGATACTCCTTTGTTCTTACTGTGGAAAATCACAGCAGCAAGATGGAGTTTGGAGTCACATGTGCAAGTCACATGTCCATGCATGACTCAGTTCTTTACTGGGAGAGCAGCCATTGTTCACATGCTACCTTGAATGTTCCCAGGAAGACTCCTCATGTGGATTGGAGTCTCCCACTGTCAGTTAAGTGTTCTTGATAGGGCACTTAATCTGAAGAGTCCCTTCTCAATGAGCTGGCCAAATGCTTCACTGGTGCTATTTAGAATCAAACACATTGAGATACAAGTACATAGCCAATATTTATAACTTCAAATACAAAATGATACATGAAAACAGATAGCATAATCAGAACCTGCAAATCATAACCTTTTCATAGACATCTCCCACGACAACCTTTGTACAATATTTGCTGTAAATATATAACAGTGGTTGCAACAATGATCTATATGGTCACAGTTCATGTCAATAACGTCACACCCCAGTATAGCCCGATATGGATAGTACACCAGAGAGTTCAACTTGTATCATTTAATGATTGGGGGTGGGGAGTGAAGACTTTGCGGGAGGGACATATCCTCTTCTGTGAATCTCTTTGGAAAATGCCTGTCTTCTAGTGCAATCTGGACCATTCCAAAGGCAAAAGAATGCTGCTCTTCTGAAGTATTGTTATGGGCCCCAGAGATAAGTCACCTCTGCAGGGCTGTCCCTACCAATTATGGTGCCCTACACAGCCTGAGCACCTGCTCCCCCTCCTCCCACAGAGGGTCTGGGCTGCGCTCAAGGCCTGCAGGGCCAGGGAGGCAGGAGCTGTAGGGGGCCGCTTTGGGGGGCTCCACAGGCCCAGAGTGGCTTGGGGGATTAGCGGGGGGCCTGTTGCTGGCGGCGGGAAGTGGAGCGACCCGGCCCCAGTCTGATCCGCTCCCCCCACCCCAGCCGTGTTGCTCGGGGGAAAGGGTCCACCCCTCCCCCCCACACTCACCAGCGGCGGGGAGTGGAGCGACCTAGCCCCAGCCTGCTCTTCCCCCGCCTCAGCCCCAGACGTGTTGCTTGGGGGAGGGGGAAGGACCGCCCTCCGGACTCACTGGCAGCAGGAAGCGGAGTGACGTGGCTGGGAGCTGGCGGAGTGGAGTGGGCTGGGGCCGCATTGCTCTGCTTCCCGCCGCTGCTGGTGAGTGCGGAGTCGCTGGGGGAAGAGGCTTGGGGGAGAAGAGGTGGAACAGGGGGGCAGGCTGGGGGCGGAGCAGGGGGGAAGGCTAAGAGGCAGGGCGGAATGAATTGTCCAGGGCCCCACACACCCCTAGGGATGGCCCTGCCCCTTGCAGTGGGCGCAGCCCACGCAGGGGCCAGCCAGGAGATAGGGCTGGCTGCCGGAGCTGGCGCTGCCATATATGCAGCATACAGCTGCCTAGGGCACCATGAAATTTGGGGCAATTTGGTGCCCTACGCAGCTGCATATCCTGTGTATGCCTAGGGACGGCCCTGCACCTCTGGCAAGAATGGTTTAGCAGTAACCAGAGAGGGGGGAGAACTCTATCAGCAGCAGGAGGATCATCTTGACTTGCCCTTTACCTTGGGGAGAGGATTTTAACAAGGGGCTCCCAATAATGCCTTCCAGTCTGAGAACAAGGTTATGAATTTGAAAGAAGAATTTAGCTCTTTTGAGTCAGGAGCAGTATATGCCAGGCATCAAGGAGGCCATTTTCCATCATTGGAAAGTTTTAAAGGCAGACAGATTCTTGTTTGATGTTTTCAGACATACCAGTTTAAAGCTAATCAGGCAAAGTAATTTTCTAGTCCTCTGAGTTTTGTACTTGTGTGTTGTGCTGGCTAAAGGACCTGATATTAGCCATACTATAAAGAGCTATGAAATCTGAGATTATTGCTGTGCCCTTATGGTTCATGCAGGAACCTGTAGCGCTTTTAAGCTCAACCATCTTTATGGGAAATTGACTTGATCCAGGTAAAGGGAAGTTTTGTCAAAGTGCTCTCACTATTAAAGCTGAATAGTTTGGTAAATTTACATGGTTGCATTTCCAAAACACTGTGCTTAAAACAATTAGAGCTAAACGAGAGCCAGAGTCCTAGCAAGATTTCACTGGCAGTTCCCATTTGTGTCAATGGGAAAGATGTATCAAATTAAAAATGGTTTACAACTGCTTTATATAAGTGACAGCTGTATTAACTATTCGTACCAGACTAAAGTGTTTTACTGCTGTTTTTTAAATGTAGGCTCTTTAAAAAAAACCTGTATCATGTTAAGATATTTTTGTTATGAATAAATAGGAACATATGAACTTTATCAAATTAAACTGGGGACATATTGGTTTAATTCCTGCTCACCGTGCCCATATAACCCCACTAACTTCAGCAAGAAAATGTACATGAGCAAGGCAAGAAAGATTTGGTTTATTGTAAATAAATTTCAAATAAACCTACTATTTATTTTACAAAAGGGAAAATATTTTCAAACTACAATCCCATTAAAATGACAAGGCTCCAGTCTCATTTTCACACTGGTGCAGCTCCTTACACTCCAGCAGAGTTACTCTCAACATAAACCAGTGTATGTGAGAGCAGAATCAAACCTAGAGGTGTCAGTCCTATTTTGTTACCTGTCATTTGGTACCTGTCATTAGGGGGGCGGTCAGGAGGGAGGTGTGGAGAGATTGTAGCGATATGAGCCAGGAAAAATTATGCTTCTCGTCTATCCTTGTCTTAGATGAACAATTCTTTTTTGTCTCTTCTGTGCTTGGTGTTATCTTTGACTGGAATAAAGATTTACAAGTCTGAAAATCTGAGCAGATTTCAAATAAATAGTTTGCAAAAAAAAACCCCAAAAACCTTAAATGTAATCTATATTTTAAAACCCACCAAAACATACAGACTCTGACCTTATTTAGGATAGCATCTCCAACTACTTTACACTAATTGCAGAGGATACACGGATGTTGCTTGTAAAATACAAAGCAGAGTAGTGTAATATACTGACACTGCTGTTGTGCTCTTTTTCCAAACACGCCAGCAAAATCACAATAATAATGACAGTATGTGGGAATAATATGTAAACAGTGAAGCAATGGGACTAAACACTGGAAGAAAGGCAAGTATTAAAATAATAGAATGGATATTAGATTCGTTCAAGGCTTTCTATTACTTTTTTAACATATTTTCAAAGTAGAGAGTTTGGGGAGGCCTGGGCAAAACTTTGAAAGTGTTCTGGGACGTTCCTCTGTAGGTAAACCTATTAGCCATGTGGTCCGCTTCTGTATCTCTTGAAAGGAAAAAGCCTTTCTTTTTGGTAAAGTGCAACCATTTTAAAAACGGTGTCAGCAACAGTTTTTATGGACCATGGCCCAACATGTCTCCTTTTGATTAACACTAAACCTTTCCACTGGCTGACCACGATTAATGGACAAATCCTATTCCCTGTTTCGACACTGACTCCCTGATTTCCAAGATATGCCCCTAAGTGCAGTACTAGTTGTGTCTGACATGTCCTAAAAGTGATCACATCTCCTTGGCACTTATCTAAACAGTTGCTCTAGAAAGAGAGAAACACCAGTGGTAGCACCAAGCATTCATTCTCTATTTAGACAGAGATTTTCAGTATGAGTAGAGACTTCCCCTTTTCTCGCAGTATAACCTGGAGGAAGAATAGACTTCTTGTGTGAACATGTGCTGTAGCTGCGTTCTTGTAGAATTAAACAGTAAATTTACTTTTAGAGGCTGAACCCCTCGCCTCCCCCCCCCCCCCCCGCAGCCACATGACTTTAAAATAAACACCAGTCACTAGAGAATTACCAGCTGTTCTGGTTAGAAAAGTGTATTCATCCTCCACAGACCATAATTCCCCCACCACCAAGAATGTAGCCTAAAGGCTATAAAAATATAAATACATTTTCCATCAGGGAGATTATATTATATAGCTCCTTGATAGCAAAATTATATAATACAGGGTAGTAAAACGGCACAAAGTGTGACTGAATCAGACCATAGACTTTACAGACATCAAATTTTACTAAATATACAATCAATCAATAAATATGAAAAATAATTAAATTCAGCTGGGGAGGTGTCACTCATATGTTAAGCAATCCGCTTACAGTCCTTGACTCAAAATGATAAAAAAGTCTTGGCAACAGAGCTTGTTCTGCAGAGATCACAACTTCTTGGCCTTTTTATTATTATTATTTTGGACGGAGTTGAGATGGACAGTTAATCTCCCTGTTGATGTGAGCAAGAAAAGAAGTGGTTTGCATGTAGCTTTTCACCAAATATAAAACAAAAGGCAGTGCTTTTTCCTCTGTTAGTCTTTTTCAAAGAAGCCAACATGGAACTAGTTCTAGTGCAGAGTCCCTTAACACAGGAAGAAAATTATGGACTATTGACCTGGAATGTAGTGAAGGAATCACAACTCTACATCGGTTTAGCCTTATAACAAAGATCCTTTAAAGGGGAATGAGGTGTGCATGATCTATGTCACTTCAACCCAGATAAATTATCCAAACTACCAGGGCTAGACTAGAACCTGATAGTCTGCCCTAAGCAAGTGAAGATGTACAACTGCAGAGAGACACAATTCCTCCCCTGCTCCCCACTTGTTCTGTGGGGAGAAGCTAACTACTTCTCCCTTTTTCCCCCCGCACAGAGCACCTTCCCTATGCCCAGCCAGCTGCTCTGACTGACAAGTGGGATGGAACCAGGTCTCTTCCCACTCCCTTCCTGCCCACTATCTCACAGTGGGGAGTATCAGGAGAGCAGCCCCTCAACCAGGCCTCAAGGTTGAAGTCACAATCTGAGCAGAGAAATAAAGAAGGGGCCCTGCATTGCCAGGTGAGGGCTGTGACAATCTAGGTCTTAATTCTTTGACTACAGCTGTGAGAAATTCAACAGTTACAATTTGCCCAGGTTGTGCGAAAGGGGAAGGTTCAGTGGATCAAGAGCAAAACACACACACCTTCCTTCAGAATGCCCTTCATGCCACAGCAAGGGAATGGCAAAAGAAAGTATGTCACCATGAGAGAGAACACAGTCTGTGTCACTATGAACCAAAATGGCAGCTACCTTCCCTCTGCAACAGGGAAAGTAATGCCTCCCCCTTTATAGTTGCAGCGGAGAGATAAGTGAATAGAATCAAGCTATTTACCCAACTCCAGGTGTTCAATTTTCTTTTTAATGTTCACGTGGGTTCACATGCCATGAGTTTCTGTTTGAGTTTCACACTCAGACAAGCCCCCAAAACTCAAAATGAAATTCAGATTAAGTCACCAAGTTTTGCATTTTTCCCCACATGTGGTTCCATGAATTGCTCCTAGGCACAAGTTTTGCGCAAAAGTTTTGTGAGCTTTTCAATAAATCTGGCCTGAGTTTAGGATTCATAATGAACATGCCTGGTTTCAGATTTCATTATGAATGCTGAGCATAGCTCTAGTTTAACCTTGTTCCTGGTCATGCCCGCTTTCTCTGCGGCACTATCATTCTAGGAAACATCCATCAGAATCATAGAACAGCCCTTACCAGTTGATAAACAGTAGATAGCAAAAGTGCACCTCAGTCTATTTGGTAAAAGACTGAATTCTAGCATGAAAATATCAGGAGGATGTTTTGGTCAACAAAATATCCTGATCTAAGGTGTCGAACTGCACATGTGGGGTTGAAAGCAAATAGCACTTTACAAGCTTAGAAAGATTTCACTAGCATGTTCTTTGTATCAGTGTTAATTGTACACACACAAAAATCTACGTTAAAAGAATAGTATTAAGGTTGCAAAGTCAAGTACCCCAAAAACGAACAAGGCCAAATTTTTCTCCTGCAACCAAGTTTTGCTCAGCATGGGGCTATGTGAGGGAGCCAGTTAAAATGTCCTGATTCAAAGGGCCAGCCCCAGCTGAGAGGCTGTTCTAAGTAATGCCACCAGTGCAGGATCCTTACTGGACTGTTTGTCAGTGTTGATTAGCCATGGCAGAGTTCTACTGCACAATAATCTTCCCCATCCCAACACACTGAGAAGGGGGAGGCAAGTGACACCAGAGCTGGTTACAGCAGCTTTCCATCAGCACAAAGTTTCCCTATAACAGGGGAATTCCCAGCTGGCCATTTGTAGCCAGAATTCAGCATTGTGGAGCTTCCTGAGCAGTACAAAGGTGTTGGATCTTATTTGAAAATATGGCCCACAGACCCTGCCTGAAAGATCTCATCACCTAAGTTTTAGGCATGACAATACAAATGGCTGTGACAAATGTGGGAAGGGGAGAGGATGGGGAAGGATGAGGGTTACACAGCCCGGTGATCATGTGGTTATTCAGTTTAAGTATGTGCCAATCATGGTGGTTTAGTTGAGCTATTATAACTAATGAACTAATATAAATAAAGGAAGATTGAAAGATAAGATTGAGAGGATTATGGAGGCACAGAGCACACGCATTGTGGAAGAGGGGAATTTTCCAGGAGAAGCTATAGTCCGAGTGAAGTAGATTGGCAGACCAGACCAAGTAGAGCACTGTGCATCCACACATAGGGACAGCAGCAAGCAAGAAAGGTGCAGAGACACTAGTTTCTGAGTTAAGAAGTGGAGTCAGTGGCAAATTTCGCAGGGCCCTGAAATTAGGAATTAGTATGATGTCATTAGAAATCTTTGCGAGAGCAATTAGGGGTATGTCTACACTAGAAAAAATCGTAAGCATTTTTCTGCACTGGCATAGTTCTACTGGTGCTTTCAATGGTAGAAAACTGTAATACAGACAGGTCATGGACATTTTTACCACTGTGGCCAGAGCAAAGTTAAATGATCCAGTGATACAAACCCATGCACTGTATCTAACCTACCCATCCCAATGCTGGATCAGCAGTTGGGTTGTGCCGGTGCAGAAGAATAGTGAGTGGATATAGATGGCATAAGTTCAAAGATAAAGTGGTGTACACTGGGAAGGAAGGGAGGGCACAAGGCCTATTTTTTTGTTAGGAGGTGGGAAACTAGAGTGTGTGTACTTAAAGGGAAAGGAACCAGAAGAGAACGAGAGGCTGAGGGGAGTGAGGTTAACAGTTGGGAAGATAGGAGGTTTGGGGGTAAGAGGTGCAAAGCAGGTGAATAACCTCAGAGTCTAGGAAAAGGTGCTGGGAAGAGAACGGAGAGAAGGAAGACTTAATGGAACTAGTCTATCTTTGCAAAGGGTCTTGCTGACCCTTTGCAGAGAGGAAGGGAGCTGCAGGAAGGGAGAGGATCTTAGGAGGGAGGCCAACAAGTGATGGCGGTTGCAAGCCGGAGATGTAACATGTGGAAGAAGTAGTGGTGATAGGCAATGAAGATGGCAGAGCTGAATGAGGAGAATATATATATTTATAGTGAAGAAAAGCCATTTGGACTCAGCATTTCCTCCAGAGCAGCTCACAAGGTGTTTTTTGGGAGCAGTCAATACCTTTTGATTGGACTCATAGATCGTACAGTGTGTTTATGTTTCCTGAGCAGAAGACTGGTACAACGGAGGGCTAGTCAACAGTGGGTGTTTTTCACGGATGTAGCTGCATCAGTGCAAATTCCTACTGCACCTGTGCAGCTCACCCACATCCAAGCTGTTCTTCACATAAGAGTTACAGTAAGCTGTACCATGCAATTCACATCTTAGACCAATGCAGCACATCTACAGTAGAGATTTATATCGGGGTACACTATGTAGATATTCTGATGCAAAAACACAACAAGGTAGACAGTCTCTTGCCCAGCTCTGTTTTGCCATGAGAAATGTTGAGATTTTGAAAAAAAATTATTGTCCAAAATAGGGATGAAAAGTCAGAATCTCAAAATTTTGGCAAACTGAAAATCCAAAAAATATTAGATCAGGTTAAAATATTTCATTTCAATAATTTCAATTAGGGTGGGTTTTTGTTTTTACTTCAACTCCCTCCCCCCCCCCCCACACACACACACTTACTTTTAAAAAACCTTAAATTAACTTTTCTTTTGAAAAATAAGTTTTTGAGTCAAAAAGATGGAACTTTTTTGTTTTGAAAGTGTCAAAATAGAGATTTTTTTCCCAATTTTTTCCAAAGTGGGAAATTTGTCATAATCAAATCTTTCCTGTGAACAGTTTTGGTTTAGATGTATCAGCATTTTCTGACAAAAATCCTGACCAAATGTAGTAAACAGGCCCTTAAAGCAGCACATATGAGGTTCTAAATTATGGCAGGGGCCATTTCAGACCAAGCCTGTCACTTTTGTCTACACTGCAATTAAAAACCCACATCTGGCCTGTGCCAGCTGACTCCAGCTACCTTCCCACCTCACAGGGTCTGAGAGCCCAGGCTCCAACCTGGGCACTGACATCTGGACCGCAATTAAACAGCCCTGCAGCCCGAGCACCTTGATTCAGCTGGCACGGGACAGACATGGGTTTTTAATTGCAGTGTCGACATACCCTTAGCACTATCATCTCCTAATTCTTACCTTTGCTTACTCAATGTAGCTGAGGGTCTGGACCATGATTGGTGACTTTTGGGGGGGGGAGGAGGGCTTGTGTATTGCAGGTTGACATGATTATGGAGCAGCTAGTGGATATTCTCCAAACTTAATGGAATTTGTGAAGCAGGTGAGTGTTGCGATCCATAAGTACTTCACTACCTGCACACTTTTCACTGGACACTCCAAGGGCTGATCTTTCTCATGCTGAGGTAAGTGGGAGTTTTGCCATTGATTTCAGTGGGGCCCACTGAACTGAGACTATTCAGTGTTTCATGTTGTGGATTTGTGACAATAACATCATTACATAAACACGTGACACAATCACAAACCCATGTTCTCCTGCAAAGGTGTAGGCCTGAGTCTTGAAGGTCCTTAAATACCCAGTGCTTAATCTGTTCCTGACAGCTGTCATAAAGACAAATAAATATTACTTATGTTATTAGATGGTGAAATTCATCCATCAAACAGCAACACAAATGAGTTTCTAACTTTTTAAACTTAGCTATTGCTTCATCCTTGTTTATACTTTTCTCTTCTGTCAGTTTGGATGGGATTTTAAAAGCAGAACTGAATATTTTTTATATAAACATTTGTGGTAAGCATTGAGCCATAACTGTGTCGCAACCAAAATACAGTTGCTCAACTGCACCTGTTAGTGCAATTACTTTGACATAAAAATGTGTTCTTCAGTGTTCTCTACAGGGAAAACCAGCAGCAGCCTGTTATCCGCAGTTCCAGCTGGCAACCAATTTTGTTACCTTTTCTTGATCTTGCATAATGTTTTACTTGCAACAACAGAATTCCAGTGATAAAACTTGTTTTTCATTTGTTATCAAGTGTAAATCAAGACCAGCAATTAGATAACCTTGAAGAATGAGGCTAAACTGAACTGTGTATTTACAGTCAAATACTTCCATGGGATGTGCATTTATCAATTTCAGTAGGAGCCAGGCGTAACTGAGAGCAACGTTTTCCCTTTATTTTTATCCACAGCTAAGTTTGTGCTAACGAGAATCACAGAAATGTAGGGCTGGAAGGGACCTCAAGAAGTCATCAAGTCCAGCCCCCTGTGCTGTGACAGGAGCAAGTAAACCTAGACCATCCCTGACAGCTGTTTGTCCGGCCTGTTCTTAAAAGCTTCCAATGATGGGGCTCCATGAACTCCCTTGGAAGCCTATTCCATAGCTTAACTACGCTTATAGTTAGAAAGTTTTTCCTAATATCTAACCTAAATCTCCCTTGCTGTAGATTAAGCCCATTCCTTCTTGTCCTACCTTCAGTGGACATGGAGAATAACTGATCACCATCTTCTTTATAACAGCCCTTAACACACTGCAAGACTTATCAGGTCCCCCCTCAATCTTCTTTTCTCAAGAATAAACATGCCGAGGTTTTTGTAACCTTTCCTCATAGGTCAAATTTTCTAAACCTCTTTGTTGCTCTCCTCTGGTCTCTTCCTAATTTGTCCACATCCTTCCTAAATTGTGGTGCTCAGAATTGGGTACAGAACTCCATCTGGGGCCTCACCAGTGCCAAGAAGAGCAGGCCAATTACCTCCTTTGTCTTACATACAACGTGCCAGTTAATACACCCCAGAATCATATTAGCCTTTTTTGCAGCTGCATCACATTAAATTAATGGAGATATCCCATCTCCTAGAACTGGAAGGGACCCTGAAAGGTCATTGAGTCCAGCCCCCTGCCTTCACTAGCAGGACTAAGAACTGATTTTGCCCCAGATCCCTAGGTGGCCCCCTCAAGGATTGAGCTCTCAACCCTGGTTTTAGCAGGCCAATGCTCAAACCACTGAGCTATCCCTCCCCCCCCACATTGACGACTCACATTCATTTTGTGGTCCACTATAACCCCTAGCTCCTCTTCAGTAGTGCTACCACCTAGACAGTTATCCCCCATTTTGTAGTTGTGCATTTGATTTTTTCCTAAGTGAAGTACTTTGCACTTGTATTTACTGAGGAGAGAAGGTAGCAGCCTACTGAAAGTGTTATTATCTTGTATATTCCTAGATGTTCTTCCACAATACTAAGTGGAGGGAGACTTTTAATTAGGGAAGATGACACTTGTAAGACCCAGATCATGAGCAGCGCTTATGCGTGTGCTAAGAAGCCTTCCTCCACTAGGGCAGCTCTGCAAAGGCTTCTCAAAATAGCAGTCCCTGTGCATTGGGCAATGCAGATGTTACCCCCAGTTGCTGCAGCTTAGGTTATCTGTGGGGACTGAACCCAGAACGTCTGTATCCAAAAGCTTGAACCTAGCTCCTTTTGCTCAGAGGAAATAGCAGACTTATTCATCTTCTACACATGGTGTAGCCACTAGAGGGGAGGCATGTTAGCGTGGGTTACATAGGGGAGCAAGACTATGCCTGCCTGAAGCAACGTCTCTCCAAATCTTCTCCTAGGATAGTGCACCTCTGTACTATGCGCTCTACAGAGCAATAGCACAAATGCCACAATCTCGCTCTTAATATTTATTGTTTCTAAGCTACCACAGAACACGTACAGTGCCTAACACAGACTGTAGTCTAGAGTAAATGGCATAGGAATTAGAAAGGAGGAAAAGTGGGGAACAAGCAGATAGGAGGATATACAAATTTTCTCAGTAAAATGAGAGAAAAGGATGTTGAAGGTGAACTGAAAAGCCTGCCAAGATTTTATTTCAGGCTTAAAGCCCTGACACTGCAAGGGGCTGAGTGCTCCCTGTAACAAATGGGAGTTAAAGGGTACTCAGCACCTCACAGGAGGTGGTCAGAGCCTCATAAGATAAGACCCCTACAGCAAATTGTGGAGAGGGCAGGAAAATTCTCTGCATCTAAAGAAACTCACAGAGTCAGCTGGTGAAATCTTGGATGCACCCAGGCCTTTCATGCCATGGGACAAGATGGACCTTTTAAGGGAATTTGAGGAGTGGAATTTGGGTGACCTGAAAGCAGAGAGACAAAACTGAAATGTAAGAGATTTGTTCAGAGCCCATTGACAGCAGTGAGTAATTAGAAGAGGAGCCCAGAGAGCTTTTGTTATTTTTAAAAAATAATTTTACCTTTATAAATCAGAAAATAAATGGAAAACAGCAAAAGGCTCAGAAGAGGATACTTGAGGAAACAGGGTTCTTCTTTAAAACTTGCAAAGCCAACATTGGATAATAACAGAAGGAATAAATGTCAGGGGGGAAAAAAAACCATTGTGTACAGTGCTAGCAAAAGGGCATTACTCATAGCTTGATATAAGCAGCCAGCAACTCCCACCTGGCAACAAAAGTCTTTGTAAAGAAAAATATTCTGAAACTACTGCAGTTGATAACTGAGGCCTGTTTTGGGAAATGCCTTCAGGATCTAACTGTGATTGCAGCAGAGGGAGAGGAAATGACATGTTTGTATCCAAAATAGCTAAAAGTCCAACAATACTTGAGACGTTTCAAAATAGTAGATGCATTCAGAACTGAAAAGCAAACATAATTGGATCTGTAATGTGATATGCACCATCCAAATATATTTTTCTATCCATTTGCCTGGGTCTGAGCTGGGGAGATTGAAGGAGGCTCACTTGTACCTTTCTAATCAAACTACTTCACCCTAAGTCAACTGGGCACATACCAGAAGCAAATGTACTGGAACAAATGGAAAAAGTGCAAACTGAAAATGAAGCATTAGAGTTAAGTCTAGAAAAGGTGTTCATTCATATAGGGCCCATGCCAAAGCCCACTGAAGTCAATGGGACTTGTTCCACTTAGTTCAGTGGGCTTTGGCTCAGTCTCATACAGCTAAATCCTTGCCCTGGCATGTTTACAGTATGATTTAGAACTGCACAGCCAGACTCAAAGACATGGTTCATAACCTTAAAAAAAAAAAAGAAAGCTACTGGACAGCAAATTATGGCCCCAGTTCTGCAATTGTCTCTGCATAGGTGTTAGCCACAACATCAGTACTAGGCCAGACAACCATATAGAAGGCCAAGAATCAGGGCAAGGGCATTTAAAGGGGCACAAAGTGTTACCTATGGACACTGACATTTTGGGGCAAAATTAACATTTTTGCAATAAGGTCAAGAGCTTTAGAAAATATTGCAAGCATAATTTTTAGTGTTGCTACAGCAGGACTTGCCAACCTCTTAAAAGGAAATATATTAAAATGGAATCAGTACAGCAGAGAGCAACAGGAATAGCAAGGTACTTGAAAGGATCTTCATGTTGAAAGAGATAAAGGAATTTAAGTCTATATTTTGGGGGAAAGATGGACAGGGAAAGTGTGAAGAGGAGTCCTTGTTAAGGAGATGGAATACGGGTGCAAAGCGAGAGCCTATTTACGACAAGTCTATCTGGAATAAGGCAAACTGGAAGATTTAAAGATACACAAATTGAAATTAGAGGGCCCATCCCTTGCGGACAGAATTTCTTTACATGCTGTGCTTGCCACCTTTTGATAAGCCCATCCCCTACACTCAAAATAACCATTTAAACTGGGAGGGGAAGGGGAGAAGCACTGAATCAATCATGGATAAATATGTACTGATCCCTTCTTCCATTGTAAGCAAGAGCAGGCTGAATTACGCACAAACTTCTCTAGCATACAATTCACTGGGACCACAAGCAGGAGATTTTACACTGCATTGTGCAACCTCCACACAGGTATTTTATTGGCTATTTGCTGTGACATGAACAACGACACAGAACACATTTATAGCTTAATAACTATCCAAGACTAAAGGAAATTTCTTTGCCAGTAATAAAGGTATTTCCTAGGAGGACAATAGAGCCTGATTCTCTGATGCCTTGCCCCTTGTGAACTCATTTACCCCACTGCCAATCGGGTGTAACACGCTACCGTTCTGATGAGGCAGCATTCTATACTCAGCATTCTAGACTCCCAATGACTTCAATGGGGCCAGGATTCACAAGCCTCCCCAGGGAAGTTTTATTTCCTTTAGGCTTGAGCTTAGCACCGTTTCCCCTCTGACACACACACACACCCCACCCCTCACACTAGGCACAGACACAGGAAAGAAGTCGCCATTTTGAAGTAAAAAGTTGTGTATAGTGAGTTCCAGGGGGTTGGGGGAGTTGAAATAGTGGAATTGATTCCTCTTCATATGTTCTGAATCTTTGTGAGCACAGGGTTAGTGAGCAACATGGATACTGTAAGAGGAGATGTGTCTATCTAATGGGGGATATCCCTGTTTTCTTCATTATCCTTCTTTATCTCCCCAAGCAGGTTTCCACCACACTCCCAGAAAGACTTCCTCGCTGACTCACAAAAACTCCAACAATGCTCAGGGGAGACTTTCAAAGGCACAGATGGCAGGGAGGTGCCCAGCTCTCATTGACAGTCAATGGCAGTTGGGTACCTAACTGGTCTTTGTGCCTGTGAAAATCTCCCCCTTCATCCTTTACATCTTTGTATTTAAGAAAAAGTCAAGGTTATTGTGGCTTCTTGCAACCTCAGCATTGCAGCCATGGGCAAGAGATTGCCATTAGTGGCATAAATTTCACCACCCTATTGCAAGGAGGCAGAGAAAATTTGCCTCCTGGGCTCTACAGGAATAGATTAGAAGCACCCTACTGCTGAGGTAAGAGCTGTACCCTTGTGCAATCCAGATGTAACATCCTGCTTGGACGGAGACTGGGCTGCTGTGGAACAAGGACTTCTGGTAGGTCTGTATGGGTCTCATCCACTCCTTCCACTGTTCAACCTCCAGACAGACTTGTTCCACTTCTTGCCCCCTGCTATGAAGCCTCCTACCCCATCTGTTACCCTCCAATGATGCATTAGTCCTTCCACCTGACACCACTCCCCCTCCTGCATCCTCTCTGTGCCATATCTCTACCCCCAACCCCATTGCACCTTAACTCACTACTTCACAGAGACTCATTTCCCCTCTTGTCCCTTCTCATTGCTCCCTAAGAGGCTCAATATCAGCTTTCCTCCCAAAAATATAAACTCAGCTGTGTTGCTAACTATACCACTCTGAAGCACCTGGGATCTTTTGCACCTGAGGCAGGGAAAAGGAGCTATTGTTTCATGAAACAGCTCTGAGGTACTAAGCCCACTGCCTCAGGCTGAGGTAATGGGTTGGGTGATCAAATCAGGTGGGGATAATTGTGCTGCTGGGAATGAGGCAGGAGGATGCTATTGGGGGAAGGTACAGTGCATGGGAAGGAAGGGCACTTAGTTCTGATTAAGGCCCTTCGTTTTCAGTTTAAACCATTTTTTACCAGAAAATTTCCAGGTTTTACAAAAAGTATTATTCAGTTTTACAAGAATACATTAGTCTGTGTGTATATGCAAAGCTACCTGTTGAAGTAAGGCTACATATTAGTCTAGAAGATACACACAATAAATGCACGCAAGCTCTGAAGTGCGTGCACATCTGAACATACTGATGAATCTCACACCCACCACATACACATATCAAGTTGTTAGCAGATAACAGTTTACAGATTTGACACACTAAAATGAGATTAGAGATATATTGTTTTCTTAAACTCAGAAGTGGCGTGTTTTGAGTTCTGTTTTAATTCTGCAGCAAACCACATTGATTAACAGAATTCAAAGCATTAATCTACTGAATACTTTCCCCCATCTTTCTGTCCACCAAAATAAACCCCCATATTTACCCAGAAAAATTATTAATAGTTTTTTGCACTGATTTTCACCTGTTTTTGTTGTGGTGGTAATAAACACTGATAAATTCCCAGGAAAAATTAAATGAAATAAAAGCTTAAAATGAAGGGCCCTCGTTATGACACAAGGGCCACTTGGAAATTGCATTTGGGAGACTGCCCATTAATCATTGTGCCCCAGGGCTGCCGCTACCTGCGACCTATTTGCACCAGACCTAGATGAGAGCATAATTTTACCATTTGGCCTCCACAAAAAGGGGGTTTGGTTTGGTTTCAGTCAAGCCCTGCTCCAAAGATAGTTTATTTTCACAAAGGGAAAATGAAAACATCATTTTACCAGCTGGATCTAAGAACTGGGCCTTATCCTTCCCCTGCCCCTGCTATGGGGGGAAAAGCAGTCTAACAGAAATATTTACTCTAGTTAACTGTAACCTATGTTTAGCAGTTTGGAGGCCAAATTCTACAACTGAATCAACATACTCTGATCTCTTATTATGACTTTTATATCATTTTCTCTAGCAATAAATAGTTAGGGTTTCATTCCAAATCTCTGCAGTTCCATTATAAACACTGCTCATTAGCAGTTCGCTGTAAGGCACTGAGCTTATTTCTTAGTTTCCAACAACCTGACAGAAGGAGCATTGAATTTACTCAGGAAGCAGGACAATGGCAGATTGTGCAGGTTTGCTTTCCCAAGCAACCTCACACACATAAGAAATATACATCTAAAAAGTTCAAACCTGAGGTGGTAATATAAATGCACTGGTAATATAAATGCACTGTATATAGTACACAATCACGTATCCTGACAGCAAAACTTTCGAAGAGTTTGTCAGGCAATGAAAGAACCAAAAGAAAGGAGTATGAAAACCTCTCTTTCCTCCCACTTCTTTTTAAATGCTCTGTGTTTCTTGTCAAATTACATCACTAGTTTGGAAACTAGTCAGCTACTCATCCTGCTTGTACCAATAAATGAAGTAGCAAGAGTTGGGGGAAAGGGGGAAGCATACCACAGTATCTCAGTAAACATGAAGTTTGTCACCAAATGTGGACATAATTATGACCAGCCTTTTGCTCTATTGGGTCATATTCCTACCATGTTCTGGTCAATATATACACATACAAAAACCTAGGTTCAAAGGACATTCGTGCAAAATCACTCACTCAAAAACTAGGAAATGTGCCTGTGCAACCTTAATTCAGTCCCTTGTGAGTATGCATTATTATACAGTCTTTAACTACATGATAACAGGCTATTTTTTCCACAGGACCCTTGCCTCATTCAGTGCATAGGATGCATGGTGCTCTAGCAAGTATTCAATATTTCATTTTAGCCTCATCATTCAAAGCCTCGTGCCTTATTTACTTTGCAGATCAGCCACTAGAGAGCAATGTGACACACACACTTTGCCAGGGGGTTTCACAGATATATTTGCTGAATGCAGAGGAATGGTGAGATGCAAGAATCTTAGCTTCCATTCCAGCCTGTGTTCTATTGTAGTGACAGACCCTCCTGCACCTGTTTCCCCCAAGCGTGACCATTTCTGCCCCCTCCCATCCAGCCTGCCCCTTTCCTAGTCCTGTCTGTTCCTTGTCCCCATTGGTTCCTCATCCCAGTCTCCTTTAACAGCCAGGCCCAGTCTCCCACTGTAGGCTCCCTGTCTAGATCCTAGTCTTCCCTCCACTCTCTCTACCAGTCCTAGGTCTCCCCCATGCTCTTCACGCAAGCTCAACATGCCACACTCCCATCCCCAGTCTTGTACCCATCTCTTTGCACTCCCCCAACTCCTCATCCAATCAGTCTTCCCACTACAACCCTTGTCTCTCTGTTCCCACATCAGCTCCTTGTCCCAACTTATTCCCTCTATCACCCCGGCACCTGCAGGTCTAGCTCTTGTCCACTATGCTGATTCCTGGATACAAAGTGAAGGAAAGAAGCTGGGTGAAAAATCACTAAGTGTATGTCTATGCTGCAGATGGGAGTGTCTCCCCCAGCCCAGATACGTGCTACATCTGCTCAAACTAGTGTGCTAAAAATGGCACCATGGCCTATGGCTCAGACTAGCCACGCAAGTACATACCCAGCAGTAGGGGAGGCTTATCCTTGGGTGGCTAGCTCATACCACTGCACATACTGTAACTTCCATGCTGCTATTTTTAGCGCAGTGGCTCAAGCAGAGCTAGCATGTGTCTATCTATCCATGCTGGGAGGCTCCAGTGGCGACTTAGCCGAAGAGTTCTATCATGGCTTCACAGGCCCAGGCCAGGCTGTAGAGAGGAGGTTAGAGAAAGCAAATGCACCATGAGCAGTTCCTGGAGACATTCTGCCTTTGGCGTATCCAGCCAGAGAGAATGTCTTTGGCAGGCAGCAGAGAAGGGAGTATGCTCAGGTGTAATTCCTAAACCTCCCTTATTGGAGGCGTCGTGTGTGCTCCCCTCCCTTACAAGTGTCATTCCTTTGGAGAGACTTGTATTGCTGGCAGCCCTTGAGCTTCCCATGCCCAGTGTACAAGCGGAAGGAGAGCATTTTACATCCTCACCATCTCTTTGTGCAATCACACAAGCCAGCCACAATCTCACCCGAATATTGTGAAGTCCTAAATTAGGTTTCTTAGAATAAGGAAATAATAGTTGGGGTGTGTGTGTGGGGGGGGGGGGAATCCAAGGGCAAGCATTAGTAGTAACTGGGCTCACCAAACTGATCAGATATTCAGAAGAGAGCAGGATCAGTTAAGAAAATAGCTAATTCATCTTGTTGAAATCATGACAGCAATATCAGCAGAAGAAACAGAGAGAACATGAACGGAATGAGCCAAGATATGACAACAGGTCAGACTGGGAAGAAGCAGCATGCTGAATGGCATCCACACTGCAAGAAGAAAGAACTTCCTAAATCCTACTGATCTTCTTGTAAAAGAACATAGTCAACTGGAGGGTCAAAACTTTTTTTTAAACCCTGAGGAAAAATGGCCTTTCAACTAAAATGAAAATGTTCATGGAAAAATGTTAAAAATTTCAAAACACACCCCAAACACACTGGAAATTCAAAAAAATGTGGGGGTGTTTGTAAAAAAATTTTAAACTAAACATTTTTTTAAATAAAAGCCAAAACTTGTTCAATTACATATTTAATTTTTTTATAAATGAAATTATGAAGACAAAAATCCTATGAAAAATTATCCTAGTTTTTCAGCTAGTTCTACTAGTCATTCATTTCTACATTTTCCCTGAGTGTGAACCAGAGGGCCAGGAAGAAGGCACTTAACATAGATAATCTAACATTTCAGGGCCTCCAAGGAATAAAAATGTAATTTAATTGAACATGAAATTGTTGGACAGAGTAAGCTAAAACTTTTCATACAGGTTATATTGGAAGAAACACTTAGTTTCTTCACTCAGCCCTTTAGTAGATTTCCACTGCCACCCCTCATAATGGGAAAGCAGCTATCACAGGTTATATAGCTCAGATGAACCATAGCTGAGAGAAAGACTTCTTTCTTTCTAGAAACCAGAGGCCTCATCCACTGAGGTAAATGCATTCAAGGCATGGGAGATCAATTTTATTCAGTCAATCTATTTAAAAAAATTAAAAAGTAATGTAGAGTTAGTAACAAAGGAATGTGAAGCAAACAAGTCAGTATTTTCATCTATCAAATTATTAATATAAATAGCTCCAAAGTTGCAGCATTAGAACCTGGAGTTCAACAAAATGGAATTTTGAATGAGATCAAGTTATCATCCAGAAATGGGAAACTGTTTTCTGATAGAACTCCAGAGAACACTGTCACATAATCCCGAGTGGAGACTGTGACAAACTAAGTGTGTTGCCTCAGCAACCCAGGATGTTAAAAGAATCAATTACTGCATTAATAAAGTTAAGGACTGAAGGTTGAGAGGACTGATAAAAATGCAAATTGAAATGGCCAAAAATCCACAAAGGACAAGCAATGGAGATGAACCCAGAAAGCAGTTCAGCCAGGAAGTTAGCTAGTGAATCAGAAGAATGATGAATGACAAGGAGTCTTTGAAAAATGTGATGAAAATACTGATACCGAACTGCACACAAATGACATTAAAGAACCAGGCCAGGAACAAGGAAAAAGGATAAATCCATCACTGCTACCCAACAGCTTAAGGGACTATGAAGCTGGTGGTTATTTTTTTTTTTTTCAAACACACTGGGAATGAAATGGCCAAGAGATGACCACACCTCCATCAACACAGACATAAGAGCGGCTGAAGCAACAGAATAAGTCTTAATAAAAAATTATTTAGGTAACTAGGACAATGCACAAAAACCCTCATCACTAAGGAAAATGTAGCCAACTATGATATGTTCATCCATCTCTGCAAAGTCGCTGTGAAAAGAACATACGCTGGGACTACAGGAAACCTGTACTTTCTGCTGGTTCACAGACATGTAGGCACTTAAAGGAGTACAGGCCAACAGGTAACCCTGTTACTGCAACCATGGTGATGTCCAAGGCTACAATCCAGAACCATTCAGATATTTTGAGAAATCCTTATGCTGGAATTTGGTATGTCAGAAGGTGACATTCAGACCCTTCTTTTTCATGGTGGTTATTCACGTGGAATGTGGGAAAAGGTGATTTTTGACGGTTCACAGTCGGAGTTGCCATAACAATAGTACTCCTCCAGTATTTTCAGCTCTTCTGTTAGGATACGTCCACTTGGGTGAAAGTGCTTGCTCAGATGGCAAGTGCAAGATCATCCACATGTCCGAATTTCCATGACTGGGTCAACGGCATATCACTGATATAAATATTAAAGCATGATGGTGCCAGGATAGATCCCTGTGGGAGCCTATTGTTCAGTAGATGAAGTCTGCTAGTCTGTTCCATTAGACATACGCAAAACTTCGGTTCATGAGCATAATTGTCAGTAGGCGCAATGTTGTTCTGCAGCATGCTGTTTTCAACACTTTTGGTAACAGGCCATGCCACCAATACATGTTGGATACGGACAGGTCCACAAAGGCTGCTGCTGTTTTGAATACATTTTGATAGCCAGCTTTGATGTGGGTAATCAGTGCGATTACCTGATTGCAGGTGCTTCATCCCAGTCTGAACCCGGATTGCTCTTTAGGGCTGTAGTCCTCAATGATGCGTGTAAGTCTCTGGAATAGCATCCTTTCCAAGAGCTTGCATGTTACACACAGAAGTGATATTGCCCGGTTGTTTTATGGATCTTTAGCTGCTTTCCCAATTTAAGGATGGTGGTGAACTTTGCTTGTTGATAAAGAACTGCATTAGCCAGTTGCGACCATACTAACCTAGGTTTTACAGAACATTTGGGAAGATGCCATCTGAGTTTGGTAACTTATCACCTTGTCCGCTTCTCTAATGAATGGCTTTGATAGATTCGATGTTGCTGAGCAGTAAGATAGGAAGCAATGAAGCTCTTTCTTCACTTTCCTTTTGTGGTGACACTCTATTTGGGCCTTGGAATTTGGGAGGTGATGGCATCAACTGTGACATGTTGCCATTCTGTATTGGGGAGGGTGTGATGGGATCCCTGGGATACAAGCTGAAAATAGGGTACTGCTGTGCCCCGTTAACTCTCCAGTCTGGGCAGTCTCTAACAATGCTTTGCTAGTGACAAGCAGCAAACCCCTCCAGGAGCTGTTATCACTCAGCACAACCACATGTATAGCCCCACACCCAGCTAGATTGCATGAATGCTCCCAAAGCCACTCATGAATCACACAGAGCAAGACACCAGTCAATTCCCCCCAGCTCCCCAGCCTTGCACCCCAGAGCTATACCGTCTGACCCTGGTCAGAAGCCTGACCAGTGTAAGTTTATTACCCAGTCCGCCCCTCCCTCCATGTGGAGAAGACACGCACCAGCCTTTGTAAATTGAGTTGAGATGTCTCAAGCACTTCAAGCAAAATACACTGTTTTAGTTAAAGTATAAAACAGATTTATTAACTTCAGAAAGATAGATATTAAGTGATTATAAGTAGTAGGCATAAAAGGTCAGAGATAGTTACCAAAGAAAATAAAAGAAACACACAATCTAAATCTTAAACCTTATTACACTAGGCAAGCAATATTCTCACCCCAATGGATGTTACAGTTCTTAATACACAGGCCTCTCTTAAACCTGGATCATTCTCCTCAGCTGAAGTTTTTGTCTTCTTGGTGCTCTTGTTGCTACCAGCATAGGTGAGGGAGGAGAAAGACCAAGGCATGCTACACCTGTTCCCTGTTTTATATCCTTAGTCTATGTGCCTAGAAGACACTTGCCCAGACATGTCCTGGTGGGCTTTCCATAGTCACTGAGCTGGGCAATCACCCTGGTGTGGTCTTGTGCAACTCAGTCAGAGTTGAGCAGGCCCCTTTCAGTGGTGCTTGGGCAGCTGTCATTGAATTGTACAACCCTTGATTAATCATCGAAGGATCCCCTGAATGATTGTACATCCCCTGCTGATTAATGGTCATTGAACACTCTCCTGGGTGGGGATCTTTTTGTATATCACTAGCAAACTTACAACATATTTCAATAACAACCATATAGCAAAATCCCATAACTTGATATACACTAACAATATACATATTTGGACAGAACAGTGGGTTTCAGCAGATCATGACCTTTCATATGATATATATAAAGCATGCCATGTAGGATATCATAATTAGATGACAGTGATGAATATGGGGTTTCCAGGGTGCTGCTGCTTCGAGGTACGGAGTGCCACAGAAGGGTAGCACCACCAAGATTGCGGAGTGTGTGCCTGCTTGAGTAGGTGAAATCTAGGCTCTGTGTAGCTTTTTCCCATCGTTTTTGCCTGGCGGTATTCAGTGATTCCAGGAACATCTGACAGAGACTGCTGCCAAGATAAAGGCTAGGAACAATATAATCCACAAACTATCCAGGACCAGTTGGGGACCTGCTCTTAACACTCTGCGGACAGCCACCTTGGCTCTCATCTTTTCAGCAGCTGAATATTGTGCACCAGGGAGCGGGGCAGATATCTTGTGTACAATGTTTGTTGACATGCAATTGCACATTGCTATGAGAATTAACACAGGTGTGCTCATCGCCAACAGTTTGACTCTCTGTCCCCACACAGCTCTTCAAAGGAATGGTGGTAAGATAAGCAGCAATAATATGAGAATACAACTGTGCAATTATGAATCCAGACTTGCCCATCTCTGAAGTTCTCCCATCCCCCAACATGGTGCCTTAAGTCCAGGAATCCCTTCTGGTTAATGGCCATAGTTCTCAAAACCTCAGGACTGTCACCGAAAGACAGTGGCAGAGGCTGTGAGAAAACCGCAGGGTCAAGAATCAACATCTGATCATGGACAAGACTAAGATTTTGTCATGGATATTTTTAGTAAAAGTCAGGGACAGGTCACGGGCAATAAAGAAAAATTCACAGAAGCCGTGATCTGTCCCTGACTTTTACTAAAAATGTTGCTTTTTAAGTTGCCATCAGAAGGAGCCATCAGTGGTGGAGCCAATAGGAGGACAGAGGGGGCAGTCACACACCCCGGCCTTTTAGGTGTATCTTTTCAAGCATATTTTTCTGTAGAAAAATGGGCACCAATGACTCATTGCTGACCCTCCCTTCCTCTTAGATACAAAGCCTTGCTCTGGTACTGAGAAGATGATGATCCCAGAAGTGCTTAGACGCACAAAAAATAAGAAGGGGACAGAGGGTCCTAAGAATTCATCCGAACCTTGGAAAAATATTCTATTTCAATACATTTTGAGTTTGGGGAGAGACTTGAGCAAGGGGTCATTATTGTTTTGCCTTAACCTGTTGTAAAGATCTTACAGCGGCTAAAAGCCAAGCAGCTGCCACTTCTACCAGAAATCATATCAAAGCAGAAGAAACAAATGAAAGGCAGGTGGGGTTGCAACTCTGTTCTCTGCAGAACGAGAGAGAAGGACACACACACAAAACAGAAATGCAAATCACAATAACCACCCCAACACCAGAATACAAAGAGAACAGCAGTTTTGAAATGGGCAGCAAATCTGAAAACATACAAACAAAAGAGGTTAAAAACAGCAACCACCAATAAAAATACAATATAAATAGTAGCTTCAAGGCCAACGTCTAGAGATTAGCAGAGCAATCAAGGAGTAACAAACAGCTTTAAGTCTTTGAAACAGTCCAGCAATCAACCAACCACTCTAGAAAGATGATTTAGAAGACAAGCATTATGAAAGGAGGATTCTAATTAACTGACAATGACAGCCATAGATCCACGCTGGATGGGATTTGTTAATAAGTGTCAATTCCATAAAAGCAACTAACTACATATTTCCAGAATGGCAGGTCATAGCAAATACAGCAAAATTTTGCTGCCCACCCTCTCCCCTAATTTGCATACCAAATATGGCTATTTCCACTTGTCAGCAAAGTTCTGTTATTGCAGTGTTGTAGGGAAGTGTCATTACTTTTATTTTAGAAAATATACCACAAAACTCCGATGGGATAATATTAAACATCATAAATAACTAAAATTAAACTGAACTTGTCATCTATATGGTTAAAATACTCATTGTGATGCCGTATCCTTGTGTGTGTATATGTTTGCTTACTGCCTAATTAGCAACATTCAGCGTTTTGCAATGAATCACCTAATCATTCATGCAAATTAGTGAGGCTTTACTGTAAGTACAATTCTTAGGTAATCAAAGGGCTTGTGATCTTCAGGCTGAAGCTTTCCAGCACACCCAGGGCGTGTCTAACCTGCATGTAACCTTGGTCAGATAGCTATGCTTGCATAGTAGAGAGTAGTGCAAGTGGATAGTAACATCCTTGAACTAATCCAGCAGTAGGAACAGGGTGATTGGAAAGTCAAAAGCTTACAGTTACACACTAATATTTAAGGATTTGATTTGGCTGTAAAAAAGCAAACAAACAAAAAACAATTTCTGCAAAGTAACAAAAGGCGTCATTCCCTGCTTCCCAAAAAAGTAATGTTTTGCATGTCATAGACTTTAATTGTACCTCTTCATTGTTCTTTATGTTGACAGATATTCCTAACTGACATCCATCCTGCACAAGTGTGCTATTGTCTCAAGCCCCAATTCTGCAAACACCATACACATGTGTAACCTCACACAGATAAGCAGTCCCACTGAAGTTAATAGAACTACTAACGTGCATGAAGATCAGCACGTTTCACTAAGTGTTTGCAGGATCATGGCCTAAATTATTAACATGATACATGTTAATCATTTAACTGAAAATAGAAATTTTTATTTATGCTAAAGGACCAAATCCCACAACATTGTAAATATCCAGAATGAATAGGGTGTGTGTGTGTGTGTGTGTGTTTGGTCTGAGTGTTCTCCTCCCATTTCAGAACTTTGTTTCTCATTGTGTCCCACATCTGCGCCTTGGCAGACTACAAAGGAAGTCTGGACATTTATTTTTGTTTTCACTGAGTCAGGCCTCACACTAGTCATCACTCAAAAGGAAACCAATGAAAATTACATGACCAATGAGATTTCTGGCAAATATATTTTTGTTTAAAAGTTTGCCTAAGTATGGTGGCTCTAACAATTTTGCCTTCTTACTTCTAAATGAAGCCTTCCTAGGACAGAATCTAGAAGGTGAACATGTTAAGACCATAAAACTTGATGAATCCACTTTTCCTTTGCCTTGGGCACACCACTTCCATTCAGCAGAGAAAATAATACCCCACCTACAGCAGCTTGCCCAGAAGCTGCACAGCAACAAGCCTCTGTTTCTTCCCCCGCTCCTTGAGACTGACATTGCCTTGGTGCTGAATAGTCTGGTGGGAAGAGTTCAATGCAGGGTTTGCACTTTCCCAGCCATTAGCCAGCTGCCACTGCATTTCATTATCTTAGGCAGGAGGGGTGCAGGCAAGGCGGGGACGGGGAGGGGGGTGGCATATACATCAAAGGCAGTTCCAAACAGGGTGATGGTGTGGAAGTAACTGAGCCTGGTCAACATTATAAGTTGCAAAGTTTTGTTGGTTTTTTGGAGGAGGGGTTGCACACATGTGATGCCATCTGGCACACTAACTGCAAAGGCCAGTGGTAGATTAAAAAAAAAAAAAAAAAAAAAAACCTGCTTCCCCTACTTTGTTTATTCGTGTAACAGTTAGTCCTGATAAACAGCAAGGCCATGGAGCAACTGCCTGCTCTTGTTGTGCATATCTATTGTTTTGCAGGAGAACTGTAAAGAGCTAGGGAAAAACAAAGGTAGGGCACAGGATTTCACGTAAAACAAAGTAAGTAGACCATGAAAAACAGTCTTTAGTTGGCTTTTGGTGTTTGCTTTATTTCTTGGCTGTGACAAAAAGAAAGAGTTGAAAAAGTGTTCACCCTTCTAAAAAAGCTGCCTGCAAACTAAAACAGGTAGTGGGCTTTGCACAACACTGTCTAGATCCATTGTTCATCTCTTTCAACATACTTCATCATCTTTTGTCCTACTCCTAATAATTATAGTTCATTACAAAACCCAATATGCTTTAGCAGTTCTCATCTATGCTTGTCCAAAAGCACTTGGAACCTGTTTTCCATTAACAGAAAGGTCTAATTAATGATTTTGTAAAACTCTGAGTCTTACATTAAGGAAAAAAGAAAACCTCACTGAATGTTACAGAATATCAATGAATATCTGTACTGGGAAGTTGTCCTAGAACTGAGCTCTCTTGTATTTCAAATTTGTTTGCAGATCAGAGAATAAACTCCAGCACATTTTATAATTTTCAATTTACTGTATATTCTAACCGCCAAAATGCAACATTTTCAAGCTTCTTTTCCTGGCGAGAAGGGCTCTGAACTGCCACAGCTAAATACTGTGGTATATTCTTTGGCCAACAGATTATTTTATTACCACTTTCCCTTACTCAATTAACTCAAGGCTTTAAAAACAAGAGTCTTTTGATTGTTATATGAATAAGATGGAAAAGAGAATCACATGCCAAAGAATCTGCCTTGAAAAATGTACCAACTTGCAACATCACCTTAAAAAATATTATACATATATTCCAGGTTTTTTAGTGAAATGTTCAGGTTTTTAAAAATTGCTTGCTACAGAGAGTACATCTTTGTAGTTGTGGTTGTGGGTTCTAATTTATAAGGCCTTGATCTTGCAAGCTGATCCACATGGACAAACCTCTGTACTCACACAGATTCCAACAGGGGTCTGTTTACAATATCAGGGCCTCAGGGTCCAATTCTGAAGCCAATTCTAAGGCAAAAATCTCCACTGACTTCACTTGAGATTTGTGTGAATGCAGCAGCATTGGGCCTTTGAACTGGTCCTGTTATCTCCTGCTGTTTTGTACTTACTGTAACTACCTTAGCTGCAATATATCTTGCGGTAAGCTAACAACTAGATTGCTATCTCAGACTTATTTAGAAATTGTGCTCAGAGAAATTAAGCTGCTGGCAGCCAACATTAAAAACAAATCCCTGACCTTGACTGTTCTCAGTACAATAGCTCTTTTCCTGCTGTTTTCTGAGCAGTAGTGGGTGGGACGGGGGGGGGGGGGGGAAGAGAAGAGAGGGCCACAAATAATAGGACAGACACATTCTACTAAAAGGATAAAAGAATATATGTTTTATTACTATGCAAATTTTTCATCAAGTATGAAGACAGGAGGCTACTGCTGGAAAAATGCATAAGAACTTGATTTATATTGAATAGACCCTCTTCCTTCTCCTGTATAGCATGGAGAATAAAGAAGGCGCAGAGAGTATCCTGAGCGTCTGTTACTCTGAAACCTGGGAAATGTGTTCCCCTTACCTTACTTCTCCATATCAGAAAAAAAACAACAACAACAAATATTTGTGGCAGTAAGTTGTTAATTCCATTTAAAATTAAACTGACTCTTACAATCTCTCCCCTGCCTTTATCCTGGCTTTGTGCCTAATTTGAATGAACAAATGGTGCTCCAGGGCTTTGTTGTTCATACTCCATGCAAATGATATTCTTCTCCCTTTTAGAATGTGGTGGGCATGCTTTGGTGGGTAGAAGTCAGAGTACCCTGGTCCAAAGGAAGAGGTGGAGGAAGGAGAACAGTCTCAAATAAGCTGATCGTTCCATTCTGTTTATTTATTTATTTTAAGAAATCATGGACAATTAGGTATGTGCATTATATCAACGCATCCACCAGGCAGCTTTGTGCCAGCAGGCCTAGCACTTCCTTAGCAGATCACACAAGCTGTAAATAGACATGGCAGCATTAGACTTCTGGGGGACACATTTTTACATGAATGACCTGGACAAATTGTTCAAGGGCAATACGATAAATGCAAACAGGCGTTTCTTCATCATAAGGAAAGCAGATAAAAATACAGTGAATGATGTCGTCTCAATGAGCATTTATTAAAAAAAATAAAATATTTTTATATTTTATTGGAGCTATGCCATGTAATGACAGCTGAGGACCTCTCCCTCAGAGTTTTCGGTCCACCTGAGAGAACATGGAACTGAATATTTTAGTTCAACATCACTGGCAATTTCATGCTTAGAGCTAGATTATGGCTTACCTGACTGCACCTGCCCAGGGGAATAAAATCTCCTCTACCCCGAGTGGCAGTTTTAGGGATACTTCTCATTGCCAGCTTGTTCATAACAGTCAGACTACTATAGTAGCTTGGCCCTGGATGGTGGGAGCAAGAATTAGGACTGGGGGCCCAATACTTCCTCCCTGCCAGCAGGTAGCTAGGCAAGTTGTGGATTCAGAGAAAGTAAGCTGAATCCTTTTTGAGGCTGCAATAAATTATTTCTCTCCATGAACAAAGAGGGCAGTTGGGAAGAAATTGTGGCTCTCGGAATCACTGGCCTAGCTACTCACAAATTCTAGCTCAGTGCTGAGCGTTATTCAAACCTTAATTTGAATCACAGAGACAGTAGAGAATCCATTCAACTAGTGGCGGATTTAGAGTTAGTGGGGCCCTGTGCGCAACTTCATTTTCTGGGAGCCCCCCCAGAGACCCAGCCAAGAAAAAGAACATTCTCTCCTATACCCCCCTCTCCCCCCCCCCGTTTTTCATTCTTTTTTTCCTTCATCCTCCTCCTACATTATAAGTAATGGGAAGTAAATGAAAATAAAGTGAGGTACCTTGATTGGGGCCAGGGGTTGGAGTGCAGGAAGAGGTGCGGGGGGCAGGCTCTTGGAGGAAGTTTGGTTCCTGGGTGGAGGCTCTGGGCTGGGGCAGGGGGTTGGAATGTGGGAGGGGATGAGCAGTGCAGGCTCTGGGAGGAAGTTTGGGTGCAGGGTGCAGGCTCTGGGCTGGGGGTTGGGGTGAAGGAGGAGGCAGGGGAGTGGCGCTTGCCTCAGGCGGCGCAGCTCCCAAAGTGACCGATACACACACCCCTCCAGCAGCGGCTCCTAGACGGGGGGGGGGAGGGGGAGGGCAGGCGGTCTCTGTGTGCCGCTGTCTGCAGGTGCCACCCCCCCCAGCTCCCATTGGCCGCAGTTCCCAGCCAATGGGAGTTGCAGAGTCAGTGCTTGGGGTGGGGGCAGCGCACAGAGACACCCCCGCCCTAGGGGCTGCTGGGACATGCTGTCTGCTTCCGGGAAAGAAGCAGTGCAGAGGAAGAGAGACAGAGTGGGCAGGGATCCACCTTAGCCCTGCTGCTGACACGTCTCTGCACGCTCCTTGGGGGAAGGGGGGCAGCGGGTCTCCGTGCGCTGCCTGGGGCTTCCCACCCTCCACCTCCAGCCACCAGGGGCGTGCAGAGACATGCCAGCAGCCGGCTGCTTCCGGGAGCGGTGTGAGGCCACCAGCCACGGCATGCAGGCAGCCTGCCTGCCGGAGCCCTGCTGTACTGCCAGCTGGGACTCAGGGGCAGGTTGTCAGATATTTGTCCTGCATTTTGGGGGCCCCTCTGTCATTGGGTTTGTTTCCTGGTACATCCAGCTCCTGCATTCAACCCATCTCATTCACAAAGGAATCATAAAACAGCATCCCACAAGCAGTATATCCCCAGTTTATCAAAATACTGCAAAATACCAGAAGAGAGAGGACCAAGAAAAATAATGGCTCTTATGTTGTTTTTGATGGTGTCAAGTAAGAGTCATTCTCCAGCTCTGCCCCCTTTCCATTTCACTAAATGTCACTGTGACTGAGAGTTTCTAACTTTTCCTGTAAACTTCCAAGCTGTTTTCAGGCTATGTTACCATTAGAAGACTGCTCTTAACACCAGCAACTAATGAGTAATGACAATGACTTGTGATGGCACAATTCAAGGAAACAAAAATAAAACGAAAGGATATGAATTCTATGGGAAACAAACACACTGTGGGTGGGATGCTCTGGTTTCCTAAAACTATATAACAACTTCATAACTCTGCTACAAATTATTTCTTGCTAGGAGATTAGGATACTAGACCATATTCCACCTTCACATTCTGTTTATACCAACCTGCAGTATTATCAGATGTCTATTTCTTTTAGTTTGTGGGATTTTAATTTTTTACGACATTTTAGAATACCAAACCAGGTCACTGAAAGAATGAAAATCACAGTACAAAATTACACTAATTTGGTGTTCCCAGGAAATGAAAGTGCTTAGTCCATCTTCAGCAAGACAACAAATTGAGGATAAATCATAACATATTGATAGAAACAAGATTTTCTTAAAACAATTTAAGACTATGTTAAGGTCTTTATCGTCTCATCAAGATGCCTGCATTTCGGATAAGATTTTTTTCTTTTCTTATTTTTTAGTCAGGCTCAATCCTAGCCATCTATTTCTTCATTATCTAAATTTCTTCTCATCAGCATTTTCTCTCTCATTTGTTTCAAAATTTGTACATATTTCATATGTAAAACACCCCCCCCCCCCCCGTTTAGGGTTCTGAACCAAACTAACATATTATGATCTACTGTATCCTACAATATGAGGCATGGACCATAGCTGATAATCATGTTACACTGGCATATATTGTATATACAACATGTACAGTACACCGCCATTTATCCAAATGGCCTAGGGGACAGCCAAACATGGATAACCGGGCAATCAGATAAACAGAAGTGCTATTAACTAACATAGAGGATACTGTGGATTCAATATAAGTAGGATTTTCAGATAAATGGAATTTGGATAACTAGAATTATGTTGTATTTGCAAGATGTCAGCCTATTTCTTTGTAATTTAACAGTCTGAATCATTACCCTGTCTAATGAGGACTATAAATCTCCTTTGATTTAGGAATGAAGGAGATTCCTGAATATGCTATTTTTTTAATTTCAGTTCTCCTGGTCTAACAAAATGTCTTACTTTTCATATTTTCTGAAATATCAGAAAGCTCCAAGTTTTCCAGGATATGTAGAGGGGGGACATTTTCCTATGTGAGAATATTATGTACAGTATCCATTTTTAAGTGAATCCTGAATGTAAAACAGACTTTCTTTGGTCGATATGAAAGATCATGGCCTTCCAGAGGCAGATAAAGATATTAATGATAAAGTATTTGAAGACTGAATCCGGTACACAAAATGTGTTTTTTATTTCTTTCCTTTCAAGAAGCACACAAATTGGATAAGAATTCAAAGATAATTAACCAAACTCAAAGATAGTTTAGTAAATTAGTGTTATACAGTAGAAGATGCTTAGTAGCAAGCTAAATTTAGTTTGACAATGTTAAACAGAAATGAATAGCTGCTACCCACAGGGAATACATACCTAGGATTCAATTGATTGACCTCATGTGATTGCTATGCCACATAACTACAGCTGACAGTGCATTGATTTGGCAGTAAATAAGGTGGACTGTTAAGGAAACAGCTTGGCAGACAGCAGTTTACCATGTTTGGCACATTCCAAATCCCCACCACAATATTCATGTTGTATATACAGAGAAGAGAAAAAATAGTTCACTCGTGAAAGATTCATATGTATAGAGAAAAAAAAAACACTAGCTACTGTTTTCAAGGGATTAATTAATAACCTAATGTGCAAATGACAGTATTACAGAGTTCCAATCACAATAATGCCTCCATCGTAGGGATTTCATACTTAAAAATGGAGGACAGATTATATTGTACACCTTGTTTTTGACCTCCTAATCTAACGTTCACCCCTAATTTCTCATGCTTGCATATTAAAATAAAAGTAGCAAATAAACACATCAACTCTAAAAATCAAGAGCAGAAACAAGATTATCCAGCAATTGATGCTGCTCTCACAAAAACAGTTTTACTTTGTTTTGTGCCAGCACATTTGCATCAATGCTTTCATCATAAAGCTAAAGGGGTATGGCTAACTGTTTACTCAGCTCTATTGCACAAGAACCTATTTAAACATTTGCTCAAGTCACGCATGGCTTTAGTCACATACACAATAGCCTACAGACAAAAGGCACAAGAGACAAGGAGTGCTTTATTTATCAAACTGAAAATAGTATTTCCCTGTGCTAATACACGTAAACAACACAGAGCTGCAGGATATCACTTTAACCTGCTTTGTTTGAGAGAGATTAATTAATACTTAAAAACTACACTACCTGTGTCTGGAGGAAAATATACTGATTTGTAGGTGAAAAAGTCGTATAAAAAAAAAAATCTCTCCCCATATAGAATATATTCCTTTGACCTGGATTAATTTAAAGCTGTTCCATAATGGCATAGAAATGACACATTTATTTATTCATTTTATTGGATATGATAGACACAAACACTTAAAATATTGGAAAGAGTGGGTATAATAAGACATCACTAAATATGTATTAGAAGAACAATTATAGGTGAAATTTACCTAGGTGCTCTGGGCCCATATAAAGCCCTATGCACCACTTGCCACAATCCTTAAAGGCCCGTTGCAATGGGATCAACCACATCTTTAGTATCAGAGGGGTAGCCATGTTAGTCTGGATCTGTAAAAAGCGACAGAGTCCTGTGGCGCCTTTTAGACTAACAGACATATTGGAGCATAAGCTTTCGTGGGTGAATACAAAAGACATCTTTAGTGTCGCCCTAAGTGATTAGGAGGGAGGTGGAAATTATAAGATTAGATCCTCACTGGTGTAAGTCAACAGAGCACCATTAAAATTGTCAGAGCTCCACTGATTTATAGCAGCTGAGGATATGGACCATAGTGTCAAATAAAGAAGGGTTTTTACAAGTTTATCATTGATACTTGAGACAGTGGCATGATGGTACTCTAGTACATGAAATCTTTTCTAAATCTGTTCAGTAGATCCATGTTCATCTTCTGTGCCTACTCACATACCAAATGCCTGTTTTATAAGAAGAGACCAGTTCCAGGCTAAGCTATGCCATTTTCAGGACAGAAGAAAAATGGCAAATACTGCAGTTTGGACTGAGGTCCTGTTTACAGCAAGAGAAGGGAACACTGCCGTCCCCTTCTAACTACTGCTGGGCTTGAGCTCGACATCTGAAGAATGAATACAAAGAAAAACAATTGTTTGGGAAATTTTTGACTCTTAGTATTTTTATAATTAGCAAAAAATCTAGCTTGCGGTGAGTATAAAATAGCGACGCTATATAACGACACTCTTCTATAATGCTTTTCATCCGTAGATTTCAAAGTGTTTTACAAAAGCAAGTAAGCATCATTATACACATTGGAACACTGAGGCACAGAGAAGCAAAGTCATTTGCCCAAGGTCACCCAGCAACGCAATGGCCAAGATAGGTCTAGAACACAGGTCTCTTAAATCACAGTACTCTATCCACTTTCCCACCCTGCCTCACTTAACTATGTTCAGATCCTCAGCTGGTAGAATTTGCATCAGTCTACTAAGTTCAATGGAACTACACAGATTTATACCAGATAAGGATCTGGCCCACAATGTTTAACCCTTCAATGCCAGGAGTGACAAGTTTTGGAGGTAATATGTCAATTATGTTTTTTTCTAGTGTTCACAGCTGAGGATCTGGACTTACTTGCTCCACAGACATGCGAGATCAAATTAATGCAAAAAAGTAATAGCTGTTTTAAGACCCCCTGTCCAATCACATGCAGGATGATGCTGGCACTTCCCTTGGCAAATTGCTTTTGCAGGACATATCTAAGCACTGCACACACATACACACCCCATTCCAAGTGAACATTAATTATGTCTACTGTGCATTTTTGCTTTGTGTTATACAAATTGAGTTGTTAAAAATTACTTCTAAATGACACTAAGTTCACCGTGTTTTATTGTCAATAAATTCTTCAGCGTTCCCCCACTTGTATACAGTAATATTTCCAAGTTTAAACAGGATAATAATTTATTTTATTTTGAATCAATAATACATCCACAACAATTGTAATATCAAGCATATTACAATTTAACAGGGCAGAGAAGTATTAGCAACAGTACAATCCTTGAGATATCACTATTGGGCTGGATTGATATTTTTGGTTATTCAGATAGAAGATAGAAAGTCCCTTTATTTACTTTTGCACAAGATGTGCTGCAATTATATTAATCTCAGAGCACTCTCAACGCTGAGCAGAAATGAGCTAATAGAAATTAAAGCATCCACTGACTTCGGTGGGACCAAGATTACATCCTCCTTAAGCATTTTAAAGCAGTACAAAAGATCTCTCCTGTTTGATCACATTAACAGTCCTCATTTCTTTGAGGGCCTGAGGGGGAAACTATCATTCGTGGAATAATGATGGCTTTATGATTCTCCAATAGTTGTGGTGATATTGTCATGTCATTTGAGATACTAACCACATACCGGAACACTTGGAAAGCATTTTACAAAAAAGGCTCTGATTCTCCCTGGCGTGTCACCTCTATCACAAAGTAGTCCTGAATCCTAAGTAACCAGTAACAGAAGGATCATTCCAATGTACAAGAGTCCTCTGGTGGTATGAAGCTGGGTAATAGTTCCAACACCTCTGTCCCAGAACCATTCCTGAGATGAATGTAGTTCTGTGGTAGAACTACAAATATATATTTTAAGATCAAGATCACAAGTTTTCAGATCCCAAACGTCTTGCCTTCAAGGACTTCAATATTTGCGTAATGTAACTTTAGTCCATTTTAGAAAGTGCCAGGTTATCCACATTCTTCACTCAAATCCCAATCCAGCTCTGTACATTGTGTTTATCGAAGTTGGGCTGCCTTTTTCTTCCCATGTGACATCTACTTGAGTTCAGGTGGGTGGACATAACCATTTCATTTTTTAGTAATACCTTTATACCATCTCCTTCTCTAAATTGGAGCTTTTATAAATAATCATTCTGCACAGATATTGATAAGAGGTATCAGTTCCATACACTAAGAAATTTGTGGAAATATTTCTTAAAGAAATGCTGGTCAACCCTATTTTAAAACTGTTTTTTTCTGGTAGGTGCCTGATAGTACAGAAATAGCATTGGAAGTATTCCCACTCTAATGGATCATTGTAGAATTGAGGGAGAGTTTCTACATGTGCATGCAGCACTCATGTGAATGTACGAGTTCTCCCTAATTAAGATGATAATAGATCCTGTAATAGCCCTACACTTTATTTAAAATGTTGTTCCCTGGGATAATTGCACCAGGCACATGTAGTGAGGAATGGGATAAATAAAATAATTCACATGGTCACACAAGGAACATACAACCAGAGCTGACCAAGGCACAAAATAGCACAGGCTATTAACACTCTCAATGTGCAGTCAAAATGAGAACACACTAAAAATACTGAAATACACCGGACCCTCGCTAGAATGTGGGATTTGGGATCCATGCACGGTACTGCGTTAACGGGGGGACCGTGTTATAGCAGGAATTGCATTAAAATGAATTGCAATTAAAGTAATTAAATTTGGGATCCATGGCCGCAACGGCATTATATATGATGCGTGTTCTAGCGAGGGTCCAGTGTAGTATGGATTCATAGTCATCGATTCATGGAGTTTAAGCCCAGAAATGACCATCTAGTTTGACCTCCTGTATCTCACAGGCCATTACATTTCACCTAGTTACTGCTGTATTGAGCCCAATAACTTGTGTCTGGCTAAAGCAGCTCTTCCAGAAACACATCCAGCCTTGATTTGCAGGCATCAGGAGATGGAGAATCCCCACTTTGCTTGGTAATTTGTTCCAATGGTTAATCAGACTCACTGCTAAGAATCTGTGCCTTCTTTCCAAGTGTAATTTGTCTGGCTTCAGCTTCCAGCCATTGTTTCTTGTTATGCATTACTTCGCTTGATTAAAGACCTGTTAGTAAGCAGCATTTTCTCCCTGGGAAGGTACTTCGGCACTGTACTCAAATCGCACCTTAAATATTTAGATAATCCCAAGATCAAATGGCTCCCCAGGCAAGGAGCATCTTCAGCACCCTCCCCGTCCATTTGCTAAATTTTTGAATACCTCATGTTTATTGCATTTGTAGCCCACTTCATGACTTTGATGCACGATTTGCATGCATGATTTATCCCTGTCAGATAAGACAAATTTACATACTAGGATCTGTAAATCTGTATTTATCCATGCCATATATAAGCAAATACAAAAATTCATTTCCTCTAAGCTTATAGAAAGTTTTTAATTTTAAGAATAACTGAAATGTACTAACATTAAGTCATCAAACATTACGTGTTAAGCATGGCAAAAGTAGTAACAGTATTTCTTTTATATTGTTGTATAGATAGGGGTTTGATATACATCTCTAGTGTCTCATTAGTCACTATTTAAAGTCTTCAGGTCTTGAAACACAAATACACTTTCACAATTACACAATAAAATGAGGTTCACAATATCGTAGCTTCATTCTTGTATCTCACTCACTGGTGATGCCCCACCCCTTATATACCTGTGAGGGCATAGCTGACAACATTCTACGAGGTTCAAGGAAAATATAATTCTCAGAAAGTCTGGAAGGTTCCACGACATTCCACAAAGGTCCAGAACATTCTAGGAGGTTACTGAAAAATGAATCCACATATGGAATACCTGAAAAATTTTACTGCAAACATTCTATTTTCCCTTTTGTCGCTAACAACAAAAACAACAGTCCTGAACCCGGTGTCCTTAGTGATCACCTGGGTTGCCTGTCCTTAAAGCCGACCTTTGTCCTATAAGGGCAAGTCTACATTACCTTGCTGGAGACTCAGAGCTGCAGACTGGGTGGGGAGTAGGGTTGCCAATTTTGGTTGGACGTATTCCTGGAGATTTAATCACATGACATAATCTTTAATTAAAGATTAATCTTTAATTCCTGGAGACTCCAGGCCTATCCTAGAGGGTTGGCAACCCTAGTGGGGAGTCTCCCACATTTCCCCCAGCCTCCTGCAGCGGAGAGGGGAGCTGCAGTCCAGATGCTGGGGCTTTCCACGGGGAGGTAGGTGTGGCCTTCATTCCTTGTTCCTATATGTATAGCTTTGCATTTGGCTGTATTCAAAACACATTTTGTTTGAATGGCCCCACCTTACCAAGCAAATCAGATCACTCCGTGTGACTATCCTGTCCTCTTCATTATTTACCCCTGGCCAAAACTTTGTAGATGACAAAAAATATCAGCCGTGTTTTAATATTTACTTCCATATCATTGAATAGTACAGGATTTAGTAGCGATCACTGGAGAACCTCACTAAAAGCCCCCATTGATAACTACTTTTAAAGATCAGTTATCCAGTTCTTAATTTATTAATATGTACTTTATTAATATTGTATAGTGCTTAACTTAACATAGATATTAGTGCCAGAAAACCTTTGTGCATTGGAGGGATTGGGGCCTCATCCTGCTCCCTTTGATATAAAGAAGAGATCTGCCATTAATTTAAATGAGAGCAGGTACTTACTAGTCTCTTAAACAAAAATTTAAGCTTGATTCTCTAACGTTGCTATTAGCACAAGGAACTTTCATTTGCAATAATCAATAGCGTTCATTCCCACTAATTTGAGAACACTTTGATCAGTTTTACATAACTGAGTCAATCATTATAAAGGCATTTACTCGATTTGACTCAAATGCTGCACTAGAATTTAGAGGCAGGGAAATCATACCAGAACGGAGTAGCAACTGATTCTGGCAGAAAATGGTTCTTTTATTCAAATTAAATCTTCCAAAATAGAGTTCAAGCCTTTACACTGGATAATTTAATTGAGTTTGAACTAAGAATGTCAAGTTTTAAAAGGTAAACAAATGATTTGTTTCCAATGTTATTAGTAACTTACAATTCGAATAATTTCACTCAGTTGGCAGCATTATTGCAGTGCAAAGATATAGTAGTACAACGTTTCTTGTGCAGTTATTGTCCTGAATTATCCACAGCTCAGGCCCAAGTGAAGTGTGATATTTAACATTTAATTTTGCAATAAAATTTGCAGCATAGGGTGTACTGCAGACAAGCTAAAGAGCAGATGAAATAAGCAAAGGAAATGGAAAAGAGCCTTAGTTTAGGAGGCTCATTAGTTTAGGAGCCTGAGGCAAATGGCTAAAGGTAAATGGAAACTGTCAACAGACAAGAATGAGAAGGAGGCAACTCAGAGGTTTTCAAACTGTGGGGTGTGCCTTCTCTGGGTAATGCGATTATCAGGGGACTTGAGGACCTGGTATGAAGTAGAACATTCACACATCCAGGCTACTTTCTGTGGAGCTGGCCGAGATAGCACCTCGATGCAGGCAGGAGCAGTGCTGTCAGCTGGTATACACTGGAAGGCCTTGTCTACACTTCCACTTTACAGCGCTGCAACTGTCTCGCTCAGGGGCCTGAAAAAACAGTGTAGACAGTGCTGGTAGCTACTCCCCTCATGGAGCTAGGTTTTTTACAGCGCTGGGAGAGCTCTCTCTCAGAGCTGGTGCCACACCAGCGCTTTAACATTGCTAGTGAAGACATACCTGGAGGTTGCTGAGAGAGGGATTGGAAAGCAAGCCTGCTCCCCGCAGTGTCTATTACTACCCTACCCTTCCAACTCACACCCCACCCTGCACAAAGGAAATAGAAAAGAGCAATGTTAACCCAATTAAATGTTTAGATGTGAAACAATACTGATAACTGCCACATATTTAAGTGTCAAGTTGAGCTCAGAGTGTTTTCCTGACATAGACTGACATTCCACCATCACTGATCTTAAAGTTCTGCCCACCACTAAGTAGGCAGATAAGTAGCAATAGGAGGAAACTTCTATATATAGTATATTAAAACTAAGGTAAGAGGGAGTTCATCACACCTAAAAGGACATATTTAATATACTATCTATTGCCCTCCTCCCATTCCCGTGAGTCTGCCTGTCCTCTGAAACACTGAATTAGCATTTCTGCAGTTCCATGACAGAGTCTTGTTGCAGGAGATGCCAATTTAGCATGGGCAAGCATCCTGGATTAGTCACACTGGGAATAATTTAAACATATTGAAAGAGTATCAGGGGAGGTCTGAAAAAATGTGGAACCACCCTGTCACTTCAGGTACTTGTTACCCTGTTTCTCATCTGAAACTTCAGTGCTGCAGCAGCCTTTGCAACCATTATTTTTCAGAATCTATAGTATAAGAAGAATGTTCTTGTGCACACAGGATATATGTAAATTAAAAGAGGACAATGTTGTGATACCTCTCTTACCAAAACAATTTAAATGTCTCCTAATTTACCGATAACATCATTTAATATTTACATAACTGTCTTCAGCAGTGGATCTCAAAGTGCTTTACAAAATATGGGTAAATATTATTTTCATTTTACAGATAGAGAAAATAAGGTTATACAATTTACTGAAGACCACAAAGCATATCAATGGCAGAACTGGAATAGAACCCAAGTCTCCTGACTCCTAGTGCAGCATGATATCTAGAGGACTACAGAGCACTTTATACACTATCTTTTCAGTATGTTAATATGAGATTCTGCTCTGAAAATGACTGTAAAAATGGCAGCTACTTACTCAACAAGGCTGGTCCATGTACATATTCAGAGTCATAGCCATTCGTTTTAATGACTACAATATGTTTTCAGTGATTTTTTTACTCCTCTAGGCCTGCAGGGCCAACTGAAAGCAACTGAGATTCTCTTTCACCTAATGCATCATCAGCGGAATTCTTAAGTGTCTATCAGCCACACCTGTGAAAGCCCCACTGAATGGTTGCACAGGTGTGACTCAGGGCCTAACTTGGTTTGCAGAACAATTATTACTAGTCATGAGATGGAAAGAGTCCATTCAAAGCCCAGGCAGCATTTTCAGGTCTGACAATTTAAAAAACAACAACAGTACATTGAATATATTTAATCCCATACATTTAACCATTTGTGCAGTCTCTTTTCAGAGTAAAACTGCACTTTAAAAAGTTTAATTTTCTGCTCACTGAGCCAAAATCTGCTGGCAAATAGACTGGTGTAAATCCAGATATAATCCAATGACTTCATCTAAAAGTCACTTCAGATTTACACCAGACAGCAAAATTTGGTTCATTCTGTTTAGGTAGCTTTTATTTACATTATATTGACTATGGGGGAAAAAACCTGAAGAAAGCATCAATTATTGAAAGAAATCTTCATTTCCTTGCAACAACCATTTTACTGCCTGTAAAATTACAAAGTAGGTTTAAAATATTTTGAACCCTAACTATTCCCATACATGGACCACACTCAGTAGTAAGTCACCTCATGCCATTAAGTGTTCATTTTACTTTTTATAACTCCTGTGTCAACGAAGACCTCAAGATATCATCCGACTGCGTTCATTTGCTTGCCAAATGGCAAGTGCCAATCTAAGAATGAATGTTCTCATGCATAAGCTGTACAGAGTGTTTTCAGCTGTTTCCTACATTTTCCAATTACCTTTGATGATATCTAATGTCAGACTTGCATCTGAATCAAAGCATAGAAGGCAACTTTCTCATTCTACATAAAAGATCTAATATGGTAAGTTTTCTTGGTTAAGTATAAGATTGTACCTGGGGTCAAATCAGTCTTGCCCAGGGGAGTGTCCTACTCTATTCTCCTTACAGAGGGACAGGATGGGTAGCCTACAAACTGCATAGACCACGGTAATCTGTGGAGAACTCCACTGCTGACCCTGAGAGCATGCACAGAAATAACCAGCTACTTTCCACAGTGTTTTCTGGCCTCATCCCACTCCCATACAGAGGGCTAACTCAGGAAACATGTTGCTAGTAATTCCCCCTACTACACCCACTGTATTTCCACTGGGTTGCATGAGGTGTTATGCTGAACAGAGCAAACTGTTCCCCAGATTCTTGTATCCATCTAACATCCCTCCAAACCCACAGGGTCCCGCTGGGGGAGGTTTTCACACAAAACAGGCTCCACAAGCTCCCAGGAAGAGGGAAACAGGCAGAACTGCTGTGCTTCCCTTCTTTTGCTGTTTTCAGGACTTTTAAAATGAATGTTACATGAGAACAATTGCTGAATTCAGAATACTGAGACAAGGACATTTGGAGAAGTTTCTCAGAAATTTTAAACTGCTAAAATCCTTCCTTTTTTATAGGAAGCTATTTAAAGTATTGTACTGTTCGGTATTTTAAGCCTGAAAGGTTTTGAAATGTTAGCACACTGGTGGATCGACACATTATTTAAAAAGCAAAATCAACTATAATGAATTGCCCAGAATAATTTCCATTCTGGGGGATTCTTTTGTTGAAATCATTAGCCATGAGGCTGTTTGCTTCAATTTATATCAAAGTGCTCAGATGGAATTGCTACCTTGTAAATCACTGCAGCTCATCTCTTATTCTATATATTGACCTTGTATCGTCTGCAGCCCTACATTGGATCCATACTGTCTGCATCTACATCTGGAAAGCAGACTGTGGAGAATCTAATCACTCAAAACGCTAATGCCAACAAATCAGCACTGGGATTTCTCTCTGACTTGATTGACATATAGTAACAGTGGATGCAGTCAAACACATACCAAATTCAAGGGGCATAAAGTGGGATTAACCACTGAGCTGTGAATGTGTAAAATCACTTTCACAAACTACCACTGATGTCCTATTTAACAATTATATAGCCTGAATATTGCAAACAGAGCTCCACATTCGTATACATAGGCCTTGGCTACACTGGTGCTTTACAGCGCTGCAACTTTCTCACTCAGGGGTGTGAAAAAACACCCCCCTGAGCACAGCAAGTTACAGCGCTGTAAAGCGCCAGTGTAAACGGTGCCCCAGTGCTGGGAGCCGTGCTCCCAGCGCTGTAAACTAATCTCCTCGGGGAGATGGAGTACTTGCAGCGCTGGGAGCCACGACCACACTCGCACTTCAAAGCGCTGCCGCGGGAGCGCTCCCACAGCAGCACTTTGGAGTTTTGAGTGTAGCCAAGCCCTATTTGGAGCAGAAATGTGAAGCTTGAAAGATTCCTAGAGTGTACACTTACTTCAAAACTAAAATTTGCAGGCTCATTAGTTTAGGAGCCTGAGGCAAACGGCTAACGGTAAATGGAAACTGTCAACAGACAAGAATGAGAAGGAGGCAACTCAGAAGTTTTCAAACTGTGGGGTGTGCCTTCTCGGGGTAATGCGATTATCAGGGGACTTGAGGACCTGGTATGAAGTAGAACATTCACACATCCAGGCTACTTTCTGTGGAGCTGGCCGAGGTAGCACCTCTCTGCAGGCAGGAGCAGTGGTGTCAGCTGGTATACGCTGGAAGGCCTTGTCTACACTGCCACTTTACAGCGCTGCAACTGTCTCGCTCAGGGGGCTGAAAAAAGAGTGTAGACAGTGCACCAACACTGGGAGCTACTCCCCTCATGGAGCTGGGTTTTTTACAGCGATGGGAGAGCTCTTTCTCAGAGCTGGTGCCACACCAGCGCTTTAACGTTGCTAGTGAAGACATACCCCCAGGTTGCCAAGGGAGGGATTGGAGAGCAAGCCTGCTCCCCGCAGTGTCTGTTACTACCCCGCCCAAAGGGTGACCAGATAGCAAGTGTGAAAAATTGGACACTTTTTTTTTTTAATATAGAGGAGGGGATTATAGTTGCCTATATAAAGACAAAGCCCCTAAAACTGGGACATCTGGTCATCCTCCCTGCATGTGATGCTGAGCTGCTGGCAACAGGCTGTGGCATGGGGTCTGGGAAGCGGTATGGAGGAAGCAGCTGGAGCCAGCAAGCAGAATCACCAGGTGTAGACTGGTAGGGATTTCAGCTGACAGAGTAGCTAGCTAGGGCTGCAGGAAGGACAGTAGTCTGGGAGAATGAGAGCAATGGGGCTGGAGGGAGCTGAGAAGGGTGTTTGGGCACAGGGCTGGGGAGGGGAAAAAAAAGGGGGGGGGGGTTATGACTGGGACATAAATCTCCAAAGGTAGGCACAGCAAAAAAAAAAAAAAAGATGGGAACCTCTGCTCTCACTTATCCCATTCCAAATACACCCAAAGTACAACATAAAGCAATATGGCATACGCTGGGGGCTGGTGCACTGGAGTGTGTGAATGTGGTGGATGGTCAAACACTATCCCAAGAGCTAAAAACAAAAACTGCTATTCATTAATGAGGCTTGCATGATGCTCTGCTGTCTCTTACTAGCAGGATTATTTGTCTGGCCTTGACTCATCTCCCACATCACTTTGAGGCCAATTCCTGCATATTTTTATCACAAATTTCATATTATTTGGTATTTTCCTTAAAACCCCAGAGCTCCTAGGGTCATGATATGAGAATCTCACCTTGCATTTTAATAAAAGCAAACAAGAAAGCAAGCTTCATCACAATTGCAGAGAAAATCTTGAAAACATGACCCCCTAAGGGTTCAAAAAACACAAGGCAAATAAAGGTTTGGAAGTGTATGGTTTAAAAAATAAGTGTTTAAAAAAACCCTCATATTTTGGGTTTTGACTTCTGATTTTGGGGCATTCGGGATGAGCAATACTGAAACAATCATGTTTAGAGTGAGATCATGGTGCAGGGGTATGCACCAATCATTCGTTTCTGCACATTCAGTACCTCCAGTGTAAGAATAAAGTTGGAAGTTTCTCCTTGGTCAATGGCAGGGTTCATTGCAGTGTCCCTGTAAATAGAAAATACCCTCTTTGCCTCACTGAAAAAACATTTCAGCTATACCTCCGTCCTTAAACACTGACTAGTCCCATAGGCTTCAACAGGTCTCTTCAAGTGAATAAAATTTAGCATGTACATAAATATTTGCAGGACTGGGCCCAAGATTTTAAGAAGGTATAGTCTCTTGGAAATCTGAAACACATCTGTTTTCCCTGTATTGCCTCTGTAAACTAATGATAAAAGGTTGCTCATATATGTTGGAATAGATATAAAAGAGGGACAAAGTTCACCAAGGCATTTGTGTTGAAAAAAAACCTGTCACCGGCTTACATGGATTTGATAAATTAGGAGAAATTTAGGACATACCTATGTATAGATAATACCCACGTCAGAATAAGGCACATTAACCATAAGCAATAAGTCTATTCAGTTCATTGAGCTCCCCTTTCTCCTCAAATTATCCAGTGAGGTTAACAAATAGTGATTTGAAATTATTTAGATAAATGGTATTTGCAAATATATTTCTAGTAATTACTCCAAGTATGTGTTATAACTACTGCTTTGAGTATTCACTGTTAGTATTCTGCTGTTCATGCTGTGTGAAGTCACCCCTCACATGATTATTATTGTTCAATGATTAGCTGTCTGCCAAATGCAAAGCTTTCAAAATGGCCACACAAACACCCTGGTGTGAACATTCATGCAAATACATATTTGCCTCAAGTGTTCTTCTGCAGAGCATTGGTTACACTGTTCTCACTCACTTGGAAAGAAAAACACAGATGCAAATAAAATGCATCAAAATAAGATCCAAATTCAGACTATTTTCCTGTATTCTTCCAGACCTAGTTCCTTTAAAACTTGGCACGAGACTTAGCATTCATTTTAATGTCATCCTGACTCATTTATAAATATTGGTACTGCCTTCTACTGCATAACCTTGCCCCCTATTTTGAAATTTCGGTACACACTGGCCTTATAGTGATTGCTGGCTGGAGAGCGAGTCTGAAAAATGGAAATTCTAAAGGAAGGGAAGGAGTTCTGTCAGGGGGTTTAAAGCAAAAGTGCACTGTAGCGCAAGTTACAATTTTAATTAGAAAAGTTAAATCATTTTGATAGCTTGACTTTGTGATGATCTGGGAAAGGTCTCACCACTGGAAAATTACTAAGAATGGATGATTGTATTTGAACTTTAATAGAAATTAGTCTTTCAGTATATCTACTCAGTGAATGAAGCCAGCCTCGACTCAAGCTGACATTTCCTGCTGGGAAGTAAAAAAAGGTATTTCCTGTGTGGTAAATAGGAAATAAGATCTGCCATGTTACGAGTATCTTAGTTTTATTTTCAAGTTAATTTTTAGCTTGATATTAAAACAGATTAAAAATGTAAGTTAAAGATATGTGGCAAAACTGCAATTGCCCTTAAAATAAAAAAAGTTTTGATCACATTTGTGTTGGGGAGGGGAGGAGAGAACTACCCAGTAACCAAACTAGCACCTGTTCCTAATTTAAAATTATTCTGTAAAGTTCACAAATGGGAAAGATGGATTTTTAATTCTAATGTACAAAAGTCATGGAAAGTGTGGGGTGGTTGGCAGGAAGTGGCAGATTAAGGTTTTGTTCTGCTTGTCTTCTTTACAAGAAGAAATGCATGACTTGCCTGCCCTCGAAACCTCTCTGGTGACTTGAGAACTGGTGAAATAATGAAGTCACTATGGCCTGAAAGATGGAGAGATGAAACTATTCTAGTCAGATAGTTTAAAACACTTGGTTTTAGACAGATATTACAAACCTCCAATATCCAACACTTGGGAGGAACGTCACCTTTATTAAATATTCACCCACTAGGATGTGAGAATACTCATACACAGTTAATAATTTCAAGAAAAAATGGAAAAACTAGCTAATATTTTTGTACATGGAAATTAAATGCCTAGGCCTCATACAGCACAAAGTACCAAGAGCACATTAAGAATTTTCCTAGTGCAGCTATGAGCAGCTGATACTGTTGCTACTAGATGTCCAATCTATTTTTATGTAACTTAAGGAGAAGTCATACCCTTTTCTTACCTCACATCCTTAGCTACTTCTCCTTGCTGCGGTCTTGGACTCTAGTGGCGAAAGCCTCACTGCCCCCAATCACCCTCCAGTTGTCCACCATTTTGTTAAATGCTGCCACTCCTTGTGTGTATGTAAGGCTGCTCCAAAAACATTAAATGTCATTTCCTTCCCCCCCTTTAAACTCCCACTGGTTGAAATGTTTGCTTTTAATAAGCAAATATAATTACTAACACAAAACAAAGTTGCACTGGATTCTAGCATGTCTCAGGGGAACTGCAAGGCCAAAGGTTGGCATCAAGTGTCAAATACAACCACCACACCACCCAAAAACCATTTCAAATGTTATTGTGATAAGCCATCATTAGAAATCAAGCGGCTGATTGCTAAACTTCCAGATGGAACTGCCATTCTTTAGGTTTAAAAAAGCCCTCCAGAAGTCCCCCCCAACCTAGGACTTGGTCCCCGTAGTGCAGCTTTGATTTATGCTGGATTTCCCTGTCTCTTAAGGGTATCATGAAGCAGTTCTCTGAAATAAAATAAAAAATGTCTGTTCAAAAAAAAAAAAAAAAAGTGGTAATTACTCTCCCTTTGCTATTGAATTTGAATACCACTTCTGGCCCCATTTGGCCTACTTTGTCAAGTCAAACAGGCTTATGACAGCATTACCATGGCAAGACTGATGTCACAAATGCAGCATTATGACTTGGCTTCATTATCTACTAGGCTTCAGTAGAACAGAAGCTAGGAGGGAACAATGCCCTTGTTCAAACACATTTTCAGTAATTAGCAAGTGTGATAAAGCAAAGAATTAGCAAAAGGTACAGAAGGTTACGCTTTAGGGTCTCACAGGATTAAGTTTCTACTGTGAAAATCCACTGTACAGAAAGCACTGATGTGTTAAGAGTATTTCAGGTCTGTCCATGTATGGTAAGTCAGCCATTTTACTGTTGACCTACTTTATATCAACAATACATAGTTTGCCACAGCATATCCTCCAGCTCCAGCCAAAAGAAATTGTGAAACCATACATTAAAGTGCAGTGTCAAAGCAACGGATGTTAATTATACCCTGTAATTTCTATGTTGAGGAAATTAAGGGTCACTGCTAACTCTTAATACAACATTTACTGTCTAAAGTTTGACTTGCTTTTCCAGCCTTTGAAAGCCACTGAATTAACATCCTGCTTCACAATGTTACTTTATGCCACACTGGAATGTAAATGTAAAACACATGTAAAAACTTCTGTTACCCCAAGAATAGATGTAAATATACATTCCTTTTTAATGCAAATGTTTATCTCTAGTCTATACATATTCCACTCCTTAAATTAAACACATCTTTAAAGTTTAGTCAAATAGCAGCTTTTGCCATATACAAAAACCATTTTCCCTTCAAGTCAATACATGTACTAGACAAAACTTTGGAAAAAAACCAATGTGCCACTTGATTTAAGAGTGTTGAGCAGTAAACTCAACATAGATGTGCAAAAACAAGCAATATCACCATTTTGCTGTTCAGAACAGCTTATTATGCATTAACTAAAAAGCAGATTTTAAATGCATATGTACTCAAAGTGACTATGTAAAAAAATGGCACTTTTTTTCCACCTCAGCTGTTCAGCACTAGCTGCTTAATATAGTGGCAAATGTTCACTAACCACATCACAGAAATACTAACAGCTCTAGGAGTGAACTTGACTCTTTCCAGCTTGCACATCAACAGAGCTGTTTAAGTTCCCTTTGCAGTACCCCCTTGCAGTTTCACTGACTCTAAATTATGGCTCAAGTTACACCTGCACAGTTCCACTGAAGATTAGAAGTGCACAGGTTTAAAAATACCATTTAACTTTCAGAATCATTATGGCTAGTAATGATGCATTATCCAAAATGGCTTCATTTCCAGATCCCAGAAGAATATATAGTGCTGGTAATGAAGATTTTTTCCTACTTGTTAACTCAGCCAATTAAATATAGAATCATTGAGGCACAGTAAGTGTGAAAGGAACCACACATTTTTTTAGTAACTTTTTGCTGTAACACTGCACTTTAAGCACCAAGTTATTTACAAACTATGTCAGGCTACATGAGAGAACTAGCCACTTGTAACAAAAACTGGCAAGTTGAGGCCTCTCACACAGACAGCATCGAGGAAAACACCTATTAAAAAAATCAGTAGAAAATGGAGATTTAAAAAGCAACTGCCAAAAATTTTTTTTTTTAAATGGCTGCCTAACATTAAGGCCCCTAAATCCCTCTTTAGTTACTTAACTGAGAGTCTTAACGCAAAGACCTCATTTAACGTCTTGGTTCAACTACTAAAGAAGGATACTCAGCTCTGGGGTAACAAAGGAAAAATTATGTTTATTAGTGCTCCTCTGGCCACGAAACTGCAGCACTGATAGCTCTGAAAAATAGACAGTGCAATCGTCTACAGGGAATATGGCTAGGAGGTAGAAACTGAAAAAAGGAGTCTCAGCTGTGTGGAACTACACAAAAGACGGAGGGGGGAGAACAGAGAGAGAGGCGCAAGGCAGGAAGGGTGAGAGGATGCATAAGAACCAGAAACATCTGTTATGCCAGGTACACTACAAGGCACTTGTTAGAAATTATTTATCCCATGATAACCCTAGTAAAGTCTAACCTGCTTAAATATTAAAGACAGGCAAATAGTTTAACATTAAAGTACCGTGAAACTCACTACCCTCAGAACACAAACAGAAAAATTATTCAATACTCAACATGCAAGGCCTAGTAATTTAGCTAGCTTACTCATACAAGTCATCCTGGGGTATGCTCTACTTACATTGTCTATTGATATGTTTGTGTTACTGCAACTTACGCCTGGACAGTTTGTCTTCCTTTGAATGTAAGAGGCCATTACAAGTTTAATTTTATCTGCAACATTTGTCCTGTTTGCACTGAAACAAGTTTTAATGGCCTCTTGTAGCCAGGGTTAACTCAAAGCCCTCCAATATTAAGTTTCCTATGCTGTTGCTACTGCTCATGTCCATTTGAGCACAGAAGGCGGCAGTTGTGTTGGATGGACTATACTGAATAATTCCAGTGGGAAAAAAATCAACTTTTCTGAAAGCAGACATGAATTACTAATTGTAGCTGCAGCTATATCTAATCTATGTCATAAATGAAACCACCCTACCTTAAAAAGATTAAAAGGTTAGCCACCTGAGGCAGTACACTCATTTTAAGATAAATGTCACCGTCAGCCTCACACAGCTGAAACACTTGTTTGCAAAGCTATGCCTAACTTGTCAGCAAGACAAAGATCACGTCTACAATCTGATCATGCTTTCACAATTTGCATAATGAATGTCATAAATGCAAGCTATATAGCTAACTTTTCCTCATCCTCCTCTTGCTAGCTGAGGAGAAGACTGTTTACAAAAGCACCTGCACATTACACCAAGCACAGTTCCATTTGCTGTGGTGTAAAGACCAAGTTTCAGACAAGTTTTTTTCCTACCTTAGATTCACAGGAAACCACCTGCAACATTTATATTGCCTCATCTATTCAGATGTACTAGTGCAGTCCACAGAAGTTGAACACAAGTTTGTCTTTATATTTTAATACTTCACTTTAATCTTCCAAATTTTAAGCAGATGGATCTTTTCAAAAGGAATACACAAACTTGTAAAATTCACTGTAAGTTTCAGAGATGCAAAATTAAAGATTAAGACAGCAGCATTTTAAAGCACATCTGCAAGTTAGAGGTTGTGACAAAAGTGCTACTGTCAGACTCAAAAGTAAACGGAAAGGTTCTCAAGATCCACTACTTGACCAATAACTTATGTGACTTAACTGAGGAAAGCCCAAGTATAGAGAGTAATGTTGGCACATAACGGTAGATTAATATGTTGGGGGGGGGGAGAAGGTAATTTTTAAAGCAATTCTTAGTTTTACCATGGTCCAAACTTGCATGTAAAGCTGAGCTTCCAAGACAGGAAGGAGTTGTGTTCTGCCTCACTACTCAGCAACAGTCTATTAGACCATTGCTGTACTTTCAGCCATCATCTAACAGGAAGGCCTAGATTTGGGCTATCAGCCCTGCATTGGAATCTATTAAACCATGACTAAAATATTGTGATTAAACAGATATGACTATATGTAAATTAAAGCCAGCCATCAGCAAGGTTTGTCATGATAGGTGGAAAGTCTCCAATTAATTTAACTTCTTTTGACAATAAGTTTAGATCAGAGTAATGATTCTGCCATGCACTTGCTTATCATTTACAACTTTATGTAAGAAGTGAGACATTACTGGAAGGGACTAAGTTGTGTAGGCATTTTATTTAATGCTCATGAAACAATGTGCACATTAGATCATGGCTCTGAAAATCATGTCTCATCAGTATTTTAATAAATGGCAGTAAAATAGTATAGAACTTCTCAAGTGTAACTAACCTTTGTAAGATTTTGCCTTTAGTAGGGTGCTTAATTGAACCATCTAACCATTTGTTTCTTGGAATACACTTTTCAATATGGGCATATCAATTTAGTATCAGTCACCTTTTTAAATCTAAGAAAAAAATCACATACCTTTAGTTTGCTGAATCCCATCAGACTGATTTATAAGTGAAAATCTTGCTTGCATCTGAAGAAAAGTGAAAGGCAACCAACCTTTCTGCCAAGTGGTTAACCTGCTCTTAAGGCTATGGGACATGTGTCCCAGGAACAGCTAATAGAGCAAGGAATCCATCTGGGAAGAATTGAGAATTTTTTTTCAAAGGTAGATCAAAATGGACACTTAAGTCTGCTATATCCTCACTTCATCAGGAAACCATGCAAGCTTTAATCCTCTGGATTTATTCAAGTCATCTTTGGTGGATATTTGTCCCTTTTCCTCATATCCTGGAATTGGCCCTGAAGTTATTTCCATATTATGACTGATTTTAAAAAGGTATTAAAGTGACATGTTAAAATACTGTGTTTCCCTAGACTTCCCAAATGTTTGTACACAAGTGATCTTCATTAATCCATGGCTGTATCAAGTGTTTCCCAACAGTGTGCCATTGATGTTCTTATTCTTTAGGGTACAGTACCTATTTTACATCTACTGGGAGGATAAATCATTTGCCTGATCCTATATAATCACGACAAGAGATTAATTAAAATGCCAAGATAGGAAACAATTTATTAGAGAGAAGAAAAATTTCTCATCCAAAATATAGAAATCTGTACAACTTTGCCACAATCAATATACATGAACTGTACAAATTTACACCAGTTCATAATTTACCAAATAAAAGATGACTAACAAAGTTCACAAAATAGATGGTGGTTTGTGAAAAGACTTTTACCCAATTACATACAAGGAAATTACAAACCAGACCTCCACTTTCTAAAAATAAGAAGTTTACTCAGTCTTAGAAAACTACAAGCTAGCAAATGTACAGATAGCTGGCTGGTGCTAACACCACAGTTCAGACAGTGTCTTTATATGGTCTTTTTTAAAGCCTGTTGCCATGGCAGATTCTGGTCACTTGTGACTTTCAAGGCCAATACACAATATGAAAATCTGACCATTTCCCCATGTCATGCTTACCAGTTTGTTTTATGTACATTTATACATATTGTAAGTGCTAGGTAAAAGTCAGAAAATTTCCAGTACTATTATGTTTATAACAAGTCTTGTTACTGAGCTGCCAAAAATGTAACAATTTGTAAATGTAATAGTGCAAATTTACTCTGCAAGACCAACTGCAGAGAGTAACTTTATAAATACAGATTTGGATTGAAATAATTTGTGTAAAAATTAAGTAAGATGTCTGGGAGAAACTGAAACCTTCCTTGGACTTCTTCACTCCCTAGCAAATAAAGTGATCATTCTGACTCACAGGCTATTAAATCACTGAAAAGGTACTGTCCAAACTACGGCACTGTCACTTGAAAGTTTACCACTCTATTCTGTGCCAGATCTTCACAGCTGTGACATGGTTTAAATTCCATAATCCATCCCCAGAGGAGCCCACCCAAAGTAAAAACCAATTTTATCCATCCATTTTAAGGTGATCCATCCATAGACTATATCTTAACCTGATACAGTCATCATATTGTAGTTTTTGGAAGGGCTTGTTCTGCCCAAGAGAAGTTCCTCCTTACAGCTTATTCTGCTGTCTACCATTTGCATGTTGGTGTTATTTTGGCTACCTCCTGCTGGTGCAGCTTCATACAGCACACAGATCGAGCCATCCTCTCCGATACGATAGGAGACTTCATAGGGGTCAACCCATAGAGTGAGTTCACTTGGAAGAAGCCGGAACAGTTCCTGACTGCTCAGTCCAATCCGTTGTGCTGCTTGTCCAATCAGAGGATCCATTTTATGGTTGATCCGGATACAACGGTAACCTGATCCCTTGCACGGCTTTTCTGGGAACCAGTGATGTTTATAATGCTCTACAGAAAAAGAAAAAAAAAAAAAAAGATTGTGCTGCTTAGCTCTAGATAACAGAGTCAAAAAGATGTACTATGATTGTCATGTACTCTAATTTTTTTTTTTAATAACCCATTTCACAATTGACGCGGTCGAGAAATTTGATTTTTCCAGCTCAATAAGTGACTAACATTCTCAGAATGTCTATTATAATAAATTGTAAACCTGAAAGACACTGGAAAAAACTCCAGATGAGCTCTTAAATATTTTTGGAGGTAATTTACACTACCTACTGTGATCTCACGTGGCAAGTATTTTTCATGAGTTATTTGCAACTGAGTCATTACTTTTACTCACATTTTTTAAAATGATTCAAATACTCCGTGGTTGTGTGAAGCATTAAGGAGTTTCTGGGCTTCAGATATCCCAGATTTATAAATATTCTCAACTTTTGGAGGAAAAATACACTTAAATAGCATCTTGAAACATTTCAGCGTTGTTTTCCCATTGCAAGTACTGCTAATGAAACTATAACAGGGAAAAGCAGACTGGAAATTTATTGACAAATTAAAATAAAGACTTCTGTATTTTGAATGTTCATCTTACTGTATACCACTATATTACCTTTCTATATCGCTTGTTGTCCTAGGGCTAAATTCTGATAGCTCTACTCACCATAGTTACCCAAATAGGTGGGTAAGGCCACTGAAATATAACCAACAAGAATAACAGAACTTGGCCCTTGGATCAGAAACTGTATAGGGAAGGAACTACATTTTCCAATGTGGTTGTATAGCACCTAGGACAAAGGACCCTGACTGGTGCCTTTGAAGGGTACCACACTAAATAAAAAGATTTCTGTAGTGCATTTTCTGGAAAACAGGTCCTGAAGGAACCTGACTCCCATTTCTGTAATATTTTCAGATATAAAAACTAGTTAAATACACTTTACACTTGAAACTGGATGGGGTTTTCAGTACCTCAAAGTGCTGATTGCTTTCAGAGATTGTTATCTGTGTCCAAATAAGTTTTACAAAAATCTAAAAGGCTTCAGTTTAAATCCCTCCCTCTTCTCCGCCACCTTTGTAAGCAGCCAGGAAAGGACCCGGATTTTCCTTATTTAAAAACTATGTTACTGTATTAGAATACTAGGAACAAAAACAAGGTACATGATGTTGGTTGACTACACTATCAGATATTGTGGCTTTTTAAAAAGCATTCCCGTCTCGGACAAACTCATGCACTGTATAAAACTGCACGACTTGAAATCATTTTCAAGAGGTTTCGTCCCAGAAGCCAGTCGTGCGTCTTTGTCTCACTACAAAGATACAGATTAGAGGCCTGATTTGGGAACTGGAAAGTGACAAAGGGCAAGGGCGGCTGGGGCAAGTACTAGGAAAGAGGCAAGCAGAACAACTGGGCTTGTAAAAACACTTGGGGACAAACTGAGCTTCGGGGAGAGATCCCGTGTGGGGAGCGCACTGCGCCCCAACAGGTATGGGGCCGGCTCCCCTGGGTCCCAGTGTCCAGCTACCACTTTCCGGACAGAAGAGGGTGGAAGCAAGTGACGCCCCCGCACCGCCGAGGCCCGGCGGACGCCGCCAGCGGGCAGCACGGGCGGGGGCGGCTGAAGACGGCGCCCTGCTCGCCAGAGCAGCCCCGGGCCGCGCGGCGCCGCCCCTCACCTGCCAGCAGCTCCTGTAGGTTCTGGCTGAAAGTCTGCAGCTGCCGCTCGTTCATCAGCCCCTTGGTGCGCAGGAACTTGGAGATGAAGCCCACGGCCGCGGCGATCTCGCGTATCATGCTGGCCCGGGTGTACAGGGCGGGATGCATGGGGGCGGCGGGCGCGGCTCTAACGCGGGGACAAGAGAGCAGCGCACCCCAGCTCACATCCCGGGGGGGTCGGGGGCGGCGGCCTCCTCCTCAGACAGGGGGGCGGTGGCAACAGCAGCGGAGGCGACACCGGGAAAACAGCGAGCATCTCCTGCTGCGAGGGACGAAGAGAGCCGCTTTCGTGCGTCGCCTCTTATAGCCGCCGCAGGACGGAAATGGCGTCGGGGCCGGGCGGGGCCGGGAACCCGCAACCACCAATCCCGCGATCGCACCATTGTGACGGGGGTTCGGGAGGGCGGGGTCCGGGGTGGGGTGACGTAATTGGATTGTAAACAAATAAAGCCTGGGAGGCGAGAGGCGCTGGGAGGCGGCAGCTGCCTGGGAACAGTGCGTCTGGCGCTGAGAGCAGCGGGGCAGCTGCCGCCTGGGGGAAGGGCCTGTGCAATACATATATATAAAAAATGCTACAACTCAACAAAATATAGGCCTAGACATGTCAGGACTTGTACCTCGAGAGAAGGGGTTATGAAGCGAAATTAAATGTATCTGAGCATGCACATTAGTGTGTACACGTGTATAAATAATGAATGCTGTAAACAAAGTGAGAACTATCCACACACACATAGTACTATGTCTACAGACAGGCTTATACCAATCGAGTATAAATATACCTACAAGGAAAATCCTCTGTCCACAGACCATAAAGAATTCATACATAGGGAGCTCAATATCTGTATATAGCTCTGTATCTAGTAAGATAAATATCTGCCTACACACATAACACTATAGATTCACTACTTGTATGCAAAAATATATCTGTACATATAGAGAATATGTATGTAGATAGATACAATATCTATACACACATATGCACAAAGATATGCAGATATGCTAAGACATATGGACTCTATATTATCTATGTGTATGTATTTCTTTAACAGTACATTTGTATGTTGCAATGGAAATATCTACCCAGGCAATATAGATTCAATACATGTACCCAAAGAGGTGTTTGCATATATACAGATAATGTACATCTATCTAGAGAGAGAAACATCTGTTTGCACAGACACAAAAGCATATGTTTAATATATGTACAGAGAGAGGTGTGTATTTAGATAGTGAACAAATATACATCGAGAGTTAAAACTGTGGCCATGTTTATTGGTTATATGTTCCTGTATTTTGATAATTAATAATGGTTGGTGTGGCTTTTCTAATTTACATTGTATGCACAAAACTATATATAGTACAAAACAATGTAAATTAGCTTGGGTGTAAGACTGCAGATGGCTGCTGTGAGATCCTATAATGTTTAGGAAAAGCTGTGTGAATGAGTGAACTATGTTGTAAGGCTTGGTAGTTATAGTATATAGAAAATACACAATTTATGTCTGCATATGTGTGTTTTGTATTATATTTATGGTCAGAGTTAAGGCTGCCTATTGTTTCTTTGGATGAGACCAGAGATATGTTAGCTGTGGGTGGTACAAGAGAGGTAGTTGAGGTAGAAAGGGGAACTAGTTAGTGTAGTATAGACAGGCAGTTGTGCTTTTTCCAGTTTGTGCTGGACCGTTGGAGGAATTTACAGTCTAGCAACCTGAAACCAAAATTAATTTTATTTTGTTTGGATTTCCCAGCTTTTTAAATAAACATGTACCAGTGCCAATATTTAGTCACACTGATAGCTGTTAAGGTTGATATGGATTATCTCTGATTGATTGCTTTCTTGCAGAGGTCCAACAAACTCCCATCCCAGTAAAAAGCAACAGAGGGTCCTGTGACACCTTTAAGACTAACAGAAGTATTGGGAGCATAAGCTTTCGTGGGTAAGAACCTCACTTCTTCAGATGCAAGTGTCCCATCCCAGTGTCCCCTACAGCCCCTCTTCTGGCCCCTGAAGAAATACTCTCTTCCTTAAGTCCCCAGTTCTCCACCCACACATCTGGACTATTGTTTAATAGAGAGTAGTGGCATTCCCAAGCACCTAGGAACCCTGGGCATGACCCAGGACATTATGGTGCTAGGTGCTGTACAAACACAGAAGAAAATGGTGGTTTCCTGCCCCAAAGAATTTATAATCTTATAAGAAAGAAGACAGTTGATGGAAACAGGCAGACAAAGGAGTACAGGGAAACAATGAGACAATACTGGTCGGTATGAGAGGCAGTGGTCTCAGCATAACAGTTCTCAATTTTTTTTGTAGGCATCATGGCAAAGGAGAGTTTCAAGGAAAGTTTTGAAAGCAGATAATGAGGTGGCTGTGCAGTGTTAATGGGGAGCTCCTTCCAAGCATGTGGGGCAGCACAAGGGATATTATGAAGGTGCTTGTTTGAAAATTTAACAGGTGAATGATGGTGGCTGGCATCACTGGCCAGCCAGAGATGGGAGTCAACATTTCTGTGAAAAGCAACAGAGGGTCCTGTGGCACCTTTAAGACTAACAGAAGTATTGGGAGCATAAACTTTTGTGGGTAAGAACCTCACTTCTTCTTGCATCTGAAGAAGTGAGGTTCTTACCCACGAAAGCTTATGCTCCCAATACTTCTGTTAGTCTTAAAGGTGCCACAGGACCCTCTGTTGCTTTTTACAGATTCAGACTAACACGGCTACCCCTCTGATACTTGACAACATTTCTGTGTTCTACCATCCTGCACAGCCCTGCCTCCAGACACTCACATCGCACTATGATATGCTTTCCTCACTTATCTTTGCCCCCAACAGTACCCACTGCTTCCATGTCCTTTTTTTAAGAACAAGAGGGAAAGGGAGATTGACAAGTTTGAGATGGGGTCCTGTAGGAAAACAGTACATAACCCTGTAATTAAGGACTGTATCCTAATGCATACACACAAATGGGATGAATTAAGATTGTCTAGGCAACCCTAATTCTGACATTTCTAACTTTTGTTTACATGACTTTGCAACATTCTTTTCATGTTGTTTTGGTAGGAACTGACTCTCCCTATTGGTTTGCGGACCGTCTTGCTCATTGTGGGTTCTACCATCACAGAAATAAATAATAAAATGTGACTACTTTTATCTAGGCAATAAAACCTATGTAACCTAAATATTGCAAAGCCTATCTGCTTTCTAATGAAGGCCAAGATTCTAGAGCTGAAAATAAATTAATTAGAATAATGTGATTTTATTGTTATGGGTCTAGAGTCTTTGGATTAATGCATGTCTGTTTAAGGAAATAAATAAGAGGCATGTATCATTTTTCTTACAAGTGATTTTTTGTTTAGGAAATAATTCCTACCTATATAAGGAAATACAAAGAAGTGCTATTGTGTAACTGTTTTTATGCAGTACTTGTTAAAACCTTTCAGAGTAGTGAACAATTAAGGATATTCTCCCTATATTACAGTTGTGTCTACGATTTTTATTGTATTTGGCATTGACCTCATAATGAAACAGGAGTTGAAAAATCATTGGTGATTGTTACTGAAAAATTGCATTTATTCCTGAGATTGATGAAAGGGTGCCTTTTCTGAGATGTACTGTCTGCTACATGTAAGAAACAATATATGTTAGCAATCCATTCTTATTATCGAAAAGATATTATTAGTGTAGGTTGTGAATATTATAATATTAGTGTTATTAATCAAGCATTTTTAAACCTATGGCAAGGTCTTATTTCTCCCAAAATAGTATAGCTTGTTTTGTATGATGTGTAAGACATGCATTTTTGAGTTATCTTAATCCTTGCACTAATGGGGAAGAGCACATGTAATCGGCATCTCTGCAATGAGGTGGAGATGGGGGCTCTTCAGCTTGGGCTATAAGCCTTTCTCTCAACCTAGTATCACACTATGAAATACAACACTGTAATTGTTAATCAGTGTTTAGTTTACATTGGAATAATGGTTGATTGCTCCACCCCGACACGTTCTTCCAAGCTGAAGAAGTCTTGCTTTGAAAGCCTGTGGTAGTCTGAGAGAAACTGAACTAAGTATCAAACTGAAAAATCCCAAATCTCTAGATTAGTGTGTCATGAAGCACCAGATACTGCAAATACTCATATGTTAATCCCAGTGAATTTGCATGAGTAAGAGGTTGCCGAATAAGCTCTAATAATGTAAAACAGATCACTACGTTAACAGAAAGGTGAAAAGAAGGAATGGGAAATTCATGAGCTGCAAGAGAGAAGCTATCAAGACAGGTTAAAACTATTCTGCAAAACTAATTCCATTAGATTGAGCTCATGAAATCATAGGATGACAAATTCTGCTTGCCTTATTTCAGAGTAGTATTTTGCTCCATCAGTAATCATATAGGATATGTCTACACTTGGAGGCAGAGGTATGATTTCCAGCTTGAGGAGACATACTCACGCTAGCACTCATCGAGCTAATGCCCTAAAAGAGAGTGTAGCTGTGGCACATGAATTGTGGGATGAGCTAGCCGCCCGGAGTACGTGCCCAGGGTCTGTTAGGCATGTCCTTTGGGCAGCTAGCCCTTCGTGCTGTGCACTGTTTTAGTGCACTGGCACGATGAGAGCTAGCATGAATATGTCTCATCAAGTTGTAATCACATCCCCAGGTCCAAATGTAGACATACCCATTGATTTCAAAGGGGCTATTCATGGAGAAGGGACTGCTCATTGTGAGTAAGAGTGGCAGAATCTGACTCAGAGGGATTAAATTGAAGGTTTCTGTGTTGTTTCTTTGCTTTCTCCATGTGCTCAAGAATGGGATGGTAGCATCCACATGTGGCAGCTAAAAGCAGATTCAGAAAAAAAAATCTAGAATTTGTATACATTTCCAATGGAAAAGTAGCAGATGCCTGGAGCAAGCGTGGTACTTAGATCAAAATTATCTTTGCATTATTGAACTAAAAAAAAAATGGAGAGAGTGGAAAGTATAGTATGAGCTGCTTATTTTAAAGCTTTGTCATGGATAATAGAGGCTTGTGTGCAACAAATAGTTAGACATAACCATTATCGTTCTTACTCTTTCAACTTGATTTGTTTTTCACTTATACTCAGTTATGAGCAAAACTGGGCAAGACAAGTACAGATAAAAAAGAAATTGTCAGAAACCGCATCCTGCATAGTAATGTAAATTTATTAAGAAGATAATTTTAAAGCCACATTACTGATTATAAAAACATACTTAACCTTTTGTTCTTGCACTCTGCAAATAGCGTATCTTAACTCCTAGGCCTTTATCCTCAGCTGCTCTAGAGCTCCATTCGATGCAGCTGGGAAGGGAGGAGGGCAAAAATGGCCTTGTGCTTCTCTGGTTCCCAGAGTTGCAGGGGTCCTTTTGGCCCAGCATAACTTCAGAGCAGGCCTGAGGGTGATCTAAACTATCCCAGTTTATCATGGCCTCGTAGGGATTTCCAGAGCAGTATATTCCAGGTATGTCTCCTTACAACACATCATGCCCCCTCATGTCTGGGGATGGTAGGGAGGGGCAGGCAGGGATATGTTGAGGTCTAAGAGAATACTTCACTGCCCATTTAGAGCAGCTTTAAAGACCCTTTGTGGCCTGAAGTGGCACTATGGGACACGCTTGGGTAAAGGATTTGGTTCTTACTGATTTCAATTGGAGTTTTTCTTCAAAAAAGCACTCTAGGATTGATTCATTGATTGTAAGGCCAGAAGGAACCATTATGATAATTTAATTTGACATCCCACATAACACAGGACATAGAACCTCACCCAGTAATTTCTGCATCAAGCCCTTAACTTCTGTTTGAGCTATAGCATATGTTTTAGAAAGCCATCCAGTCTTGATGTAAGGCGAATCCACCATGTCTATACGTATCTTGATAAATTGGTCCAATGGCTTGGATCCTTGCTTTTTTGCAATATTTTAAAATATTATTTTCCTGTCTTTGCTCAAGGGTGTACAAATAAAAAAAATCTAAATAATTGAACTTTACTATCATCATTACTCAGGGAAAATATAGTTTTCCATATCTGCACTAAATGTTAGGACCACAGTATGCTAGAATTCAGAATCCAGCAAATATCAGGACCCTGCAATTAATTTGTGTAACCAGCCTTTCCGGTTAGAATACCTCACTTTACCATGTAAAAACGGCAAGACCAACAATTTCTGGAACTCCTTTGGATCTAGAAGAGATCTGTTTAATTTTGTGGTGTGTCTGGAAAGTCCTTGAGCCAATTCTGCTGTGCTTGTGGATTTGGAGACTGTGGCCTGATTTGCAGAAGGTGGCTGCTTGGTGCCTGATTTTCTAAAAGTGCTCAGTCCACACTCTCTGAAAATCAGCTCCCTTTAAAGGCATCTCAAAATAAACACCCAAATATTGAGACACCTAGAATCACTAGTCACTCTTGAAATTTTAAGCCCAGGTGCACCACAAAGAAGTATACAGAGCCCTTACTCATCAAGACAGGAAGGTATAGCACATGTACACCTGCCTCCCAAAAATATGCCAAGTGTGCACTATGACGCATAAGAGATTAAAGAACTTTAGAATAGTCCGTGGACTGTTCATGTAAAAAGAGATTGCAGGATCACAATGACCTCTCTGTACAGAATCCAAGATGTTACATATTGTAATTCACACTTGGGTACTTTTTCTCCTTTCTGAGAAGGACAATGCCATAAATGCAGGTACTTGCTTTGATTTTTTAAAACTTTTAATATTCCCATGAAAAGAGAAGGCAAAACCTGATTTATTATGGTACCATTTTCCCCCAGAAGAGGATGGATAGCTGAATGTTAGTACAAGTGTTCTACACGTGCATGCCTGATAACACTAGAAATAGAAGAATCTAAATACAAACAGAAGCAATATTTTAACTTAATATCACCAAGACTGGGGAAGAGGGGCTTCCCCTCATTGATTTTGGAGAATGCAGGATGAGCGCAACTAAAAGACTGAAAACAGAAATCATAACAATGAATATACATGTGAAAAATTAGGCCAGTGGTGTGTCTTTAAATTAATCAGATGTCTCAAACATGCTTGTGATGAAGAATGAGAGAAACAAATCTCTGCTTTTTTAGATGTTCACTGTTTACTAATCTAAAAAAAGTGCAGCCTTGGGATTTTCGTCTCTCCCCTCCACACTCCATCAAACAGTGACCAATTTTCTCAGTTTGTCTCAGATGTATTTACGGAAAGAAGCAAACAAACAAACAAACAAGAAACCCTGACCTGATGTGCTGTGTACAATAGCGAGAAGAAATGTGACTAGCTGTGTGGGAGGGGACACTTGGTTCTTATATGTAATGCTGGGTACACCTCCTCAGGAGCTGCGTAAGAGTTCCTCATGGCAGGAAACAGAATGTTCTGCTTAGCAGGATCTAACATAAAAGCAAAGACAGTAAGCCGCTCTTTTAGAACTAAGCAGTACATTAATGCGAGAGCCTGAGCCTGCAGAGGATGATCCTAACATTTTAGTTCAATGTTCTGCACTTTAACTTGTTTTGTAGTTCTTTAAAAACTGCAAGCAAGTCTTTTTTTAAAAAAAAATATGAAGCATAATTTGTTGTAAGGTCATTGCCACATTAAATTGGTAAAGACCCAATTATAAAAAGGTGCATAACCTGTCTCAGTGGCCTTCATGCAATGTCCTTGTACCAGCATTCCCCCTCACTCCCCAACTCCCCCCTCGAGAATCCTGCAGAGAGCACTCCATGGGTCAGGGTAATTGCTGAGGGAGTGGATAGACACTTGGGGATGGTGTTAGAGAGAGACAACTTGTTTCTGGCCCCACATAGCTGAGTTTGTCTGGAGCTATATGGTCTTTTCTGCAGAGCTCTTTCCTCTCCTTGTCCTCTGGGTTTAGTCACAGCCAGCTGCATTGCCTGGTAGCCAGGCAGGATGATGCCAGGAGACAGAGCTAACGAAGAGACATGTTTGCTTCTCCCACATCAGAAAAGGATGGGGGCCGGCCCCCAAATCTGGTGAATCCCAGGAGATCTGCTGGAGACCATCTCCAGGTTTCGGTGCATGTCCCTCGGCATCTTCCATATGAACAACATTGTATGATGAAATGATGTGGGGGATCGTTGTGAGGGTTGCTCACAGATTTTCTCCTACGTAGTAGTTTGCCTCAGGAGGAAATGATCTGGCCCAATATTATGTAATTTCCTATGTTGTGTTTAAATGCAGACTCATCAGTTTATCTGAAGAAGACATACTAATACGTGGCTTTTCAGAGAAAACAGGTCTCATTTCAATGCAATGAATTCTCTAGTAATGGATAATGCTTGGGAACTGAAGTCTATACATGTGTGTATATTTAAATCTGCAGACTACCCAGTATTTTAGATATAGGTCATTTTAAGAATCTCCTGTTTCGCCCATGAAACCCCATTTAAGTCAGCCAGTATGTACGGGTGTAGGGCAAAATTTTGACTTCATTTTGTTACTCCTCTCACAGAACTGATGCATTTCTACATGAATGTAGAGGTTCCCAGATACTAGGGGAGTGGGTTTCTTAGAAATACATAGGATAATAAATAATGGACGAAATCCTGAAACTGTGAACTCATAGCCAGACAGTGTCTGATAGGCACTGGTCCATGTTGGGGGTGATGGTGAGCTCCAAGAGGGACTGTTCTTCACCTGTGTTGGCCAGGAGGAAGGAGAAGGACCACAACACCTGGGGTGGCTAGTGTAGTGCCCCAAAAAACACACCAGCCCCTTCCATCTCCTTCCATAAATTAGCTACACTGGCTTCAATTTTGCAAACTCCAGGCTGCAGAAATGCCTGTCATCAGTGAACGTTTTTGAATTAGGACAATAGGCATTTTACCGCTCTTAATAAAAGTAAATAGAATAACCCTGTAGAAAGATTACCTGTAATAAATACAAATCATTTATCAAGCTTGCATAAAATAAATGTAATACAGTATTGTTCATTAATTTCAAAGACTGAAGATCAAGCATATATTTTAGAGGGGGGAAATAATCGCTTTTCTATGCTCACTTTAAGTGAATTAACAGTGAATTAACAGAAAAATAAAAGACTGGAGCAGTGCTATTTTGTAAGTGACATGGGTCCCCTCCCAAAATTGTGCGTGTGTTTGGGAGCGGGGGAATGGTTAATCACCTTTAAAGAGCTTGTGCCTTTGTTGTAAAATAATCACAAGTGAGAATTCTTTTAAAAACAGGCAACCTGTCAAAGCATGAAGTCAGCTCATTTTTAGGTGCAAATGTGGGCTGCTGGCTGTTATGTAGGGTTACCATATTTCCACAAGCAAAAAAGAGGACACTGGGGGGGGGGGGAGGAGCCCCGCTTTAGCCCCGCCCCATCCACTCCCTCCCACTTCCCACCCCCTGATTGCCCCCCTCAGAACTCCCAACCCCCCCGCTCCTTGTCCCCTGACTGCCCCCTCCTGAGAACCCCCTACAACCCTACCTGTCCCCTGACTGCCCCGACCCTTATCTACACCCCCACCCCATATTCACACCCCCGCCCCCAGACAGACCCCCGGGGACTCCCATGCCCTATCCAACTGCTCCTCACCCCCTGACAGGACCCCCAGAACTCCTGACCCATCTAACCCCCTCTGCTACCTGCCTGCCTCAACCCCTCTCCACACCCCTGCCCCCCTGACAGCCCCCCCAGAACCCCTGACCCATCTAACCCCCCCGCTCCCTGTCCCTGACTGTCCCAACCCCTCTCCACACCCCTGCCCCCCTGACAGCCCCGCTGACAGTTCCCCCACCAAACTCCCGACCCATCCAACCTCCCCTCCCTGTCCCCTGACCAGGACCGGCTTTAAAGAGCCCAGGAATCGGGCTGCACTCCGGCCGGGGTTGTGGGACTTGGGGCCAGGCCAGAGGTGCTCAGCCGGGCCCGGGCCAGCACTGCTGGGGCCCGAGCCGGGCCGGGCCAGGGGTGCTCAGCTGGGGCTAGGCCGGCGCTGCTGGGGCCCGAGCCGGGCCAGGGCTGCTCAGCCGGAACCAGGGTCACCGCCCTGGGGTCGGAACCGGGGCCGGAGCCGCTGGGGCCTGAGCTGGGCCGGAGCTGCTGGGGCTCGGCCAGGGCCACGCCTCCCCGGAGCTCTCCTCCTCGCGCACCCCCGCCCCAGCTTACCTGCTGCTGCCTCCCGCTTGCCCCTGCTTCTTTTCAGACTTCCCGCGAAGATCTGATTTGCGGGAAGCAGGGGAGGGGGAGGAGCAGGTGGGTGGAGCGTTCAGGGGAGGGGAGAAGGGGGAAGACAGCTGCGGGGCCGGACAGCGTGGTAAGGCTGCAGGGGATGGGGGGAGTTGGGAAGGGGCTTTGGGTGCCCAGCGGCGCTTGGCCGCCGCTTTTCTGTCTATAAATAGCCGACCGAGGGGAAATCCCGGACATTTTTAGATTTTTAAAAATCCCCCTGGACGGCTATTTATAGACCGAAAAGCCAGACATGTCCAGGGAAATCCGGACATATGGTAGCCCTACTGTTATGTATATTTACCAGAGGCAATAGGCCCTATCCTGCTTGCACTGATGTCAATGGGAGTTTTACCACTAATTTCAGTGTGAATAGTATCAGGTTTAATATATTTTTCACTATGTTGAATCATTTAGAAGCTTGTTCTCCACCCTGATGTTCGCCATATTGATCCCCCTCTCCCTTTCATGCTCCCTCTTCTCCAGTCACGCTGTTAACTCAGAAAGCATTAAGCCATTGGGAATAAATGGCTCCTCCTTGAGCTATTGCCAACGCTAAAGTATGAGATCAGGCTTCATGGAAAGAGAAAGAGTCAATAGAATGCTCTTCAACAACTGCATCTTCACAGTGACCCTTTAGCATCCAGTTCTCAAAGGTCACGGACTTGGGAATCAGAGTAGCAGCCGTGTTAGTCTGTATCCGCAAAAAGAACAGGAGTACTTGTGGCACCTTAGAGACTAACAAATTTATTACAGCATAAGCTTTCGTGGGCTACAGCCCACTTCTTCGGATGCATATAGAATGGAACATATTATGGGCTGTAGCCCACGAAAGCTTATGCTCTAATAAATTTGTTAGTCTCTAAGGTGCCACAAGTACTCCTGTTCTTTTTGCAGATATGGGAATGTAAATCCGCTTCTGTCCTTTAGTTTCCTAGACATTAGAAATTCAGTGGTGTCACTTCAGAGAAAATCAGACGTAACGGCCCAAGAGGAAGTTCCTTTTTCCATGACATAGTTTTGTTTCTAGAGTAATCAAGTCCACTATTTCTCATTCACATATCTAACTGAGCAAATAGTGGAGAATATCATCCATAAATATTCATCTGAATTCTAATTAGACCATATGCCCAATCCCATTGCAGTCACTTTGTGCAAACATCCGACCATTTGATTTTTACCAGCACAGATACTGGCCAAAAACAAAACAAAACGAAAACAGGTTTTCAAACTGTATCTTCAAATATTCAATTAAAGAGAATTTTGAATGGCATATTCATTTGTAAAATAAATAGTTTGCTTTGTGTTGGTTAGTGAATAAGAGAAATAATATCACTATCACTTACGTCACAATGAACCCAGTGAAAACTGTAAATTGTCAATCTTCTTCACAGATGATTTGCAAATAATCTGCGGACCAAGAATTCCATTCTGAAGAAATTTGCCAATTCTTTCAAATAACAAATTTCAGAATTTCACAATGTATTTGTGAGCAATTTGAAAACATAAAAAAAGTTCACGGGGGAAACGTCCATTGTCCAATTCTATTTTCAATTTAAAAATACACAACATTTTAAAGAGTTTTGAGGGAACATTTTGAGGGAAACAGATAAAAACACTAGGAAAAAAACTGGTACATTTTGGAGCAAAATTGTAACACACTTGAATAAATAATAACATAGATAAGTGAATAGATAACTTATAACTACCAATAGTACATAGCACTTTTATAGCTATTTCATCTATAGCTCTCAGAGAACTTTACAGAGTTTGATAACCATTATTATTCCCATTTGACATTTGAGGAAATTAAGGCACAGAAAAGTTAAGATCCAGATTTTTAAAAGTGGGCCAGTGATGTTGTTACCCAACTTGTGATTCATTGGGCCTATTTTTCAGAAGCGCAGAGTACCTACAACTCCAACTGAAATCAAAACCACTGACTACCTCTGAAAATGTTGGCCTAAGTGTCACTCAACATGTCAAAGGCAAAAGAGATAATATATTACAGACCTTTTGACTCCCAGTCAGGTGCTCTATCCATTATAGCAGCCTTACAGCAACAGCTGATAGGGAGCCAGCTGCTGCTGCAGGGCCAGATTGTACCCAACACAGTGTGGGTGAGTGAGAGAGGTTGCAAGAGACCCCTTTCCCCTTGTGTCCCTGTGCAGGGGTGGGATGCAATTAAAGTCCCTGAACTCCTAGGAGCACAGGGACTGCTTCCTCCATGCAAGACACCCAAAGGAATAGAAGAAGTGGGACTGTGGCTCTCTCTTTAGATCTCCACCCCCTTGCAGCTCTTGATGTAAATAGTGTGTAGACCTAAAGAAGTTCTCAATGGCTCCACGTGTGTGTCCAGCTACAGGCAACTCTGGGAACAGAGGGGTATAAAGGTAACTTCTGGTCATTTTTGCCTCCTGCCCTCATGAACTGTGACAAGCAGAGTTCTGGCACAATTGAGGATCTGGGCTACTGGGAGTCAGATCCACTTGCTACTGATAATGTAACTGCCTAAGAATATCCGTGATTAGGGTGTCATATATTGATTAAGGTACCTTCTCTGCTATATGTCCCCCTTTTGAGACAGAACAGTTTGCCTGTTGACAGGACAAAGCGATGAACTCCATGACCCAGTTTCTAAACCTTTGCTTTAAAACAGACCCACAACAACTCTGTTATTCCTTTTTCTGGGAGGGGTTCCCAGGTCTTCATAAAATTCCACTTTTCTCTTTAACATTGAGAAGGCTGTATAAGCATGATATAAGCATATATAAGCAACCATTTAATGATTTGGGTGCTGGTAACTATGCCTTCCAAATCATTCATTTTTTCTGCTAAAGCCCTTGCTAAAAGCTGCTTCAGAAACAAACTGCTTAGAAACAAACATTTAATTTTATCATCACTACAGTAATTTGAGGGATACATTATTTTTTTAATGTTGCTTCTCATGAAAATGCATGAGTTACCAAATTGTTCCTCTTGAAATATGTATGACAGACCAGTAATAACTTTCTGAACAAACCATTTCATTATCACCATTGGCAAGTCTATCCAAAGCTGGATCTAACATTTTTCCTGTCTAGTCAAACTGGACTCCTCTCATATCCGCTCAAGCACTCAGAAATATACCATACACAGTTACAAAACACTGTAGTATTCCTAACACTTGGCTGCTTGAGGCAACAACCTGCTCTGCTGATATAGTAAAACTAGCCCTGATTTTATCATCCAAGATGATTATCAGGTTGCCTTATCTTCTTCAAAAATATATATGCAAATGGTGATTGCAAAGCAAAAAATTCATCCTACACACTGAGTGTCATTCTAGCATAAAGAGGCTACACAAAGGGGTGCTGTGGCACGGTTACGTTTGTGATGCTCATACCCCTTAATTCCATTAATTGTCCTACCCTAAAGCAACAAAGCTAGCAGGAGTAAGCTCCACCATTGCTACAAATAACATAACAGCTAAAAATACCCATGATTAGAGTGACATGCATACAAATTAAATTAGCTATACTGTTATAGACAGGACAGTCTGCCTGCTGGACAGGACAAAATGATGAACTCCATGACCCATTTTCCCAACCTTTGCTTTAAGGGACTTAAGTCACAAATAGGTAATTAGATCTAAATAGCTTTGTGTGATCGAAATAGATCAACAGTATACATGTGTGGCCTAGGAAAAAATGAAGGCACCACAATGGATTGATTTAGATGGAATTCTGAGACTGTTTTCAGCAAGTATGTCAAACACATACTGAAGGAATTGCAAGAAGTCATGTAAAGAGTGTCAGTAACGAGAGCCAGCCAACCATACATTTTCCTGCCTAGTCAAAGTCATAGCTATTTGAAAAGAAGGAACCTAAGATGACAATCTTGAACAGGTTAAAAGGAAGGACCAAGGAACAGATTTTGATCCTTCAGAAGATTATAGCTTTTGATGAGTCATTCTAAAAAACAAAAATCAGGCAATACTGGAATAGAAAAAACACCTTTCAGAATTAGAAAATGCAAAGGCAATAGCATACTAGGTAAATACGTGGGTAGATAATTCTACACCATGCTCAGTGTGTGTGTGTGTGTGTGCGCGCGCGCGCCTGCAGAAATACATGGAAAAATGTGCCTAATGAAAAGAACATAAAAGTGCACCCAGTGTGAGCTGAACCTGATCTTCATCAAAGATGCTCAGATACTTGTCTACAAGATAGGGAGAAGTCACCAAGCATGCAACAATGTTCATTTAAGGCAAGTGCATGGGTCAAAAGCAGACAGGAATATGGATGAGAATGGGATAGATTGCATCCCAGGAAAGTTGATTAAGCAACAAAGGTGTCAAATTCTCACCTCCCAGTATGAGAGTGTATTTAGTTTACAAGTAGCAGTCTAGCTGCAATCTCCCATCACACAAGCATAGGTTCTGCTGCATACTGACATGTTTCCGTGGGAGTGTTGAACAAGGGAAATAATGGTGAATGAGACTAGACGCTGCCACAGAATGCTGCTGGAGCACAAGATGATGAAAAAGAGCCATGGCACAGAGAATGAGTGGTTGACAACCCGCTTCACCAGTCATCTCCTCACCAAAGCACCTGTGTCAGATACCACTTCAAAGCCACAGTAAGGTGAGAAAACAGTACAAACAGGAAATCCCTCCACGAACGTAATGTACTGTAAAGTCTCAGTGCACATGTGAACCCATCCATTTGTCAGCTGCCGGATGTTACTGGGAGAGCTTGTTGTTCTGACATGCCCCTGTGGACTGGGTTCCTGGTCCTGCGATATAAGTAGGCATCTCTGATAGGCTCCTCATGGGAAGTGTCTCACCTCAAATCTAACCATTGGGTGTTCCTCCTTAGGATGTATACACTTCCTGATCTCATTAATCTAGTATTTCATGGGCACTGTGCTATGCAGTCTTTCTACTAGCATATTTGAATGCTGCCTGAGGCTGCTTTAATGTATAACTGCCTAATCTATCTAGGCATTTAGAGTGCACCCTTCGCTGTGGTGTCTGAATGCCTTTTCCACTCTATTTATACACACAAGAGAAGGTAACGTATGGCACAGTGTTGCGAGCTATGAACATGTCCTCTTTGCTATGTGCTGCATGTCTCTGGACCCTCAAAGTGTTGCACAGACACTTCAGCACTGTGGTTCAGCACATTATCTCCACACAATATCATTCATGAAGGTCACACCACATTTTCTGCTACTTAGTGAGTCATGTGCATTTTGGTCCCAGGTATACCATGTGTTGGAAGGGAAGATTGGGCCTAGAGTACATCTGTAGGATCTTGGCACTTTTGTTCAAGGTGTTTGAACCCTGCAAAGCTGATAACTCTCATGAACTGATTTGGGACCAAACATGATGAACAAATGGGAGGTCAGAAACAAATAACATATTTCGTTCTGTGTTTGTGCAGCACCTAGCACAATGACGTCCCGGTCCATGACTGGGGCTCCTAAGTATGACCACCATACAAATAAATAAATAAATAATAAATAATAATAATAATAATAATATGTGTGGCTATGCATGTTGGAGAAACACACAAATCACACAAGCATAGTATATTTTATCCTTTGTCTCCCCCTCCTCCCCCCGAGACAATGAAGTATTTGAGTTCCAACAAGCAGACTAAAAAATGAAGCTATAGAGTGGAAAATGCTACAGGGAGATTAGTACAGCTTCTCTTCTATTGTACCCTCTCTTCATATTTTGCACCACACATTTATTCACAAATTGATTGCTTTCATTGCAAATGTGGTTTAGTTTGTTGTTTCTTCCCTCCTTGGATCATCTTTTTCCCACACCAGGTTGGAACTTGCATATCTTTCTTTATGCCACAATCAAAAATAAAAAATGAAAGAGTTTAAAAAGAAGAGTGAATCATGTTCCATTGTTACAGTCAGGTATACAATATGTCAGGGCAAGCCATGGATAACATCTAAATCCATTTGGTATGCAGCTATACTTAGGTGGTCACATATCACACTGAAATTTATTCTTCTATATTAGAGTATTATCCAGTAACTAATGTTTATTCATCTTGGCATCTAATATGAAGTATACATGGATAATATAAAAATAACTGGGAGAAAGCATATTATGATAATATTTTTCACATTTTTCCTCAAGCATGTTTCAAAAACATATTTCATAGTTAAAGTGCAGACATAGGAAATATACTGTGATAGACAACTTTTTAAAAAAATATTGCATTATATGTATTGTTTCCTTTATTTTTTCTTATAGATTTGAGCATTTTGGTCTAGAATTGTCAAAGTCACTGGTGATTTTGAGTGTCCACCATGAGATGCCTTTAAGATGGCGGATTTTAACAGACTGGGTCTTCAGGCACCTCACGGTGGGCACCAAAAAGCAATAGAATTTAACTCACATGCACATATTTACTGTGAAATATATTTTATGTGCAAAAAGTCTAAGCATCAATGCAACCTTGAGGGTGAGAAACAAAGTACTCAAAAGTTAGGAAAACCCAGAAGTTAAGACAGTATGGTCAGCTTTGTCCATCTGCTTTAAAATGTAAGGCTGTTTTCTGGTCTCACTTACTGGTGTGAAACTGGAGTTTTAAATCACTGAAAAGAGTCTTAGAACCAACCATCCCAGTCTTCTTAAACCACTTATACAGAGACTCATGATATAAAAGAGCAAGCTTGAGACTCCCTACCCTCCAAGTGCTCCTGCACCATGGCCATTATACATGCCCAGGGAAAAAAACATAAGAAAAAACATAGAAATACCCTCCCTTGCAGGCTATGAAAGGCACTCGAGCAAAATAATTGCTGTAACCCCTGATAAGGAGACAAGCAGCATTGTGAGGAAGTAGATATCAGCCCGATGGCAATGGCTAGACTGTATGCAAGGAGCAAAATGCAAGGAGCAGAATTATTGGGACAGCAGCACAGTGTGTTTCTGAACGAGAGACAAAAGGGTAATATTTAGATGGTGGCCTTGCCAGATGTGAAGGTCTAAAAAATTGATTTAAATTGTTTTATGGCAACAAGTTGTCATCCTGGGGTTCTATGAATTATGAATATATTGTAAATCGGGCTTTGCCTCTGAACCACGGAGGCATCAAAATCAGGAGGGAAGATTTGCAAGAGGATGGGTACTTACCAACAATAACTCTTTATCTCTGAGCATATTGCCTTCAAAGAGCTCTTGAATCAGCAGGAAGAGCAGATACTGATTTGGGGAGTGTAGTGCTTCAGTCACTATTCAGCTATTGGTACTTCTCCGCTCCCCTCTTCTAACGGCCCACAGTGGGGCTCTGTGGAGGCATCATCAGGAAAGAGAATTAGGATTATTTACCAACAATTACTCACTTCTCAAATGTATTCTATCTACACATTCTCTCTCTCTCTACCTTTTCACCTCCACTTCAGCTCTCAGCTCTTAGAGCTTCTGGGTGTGAGGCAGAACTGAGAAAGTGTTTGGAGTGATGGTATTGATACCCTTAGTTTATGGGACGTAGGCTCTAAGGGAGCCAGCTGCTGCTAACGTGGGCACATAGTACTATGTGGAGACGATGTCATAATGAAGGAGAACCAATCCTTGATTCAGGACAGGAAAGAAGCCATTTTGCATGGTGAAAGCAGTAGACTGCCAGAATGATGTTAAGAATTAGCTGTGGCTGTTATGGTGTACTGAGGTAGTGGAGACGGAGGCCCACTACAACTATTGTTTGCCTAACTCGAGGCTGATTAGGCTATAACACTGAATAAGGAAGTCCATAGTCCACTTGTAATGCAGCCAGCAGAGTCCAAGTTAGACCCTGTCATTCAATTGCAGGTTAAGTAGTGGCGTCCACTACCTGACACTTTTACCATCCCAACAAATCCTGGTGGGACAACTAAAGGTATTCACCCACAAGATGATGTCCAAAAAGTATCATAAACCCTGTGTAATTGGGGCAGCATGGAAGTACACCCAAAAGGTGCTCTCACTAAACCTGAATACTCATTGCACACTTCTTTTGCTGAGTTTACATCAAGGGACACACCACTAATGCAAACGTGTGTTACACATATATAGTGCCTGTATCTCAAAGCATCTAGAAGAACCTTACAGATATAACAGATTATAGTATAAAGATAATTTTATGCAGAACTGAAGTGAAGCAACATCTGTAGTGTAACATGGCAACTTGCACGATTGTTAAGCAATTTACTTTCTGCAACATATGTAATTTGTTACACAACCACGTTGCACAGCTGTTCAAGGCAGGAAGCCGTGGTCAATACCATATTCACTTGAAACTACAGAAGGGCAATGGTACTGTCGCAGCTCTTCTGGCAAAAAGGTTGCTAATGCAGATTTTTCTGGTGAATACTGTAAAGGTTCACTAATCTAAGCATCATGGATATGAGGTAATTGTCAGGATACATTTTATCATGCTAATTTTTCAAGTATAAATTTCATAGTATTTATAATAATTGCAATTCAACAGGGTTTTGTTATAACCTCATTTAAAGAAAAGTGTGTTTAGATGTTCACCCAGCCTAGGTAGAATTGGGTAAGGAGCCTCTTAATGAACCTTTCCTCAGTCTAGAGCCTGATTATGTCAAAAACACCTTTATAGATTATTCTGGATGTTGTCAGAGCGGTGACTTTACGGTAATCTATAAAAATATTTATATATAAAACATTGCACATTATTGCTTCATGCGGGTCAGAGAGTTTATCTTTGGAGAACTATCTGTAAGCACGTCTGTTACTTATTTCCTGCCTTGACTCTGTGTAGGAGTTTCAAAGTGTGTGTAAATGAAAGAGTGAGCAATACATTGTTAAAACATGTATATATTGAAACATGTTGGCTCAACTGCTAGCATACCTACACCCAAAAGATAAAAGCTCCAAGCCACACTCTGCCCTTAGTTCCATGGGTGAAATTCTTACTGCAGTCAGGGGAAGGGGGGGTCACACCCAAATAACAGAGCAGAATACACAAAGGAATTTTGTTTAGAAGAAGAGTTCAGCAGCTAAAGTTACAGGATAACACATTTAATCTTTCACTTTAGATTATATTTAAAAATAATTGGCCGGTTATTTAGCAATTAGGATTATATATTTACTGCAGTGAATTTGACATTCTTCCTTTCTTCTTAGATTCAGTAAGTAAAAGAAAGCAGGTTCTAAAGAGGCAGCCTGTATGTAGTGTAGTTGTACCCATGTTGATCCCAGGATATTAGAGAGACAAGGGGGGTGAGCTAATGTCTTTTATTGGGCCAATGAAAAAATATTACCTCACCCACCTTGTCTATTTAAAACCTGACCTATATAACCTGTATGTCAAAATATGCTCTTCCTTCTATAACTCCTCTTTTACTTTTCCAAAATTTAATCTAACATGTCAAGAATGAGTATAACATAAATACGCACAAATGTCAGCCAGCTATAGATTAGTTTTGACATGCTTTGCAGGGGAGATGAAAACAGGCCTCATTTGTATAAATAGAAGGCTGCTGATGTATACCATGGAAAGCAAATACTATCATTCTCTTAAGGCTCCCTATTTTTCAGTCAGGCTAGGTCTATACTACCCGCCTGAATCGGCGGGTAGAAATCGACCTCTCGGGGATCGATTTATCGCGTCCCAATGGGACGCGACAATCGATCCCCGAATCGGCGCTCTAACTCCACCAGCGGAGGTGGTAGTAAGCGCCGCCGACAGAAAGCCCCAGAAGTCGATTTTGCCGCCGTCCTCACAACGGGGTAAGTCGGCTGCGATACGTCGAATTCAGCTACGCTATTCACGTAGCTGAATTTGCGTATCTTAAATCGACTCCCCCCGGTAGTGTAGATGTACCCTCAGAAATTCTATAAAAATGTAGAGAAGCCTCACAAACTGTATCTTCTGTTTCTAGATCATAGATAACTTTCACTGAACAGAACTTGGATTTATAGAATTGGAAAGTCTTCACACCCAATTCTAATAGTTCTAACACCTTTCACAAGGACTAAATTCCCTTTTTTCAAAAATGTGTAATCTAAGCCGGTGTAGGTGTTCCGTTTCACGTCAGCTTCATGCATTTTTCTTACACTGCATGAAAATATGTTACTTTCAGTCCTTGATTGCCTAAAAAGTAGCAGAGTTGTGATAATTGAGAGGATAACAGCTCAGTTTTGGAGAGCAGTGGCTGGATGCCAAGGGCATAAGGAAAATGTGCATTAGGATGATTGAAGACACTTGAACTTTGGTTGCAGAATACAACCACCGCCAGCAATAATAACTTTAATAAGAATCAAGCTATCGCTCTGTAAAAATAATCTGATTTATATTGCAGTGGTGCTCACAATGTGCTAGGCACTGTACAAACATGTAGAAAAGTGCGGTCCCTGCCCCCAGCAGCAAAATTTGGATCTGAATCCAAATTCACACTGTAAACTCACAGCCCTTGGGGCTCTGTGGATCCAGGAACTGGGTTTACAGCCATTTCTCATTTTGAACAAGAGTCTATTTACAGTTTGAGGCTTTGGCCATTAATGACACTGGTTCATTTTCCAGACTCCGGTGCTTCTATCTTCCACCTGCAGGGCAGGTAGGAAAAGCTTTAATTCGATTGACAAATTCATAATCATTGTAATTTCTACATTTATCCATTTTCCTACAAGAAAAACATATCTGCCACTTGCCCACTGCCTTGCTCCACTGATGTAATGCTGCTGCTGTATCTTTCAGCCTGATCCAGTCCCAAGCCTGCTTCTGCTTTTCACACTGTATGTTCCATCATGGAACTGTGATGCCAGCGTAAATCTGTGCAACACAGTACAAATTACTTTAGTACTTGCACGCCACTATAAATCCTTTTCTGTGAAAATGCCTTAAAATAGTCTTTTAATTAAAAATCCAAATCTTTGATCAATTTTTGTAGCATGTTGATCTACAAAAATATGGAATTTGTATTACACTGCTGTCACCCAAATTTCATCAGAACTCTAGAAGTAATTGGCTGTGCATGCAAGACAACTGTACATTATTGTACATGGTATGGATATTTTTACATAGATTTTTTTCTTGAGCATCTGACCTGCTATGTGTTGTTTCAATGGGATTTCTAATCAACTGTGCAAAATGCTTTAACCCAGTGTCATCAGAGCAGGTCAGTCAATCAAAAATGAGTGCAATGTCTAAGAAATATTAATATTAATTAGTCATATTCTACTCAGTCTTCCTGCAGAATTGCCTTTGATTTAACTATGTTGGACTAAATTCAGCCCTGGCACTAGTAGATGCAACTCCCATTGAGTTAAGGGGGGGTTGCCTCTCATTGTAGTAGGGCTGAATTTGGAACTTGAAGACGGCCTATTAATTGTTGAATAAGATCTATGGGGCTTCACAGGCACTCAAATAAAAACATAAGAATGGCCATACTGGGTCAGACCAATGGTGTAGCCCAGTATCCTGTTTTGACAGTGGGCTGTGCCAAATGCTTCAGAGGGAATGAACAGAACAGGGCAATTTCAAGTGATCCATCCCCTGTTATTCAGTCCCAGCTTCTGGCAGTCAGAGATTTAGGGACACCGACAGCATGGGGTTTTGTCCCCGACCCTCTTAGGGAATAGTCATTGATAGACCTATCCTCCATGAACTTATCTAATTCTTTTTAAAATTCAGTTATGCCTTTGGTCTTCACAACATCCCATGGCAACGAGTTCCACAGGTTGACTGTGTGTTGTATGAAGAAGTACTTCCTTTTGTTTGTTGTAAACCGACTGCCTATTAATTTCATTGGGTGACCCCTAGTTCTTGTGTTACGTAAAGGGGTAAATAACATTTCTCTATTCACATTTTCCACACCATTCATGATTTTATAGTCTTCTATTATAATCCCCCATTAGTTGTCTCTTTCCTAAAATGAACTGTCAGTCTTTTTAATCTCTCTTGATATGGAAGCTGTTCCATGCCTCTAATCATTTCCATTGCTCTTCTCTGTATCTTTTCCAAATAGTTGGTTGATGGGTGTTGTATAAATAAATAGACAGAATCAGATTGCTCCCTGTGTGAGCCTGATTGGATATTAAAGGAAGACTGACCCTAAAAGGGTGGGCCTCTGGTTCAAGGTAGTAGTATTAACAGGTCTACAGCCTGACCAAGGGGATAGTCTAGACATAGAGCCAGTCGTGTCACCCACCATTACCTTTGACTAGGATCTGCAGTCTTGCTGCTGTCAGTCAGCATTGCTCTCTGTGCAATGGCAGAAAGGAGGTCTAGATGAGTGAGGGAAATCTGCTCAATGCATGGTGGAGAGGGGATGAGGATGGGCGACAAGTCCGATTATCATCTCTGTTTATAGATGTTGCCATTTAAACCCTAGCGTTCTGAGCTGTTCATGTGTGCATCCCACCATCTTGGCTCAAATACTGAATATGTGAGAATTATTGTTTCAAATGCTTATCACAAAGGACAGCTATTGGTAGTTAATCTTTTTTCATTACTTGGAATATAGTACTATTTCCATTCCATTATACATTTAGACTATGTTCTTCCTGCGCCTCCTTTCAGGGCATCATGGACACAGACACTAAAAACCACAGGAGATCATCTTAATCCTCAGATGTCTGAAGAATGGATTCAGATAGTCTTATTCCAGATGAACCACAGACAAGCACAAGATGCCTACAGGAAAAACCAGAAGCAGTAATTATCTTTTTACAAAGGTTGATAATGTTTTAGCTAATCCATACACAAAATAAAAACCCTATTCTTTCATTAGATTAAGCGCATACTTCCTTTTATTTCCTGACTAAAAGGTAGTATAGTGGGAATTCTGGAGTTACTCCAGGTCTTGATTAATGGGGGTGAAATCCTGGCTCAATCGATGTTGATGGCAAAACTTTTGATTTGAATGGGGCATGGATTTCATTCCCAGGGTTTTAGTTAACAAGAAAACTGATGTACGTTGTTTTGGTTCTGGCTCCCTCTACGGTCTTCAAGAACTAGAATGATGTGGAGAGAAGAACATGTCCAATTCAGGAGCTCAGAGTTTCAGTTTCAAGCTTTAATAAGTTCTAAGTCCACTAGAAATAGCAGGAGAAGGCATGGTATGCCCTCTCATATCATTAGATTGGAGAAACTCAGCTATCTGACATGCCAAGTCAAATGAGCATACTCAAAACACTTATTTCACTTCAGAGAGGACAACTTAAAACCATGCTACTTCAAGTTCAAGCCCTCCAATCACACTAGCCCAGTGCAAGTGCATAAAGGGAATACTTATGGTTTATGACTACAGCTGGGCAAGAAACGTTATGTTATTTCCTCAAATAATTGAGTTTTGTTTTTAAATCACACCAAATTCACCTACTAAGTTATTCACAAATATATGCAGGCAATTATCACTCCAGTTCTAGATCTGGGCAAATAATTTAAAAGGTATATTAGCTATAATAATTTATTTATAAATAATTTTGAATTACCTCTTCCCTTAGCCAAGGCAGTGTTTTGTGGGGGGGGGGGTTGTTTGTTTGTTTGTGGTTGTTTTTGTTTTTGACAAAAAGCTGTACCAGGGTGCTCCACTTACAGCACAGCAAAACCAGCAAAGAGCATCCACAAACATTTACTAGATTGAAAACTGAAAGTGCACATCAACAACATTTGTGCCCTAGGTTTATTTGTTTTTTGTGAACATCCAAGTGAGCAAAATTTTGTTTGCAGCAGAGTTGATGGCTAGGGAAATTGTTGAAAATACATATTTGTGGTATGAATACTAATTCAAATATATATCTACCCAAGTACTTGTGCCAGTAATATAAACAAGGCCATCTGGAAAGCTGTGTGAGTGTAAGGGAGTCACCCAAATCAGTTAGCAGAATTATTATCCTGCTCCTTAGATGACTAGTTGCACCGTGCAAATTACTGAATCTTCATAACATTAGCTGCAGCAAATAGTTGGGGAGTAATCCGTTGGCTGAAACATGTCAATATAAACCATATACTGAATAATTTGAAATCAGTAAATTCAGAGATATTTACATGTGTTGTTCACTAACTAACATAAAGAGGGGCCATTGTTTGTAATTAGTAATTCACCACGGCCTAGTCCAAAAGGAAGAGGAATTTACTGTCAAAGTGGAAGGATGCCAGAATAGCTGCCTGGCCTGATCTGATCTGTCCATAGTTTAGGCTACATGGCATTGCTACGTCAGCTTGACTGAATAAGCCCTCAGAAATTCAGAATCTGAAGAAAGGCCATTTAGGTCCACATACTAACAGTCAAACCATTTTAGCTAGAGCAGTGGTTCTCAAACTGTGGTCCGCCGACCTCTGAGCTCCATTCAGGTGGTCTGCAGATAGTTCCCTCTAAGGTGCGTGCCTGGGCAGCCACACATGAGAGAATGAAGGGCCACCCACCTAATTAGTGGAGCCATGCAGGCATGGCTCCACTAATTAGGTGCCTGGCCCCTGAGAAGACGCACAGGTAAGGTGAAGTGGTGGCCTTTGGGGCAATAGGGAGTAGGTGGGAGGGGACAGTGGGGTGAGAAGTGGGGGTGGGGAATTTGGGATGTGCAGGGCTGTGGCGGCCAGAGAAAGAGGCAACTTTCCCCAGCCTCCAGGACTGTGGCTCTCAGGGAGAGACAGTCATCCATCCCAGCCTCGGCTCTGTGGCGCTTTACAATAGTTAGCTAATGGTACAAACAACATTTGGAAAGATTAAGTGGTCTGCCGAGACCCTCAGCAATTTTCAAGTTGTCCACGAAAAAAAAAAAAAAGTTTGAGAACCACTGAGCTAGAGCTTTAGGCCACATCAGCTTTGATTTGGAAAACCCCACAGGGTAAGACCAGAGAAGAGGGGGGCAGGTTCCACTTAGTTTTCCCCATATAAAATTCCATTGTGTATGTGTAGGTGGGAGGTGGTTGGGGCGTGGGGGGACAGACAGATTTATCCCTACAGAATGGGCAGTGGATTCAGCTCTTAAACCCTGCTGCAGGTCCATCTACATGGATATATTGTGTCTCTCTGCACCCTCTTGGCTCCCTGCAGCCCTCTCTCAGTCCCATCAACACAGTTCTACATCCTTGCCAGCAAATAACCCTCTTGGTGGGTAGTTCCACAGTGAGGAGAGGCTTGGATTTCCCCTGGGATTGCTGAGGGGACAATGCAGGTATACCCTGGCTTCATCCCTCTTTTCCCTGTGAATGTTCCCCTGGGTGTCAGCAGTGTGAATCCTGGAGACACAGTTCAGCCCTATATTTACACTGCTAGCAGGGCAATCATGCAGTCTCCCTGGCCAATGTAGAAAGGGATGAGGCATGTTATGAACCATTTTACAAAGTGTGGTTTTACGCAGGAACAATAAATAACAGGAACCTGTGAAGGATGAAGGACTTTCACCAGCAGGGCTGCCTAGTGGTCAGGCAGGGATGTGGGAGATAGTCCCCCTCCCTGGCATCTCCCCTTTTCTCTATAACTCCATCCTGTGGTATCTGTCCCTTCTTTTGCAACTCAGCCCTGCGGCTGGGTTATGCTTTTGGGGTATACAAAAAGAAGAGTTTAGCAGCAGAAGTCTTCTAGGACGTCAGGGCTTTCTCCTTAGCTTTGGGACAGAGGGTCTAAACCCCTTGTATATTCAGGACCTTCCCCAGCTGAGAAGACTCCTATTGTTGTCCCACCTTTAGAGGTTGTTAGGGGGGCCCAGGCCCACCCTCTCCAGCAGGTTCCAATCAAGGGCTCAATGATAGGCAGCTAAGTCCTTCACTTTGGGTTGTTAAATAGCTGCCTCCCTGTATCACTTCCTACCTGAGTTCCCCTATTTCCCCACAGGGTAAATTAAAGAACTGAACCAATAATAAAGTTTTTGACTTCCCCAGTTTCTGACAGTCATCAGTCCCTCCTTTGCAGGCTTGTTCAGGTCAGCACAATCAGGTCTCAACAAGAGCACCTAGAGCTTCCCCAGAGCAGAAGTCTATCCTTTCAGTGCTTGCTCCCCCTTTTAAACTCCGCCTCCAGCTTGTTCAGGCTTTGAAGGTGCAGGCTGGGTGGGTGGGGCTGCCTGGGTCCAGAGTCGCTCCTTAGCCCCTTGTTCTCCAATGTGAAGTTTGTACACCCCATCACAGAACCCCTCCCCCTGCTTACCAAATGAATTTGTAAACAGATAGTAGGGTGGTTCATCCTGCTAGAAAGACTTGTGTTCATATATGCTGTGGCTAGCACAGTCTGATCCTCAGTGCAGACAGGGTCACTGAACTCATGAGAGGGGGAATCTCTAGTGACTCTTCCAAGAGATACTGACTGCACACCCATAGAATGAGGCAAAACAAGTTCATTCTCACTAATAGGCTTTGAAGTAAACAGACTGACACTCTGTTACTTGCATGTTTAAAAGTCACCAGAAAAGTGCTCTTGGGATTGCTGTATTGGGCGGGGAGGAGCACAGTTCTGGCCTGACTCAATTTGGGTGAACCTTTTCTGTTCACAAGGATTTTAATTCTCCATGGTTAAAATAATTCCCTCCGAGCATTTCAATTTAAATCTAGAGGGGCAGGGCATGATCCTGCAGCCTGGATTCACATGGCACGGAAGCTAATGGGGACAGACTACCTCTCTCAGGGTTGCCTAATTAGGCCCAGCAGCCAACATTTAAAATACATCTATATTGGGGTTTTTGTTGTTGTTTTTTTCTTTTCAAAGAGAGCTGCTGCCAATTTCTTTTGATTTAAAAGGGAAAAAACACTCTGAGAAAAAAAAAAGTCAAGAGATGTAATTGTTACTACATTGACATTGAATCAACATAGCTTTTTAAGTATTTTTGAGCTTTATTTAGGATCAGAATGGAAACATATTTCATAAAAGCCCCTTGAACTTTTGGAGGTGTTTTGTTTTTTGGAGTGGGAATAGGAGGGATAATGGCAAAACATCACCCAACCCATATAGGCTCAACAGAGAGACTAAGAAATTAATTTAACTCATCTATCTTCATGACCCTATTATGAGATGCTTATGTTGCTGGTCAGGTCAGAACTTGTTCACAGAGCCAAGTGTCAATTTTCCACTTACAGATTATGCTGGCAGGAGTCAGTCTGTCTGCTTACACAGGACGTGTCTTTATCCTTGACCTGCATTATTCCAAGAGCTCTTTATTGCAGAAATGAGACTCTTGAACAATTTACAGATTTGGTTGATTAGTAGAATAAAAACCTACCGCTGATTAGTTCTGCCCTCTACAGTAAATGTGCCTACAGTAACAGAAAACTAACACACTTCAATGACATTGATAAAATATAACATGCTCATTCTAACTTGACAAAAATGGGGAAAGTGCTCTTATTGCAAAGGCATACATTGACATATACAAAAAAGTAGCTAAGTGCTATATTACCCATAGGAATGATAAGAATGAATAGGATGGATAATCAGTGGCCTATGGCCCTCTTCTGTATTGTGGAATAACCTAGTTCCATTCTTCCTTCAGAATCCTGCTCAAGAGCCTATAGTGTCTGAGAACATGGAGGCCACAATGAAAGGAGTCGAGGAAGTCTCTCAGTACTGGGGATTTGTTGTGGTAATTTGGCAATTTCCTTTGTAGCCCACGTAGAATAGTATATACAGAAACTGTCAGTGCCAGTTTCATAGAATCATAGAAGATTAGGGTTGAAAGAGACCTCAGGAGGTCATCTAGTCCAACCTCCTGCTCAAAGCAGGACCAACCCCAGTTTGTTGAGTTTACCCCAATGAATAATTCCCAGGAAGTAACTGAAGAAATTAGAGTAAAATAGGTGACGTTAATCTCAGTCACTATGGCTACACTTGGAACTAAGCGTGAGATTCCCAGCTCCAGCAGACATACTTGTGCTAGCACTCATCCAGCTACTGTGCTAAAGATGGTAGTGTAGCCACAGTAGCATGGGCAGCGGCCAGTGGCAGCCCAGGCTTGCCGGCCTAAGTACATATCCAGAGGATCCAGGTGAGTTTGTACTTGGGGAGGCTAGTCTGTGCCATGCTGCCCCTGCTACCACAGCTACACTATTATTTGTAGTATGCTAACTTGATGAGAGCTAGTACAAGTATATCTGTGAAAGCTGGGAATCACACCCAAGAATCCAAGTGTACACAGAGCCTACGAGGAAAAATATACTGGTGTATTTGTATAATTATGGAAATATACAGAGCACATATTAATGTATATATTATAGATGTAAATTTTATATAATATACATACACATATGGTCTACATTTTCAAAAGTGGATTTAGGTGCCCAGCTTGAGCTATCATAAAGAGACCTTGCTTTTCAGAGGATGGCTGTTTAGCACTTTTTGAAAATCAGCCCCTCCTTAAACAGTATCTCAGGTTGGGGCCCCAAAAACCACTAGCCACTTTTGAAAATGTAGGCTAGATATCTTGTTTTTATTTTTAATGGAGATATCCCATCTCCTATAACTAGAAGGGACATTGAAAGACCATTGAGTCCAGCCCCCTGCCTTTACTAGCAGGACCAAGTACTGATTTTGCCCCAGATCCCTAAGTGGCCCCCTCAAGGATTGAACTCACAACCCTTAGTTTAGCAGGCCAATGCTCAAACCACTGAGCTAGCCCTCCCCCAAGCTATACACATCTCATACTATATACAACCCTCTACTATGGTGCCACAGACATGACATAGTCTAAATTTAAAATCAAATTACTGGCAGCTGGACAGCGTACAAACTCAAGTAAATTGCTTCCTATAAATCAGGTACATGGTGTGTATTGCAAATGTAGATGCTAAAACTGTAATTGTTAATGATAAATAGCATTCATGCACATTAGCATAAACGAAGATGAATAATGACCAAAACTCTGATTTTGTCAAGTTTTGCTTGTGACTCCACATTTGGATTTACTGCACACATATCAGGTTTATTTTCTGCATAAAAGCTAATAAAATATTACATTTGGGAGTTCAGCACAATTTCTTCACACCCAATCCAGGAAAAACTGTCATTATGCAGCAACTCTGGAAGGGGCTCTGCAGCCTTAAGATACCATGCACTTGTGTATGTATATATTCAAATACATGACATCTCATGGGAACATAGGCTGGAGAGGAGGGGGAGGCATGTCTCATGCACTGGGGCTAATCGTTTTTACATCTACCAAGGGTCATCAATCCTTTGGATTTACAGGGGGTCCTGGCTAATATTGCTGGATCCCAATTATAAATGTAACAACTATCAGACAATGTGCAGACTCTATGGAAAGAAGCCACTACCACCACTCTCCTCCATCTCAGCATCCTCTACAGCTATGGGTTTTGCAGGCTGGCAGCCTCTCCCAATACTCCCCCACCCATTCCTGTTTTACCTACACAGCCTTTTCCATTATTAGTGGGAAGAATACGTTCCGCTTCACCTAAGCTTGACAAGAATGTTGTGCTGTGCTAGTGAGTCCAGCCAGCTTTCAGCACATCCACAATGAGATCACTTTGCTTTTATTTATTTTACAAGAGTCAAATTGCACAGTAGAGGCTGGAAGATCTCATTTTTAAGGGTGCCCTTGCAAGACAGCTGCTGCATGACACAGCTGTTACAGAATACCAGAGAAAACATAATTACTACCACAACTCTAGGTAGTTAAATTATGCACCTACCATGCAATATTGCAAGGCTGTTAGTGTGGCACACAGAGATAATTTAAGTGTCCATGTACATTTGACCTCTCCAGGGTAAAATTTGCATGTGCACCATGGACAAGGGAGGCACTGAAAATAAGAAAGGCTTTAAAGAGTGTTGATACCACTTATAGGGCCTGGCCTATTGCACTCCCATCATGTGAGCTACTCTCTCTGCTCTGTGTGCACTGCATGTGTCATGGTACAGAGCAGGAGGAGGATTTGATGAGATCAGTGAGCCAGGCTCAGCAGCATCCTGGCGGTATTACTGAACCTGGCAACAATACCAGTGGCAAAGCACCCATGAATTATAGAGGGAGGGAGAAAGAGCCAGAGAGAGGGAGGGCTGAGAGGGAAAAGAGGGCCAGGGAAAGAGAAAAATAAATAAAGGACTGATGGGCAGCCAAACAGAAGGGAGAGAGTTATAAAAAGAGGGGGATAGAGAAGATGTGTGGAGGAAAGCGAGAAGACAAGGAAGATAAAGAGAGGACTTGGTAGCAGAGTAAAGGGATTCATGACTTTCTAAAGTCCCCCTGGCGCCGAATTCTCTCAGCATCTCTGCCATAATAGTAGAACTAATTACTACAGTCAGCTTGCCACTCAAACGGTCATCTCGCACACTTTTCATCACGGATACCTAGCAATCCATTTGAGTATCTCTGCATGAAAATGCCAAGAGGTCTGTGCATAGTACAATAATCACAGGGACCTTAATTGTCTTCCTATTGTGAATTTACGAAGCAGCTGCACCATTAGGCCTTAGTGCATAAATATGAATGATGTGGGCTTGGAAACGCAGCTCACTGCTGAGGAAGATTATCATGCATGTCCTTATCCATGAATACCAGTAGATAAATAGCTGTTCTGCTTGACCTTTATTGTACAGCAGAAAGGATTTTGGAAAGCAAAGGGTGATTGTTCATGTGCCCCATTCTATCAGACACACTATGCTCTTCCAGCCCATGTGGCAGTGTTTTGCTCTAACAGAGGAGTTCTCAGGCTTTGGCCTAGCTTTTTTCTGTACCTAAGGCAATGCTACATTTGCCTCCTATGTTGTAAACATCTCTTAAAGAGGCGGCTGAGGATTTTCTCCCTGCATTTAAAAAACAATGATATATTTAAGAAATATATTTTAAAACACAAGGCAATCTTCATATTTTCTTCTTCTTCCCTGCTCATTTTTATTTAGGATCCTGCAAAACCAGAACACTCTGTTGGATATTTGGGTAAAGAGGATTCCGCTCTTCTTAAGGTTTATATGAAAATTAACTTGCAATGGAGGGAGGGGGAAGCATTCCCTACCTCTCTGGCCTTGTTTGCATTTTTCCTGAATGAGGTCAGTGCCTCCCTAGGGAAGTCAACCTCACAGCTTGAAAAAGACTGCCTTTAGGAACCCTGAGCTGCAGGAATAAACTGAAAAGGTTTGCCTGATTGTTTATGTGCATTGAATCTTCTTTGCTTTGTTAGTGAAGTGGCAGAAGTGAAACACAGCGGGGATTTTTAAAAAGTTCACGCTATCACAGGAATGAGTAATGATAAATATAATAGTCAAACAAAATCAGGGACCTGACACTAAAGTTCTAGTTATGGAGTCTCCAGAAAACAAGATAGACAAACTAAGTGAACTTCTGAAAATATGCACGGATCAAAAACTTGTTCTTTGATTTCTTTATCATGATTTGCCGTAGTGGCCCTGATTTAGATACAATTTATAGAAGTTTCATTCTGGTGTAGATCTAGTGACATCAGTGGAAATACTCCAGATTTCTATTCATGTAAGCAAAGTCTTGTCTCCACAAACATTTAGTTTGCAGTAAGTTGGGGTGTGAATCTACTCCTAGCCTCCCTAGCTCTTTCACTGCCAGTGTGGGTCCTCTCGGCCCTATCACACTGTGCTTTGGAGGTGCTTATATGGTGTCAGAGGGGTCAGTAGGGTGAATCTGGGGGCAAGATGGATAGTAATCCCCTTTAGCCTTGTCCTGAGTCTTGTGATGTTACACTGAGGCAGGAGGATAGGAAGTAGAAAATTGTCTTATTCAAAAAGGCAAAGGGCAGACCAGCGAGAGGTACTGTGAAGTTATTCATGAAGATGGGCCCTGCAGAAGTGTTGCAGGAGTGGAAGGGAGTCGCAGGCTACAGTGGAGGGGACAGCCATGCAGCTATTCCTCATAATCACCCAACAAAAATTAAGCAGTTTCTCAGTTTTAGATTTTGCTCTCTCCCTTTTGCAGATATGCTGAAAGTGCAGAGAAAAAAAAAATCAGTGGGGTTCTGCAATGACTGCCTGAAGCATTCACTGTTCCCAATCAGGAAGCATGCATGTTATAGAGCATTTACAGGGGAACTGTTCTCTTTGTGGCTCTGCGGGCTGGCAATGTCCATATCTATCCCATGTAAAGGAAGAGCACCAACCACTCTCTCAATCAGCTATGGCAGTGCACACAAAAAGAATGTTTTCCTTATTTGAATCTGCCACTAGAGGGGGGAGGGTCGAGGCTGCCATTTTGAGGTGGTGAGCGGACTGGGGGGGGCGGAAAGAGGACTCCAGTATTGGCCAGGCAGGACAGCTGAGGGAAGGGGAAAGGAAACCAACTACATAGGCATAAGACTTCCATGGTGTGGGCTTGAAAACAGTTGTGGCTTTTTCTGAGGCTGAGGCCCATGCTAGTCTTCTAGCTCACATGCCTGCAATGGCCGCCACCACGGGGTATCTACAAGAGTAGGGCAGTGTAGCATAACCACAAGAAGTTAAATAGTAAATTATTTTAAAAATAATAAACCCTTATATGCCAATGTTCCCTCTATCGGATCAATCTCAGTTCTGGTTTGGGTTTCTGCCTGGGGTTTGGAGCTGCTTGGTACAGAGCAGGAATTGGGCTCACCTGCTACCTGGCTGGCATTAGGGTCCTGAGTCCTGAACAGATCCTGGCTTTTTGGGGACCTTTCTTCACTGGCTTCCTTGTGCTCATCCTCTGATGATTCTTGTTGTTCATCCTTCGTGGGTGGGGGAGGGGAGACCTGGAGTGGGGTGGAGAGAAGGCAGCCAGCAGGCTCCACTCACCTGCTTCCCAGCCACGTTAGTTCTCTTTGAAACAGGACTCCAGAGTTCATCATAAGTGTGGAGTCTGGGTGCTACAATGTGTACATGAGCATTTTGAAAGAACATTAACTCAAAACCTACCGATATAATCCCTCATGTAGATTGTGTGTAGACCACTAACACTTTGGCCTACATTTTTAAACATGACTAATGATTTTGAGTGCCCAGTTTGAGACACTTTAGAGGGGCCTGATGATCAGAAAGCGCTGAACACCTTGTCCTCTGAAAATTAGCTCCCTTTTAAGGCACTCATAAATCACTACTCTGTTTTGAATGTCTAAAGTGGATACTATATCAAAAAGGCCTTAAAATTCTAGATATGAAATAAGGACAGCAGGACCCCAGTATTAAACCCAGGCCCAGCAGGTCATTGGGTGGCAACCTTTAGCCGCTGCACCATGGCATACAATCAACTGATGCCCCTGACCGACAGTGTTAGGGCTAAAGCCCTACAGGCCCAACCCTGCATCCTGTAGTGATGAGCATTCCCTAATCTCACAAGGATGATGAAAGACAATGGAACTACCTGTGTGAGTAGAGAGTAACAGGATAGGATCCTCAATTAGAAGGGTCAGAAATGTCATCATTGTTATAGTGCCTTAAGCAAGAGCAGTGATTTCCCTGGTTGTCTTGCTTAACATGCAAGGAAAGCTTCATTGCATGCAGCAGCTTTGAAGGTAAAATTAAGTCTTTTCTCTTTGATTTCTGCTTAATGCTCTACATTTAAGAGTTCATGATCACAATGGTGTTCTATTTCAGTATATAATTTCTAAATATAAAAGAAATTTTCATTTCCAACACTGGAGTTTTCCAGATTGGCCCCTGACAAACAGATGATTAAAATTAAAAAAAAATTAAAACTAAAAATCCTACATTTATGTAGCTAATTTTTCCAGACACAGAAGTTGCTGATGGGGACCCTAAATGCTCATACAATCATAATCTCCACAAACATGTACAGAGAATAATTACACAGACACAAAGGTATAAGTATTTCACTGATGAGTAAATACTTTCACATCCATAGTTTTGTGTTTGTGGCTGAGAATTTGGCCGATAAAGTATCCCAAAACCACATCACAGATTCTTAAACAATATATAGAAATAGTCATTACCAGTCACACCATCTCTTGTATGAAATGTGGTGGCTATTTATCATTGCACAGCAACACTAAAACAGTATAGAACAAGAAGTTGTGGGGCAGGGGGATGACTTCCTACCACCCCCAATGTAAGCTTCATAGCAAATTTAATTACTTGCATTTTAGCCAGAATACGGAGCCTAACATCTATGCCTTTGTTAGAGAGTCTTGATATTTTTTACCGTTTCCATTTTATGGCAACATCCAAAGCATAATGTCTAATAACACCATATTAGTCAATAAGAAGGAAGAATGACAATTACCGAGTGACCAACACAAATCACTAGTCCTACGTAGGAGTTCCTTAAAGATTTTCCCCATTCAAGTACTAATCAGGCCTGACCTTAGTGCGCTTTAAGAAGATTACACAGTCCAAGCTCATATACTGAAGCTGCAATCTCAGCACATTATCAGCTACATTTTCAAAAAGGGAGGCCCACAGTATGAGCTGCCCTCATTTAAATGCACAATCACAGTAATTGTTCAAACATGTATCTATGTGCAGTTGTGTACTGATGTGTCAAGGCCAGTCACAGGACACTTTTTTAGCCATATTACTAGGGCCCTGTCAAATTCACAGCCATGAAAAACACATCATGGACCATGAAATCTGCACGCGCTCCCCCTCGTGAAATCTGGTCTTTTGTGTGCTTTTACCCTATACTACAGATTTCATGGGGGAGACCAGCATTTTTCAAACTGGGAGTCCTGACCCAAAAGGGAGTTACAAGGTTATTTTAGGGGTTTTGCCACCCTTACTTCTGTGCTGCATTTAGAACTGGGTGGCCAAAGAGCAGCAGGTGTTAGCCAGGTGCTCCGCTCTGAAAGCAGTGCCCCTGCCAGCAGCAGTGCAGAAGTAAGGGTGGCAATACCATACCATACCATCCTTACACTGCTGCCTTTAGAGCTGGGCATCCAGAGAGTGGTGGCTGCTGACTGATGGCCCAGCTCTGCAGGCAGCAGCTCAGAAGTAAAGGTGGCAATACCATACCATGTCCTCCTTACTTCTGCGCTGCTGCTGGCAGTGGCTCTGCCTTCAGAGCTGGGCTCCCAGCCAGCAGCCACTGCTCTCCAGCTCCAGAGAGCAGCAGCAGCAGGGCAGAAGTATGGGTAGCAGTAACAACCCCCCCTACAATAACCTTGCGACCACACCACAGCTCCTTTTTGGGTCAGGATCCCTACAATTACAATAGCGTGACATTTCAGATTTAAATAGCTGAAATCATTAAATTTACAATTTTTAAAATCATCTGACTGTGAAATTGACCAAAATGAACTGTGAATTTGGTAGAGCCCTACATATTACCCACAAATACACTATGACTCAAATCTTCTGCTGGTGTATATTGGCTTCATTGACTTCAGTGAAACTTTGCCAATTTACACCAGCTGTGGACCTGGCTAAATCATATTTTCACAACCACTGCACTACATTTTGTATATATAAATATTGTGAGAGAGCATGCAAGCATGGATAAACTTTAAAAAGTTAAGCTATCGCACAGTTTGGTTTGTGAACTTGAGACATTTTTCTCCCCCTCATTGCTGTATATAAGGAAGACTCCATTACCTGGCTTTCACCTGACCCTTAGTACAAAGCAAGTGCCTCATTTTAGGCTCAAATTTACCTCTGCTCCTCCCATACATAGCTTCACTTTTTTATTGTTTTATTTATCTTAGACATTTTCATGCATAAGACAAATGTTATACAAAATGTTATTCATGCTATTGATACAAACTTCATCATTTTAATCTTCCTACACTCTTACTTTTCTTATTCACCTCATTATGGATCTTTGTCTGAGGTTGTCCCCCCCATTTGCGACACAACCTTGCCAAGCTGAGAGGTGTTTACTTTCTCCTATTGTATTTGGCATATCCCCTCTCTTCTACTATTCCTCAGAAAGGAATTCTGTTCCTTCTTCAAACTGTCAACTTCTCGACTAAAATACGGTGATTCAGTTTGCTCCTTTATTACAATCCCAAAGGCTACTTAGCCTCTAACTATTGCAATCCAAGACACAAAACATTTTTTGGTTATTCCACCACTGAAATATGCTTCTGAATAGAAGATTTACTCGGATATTTTTTGACCAGAGTTTAATCATTTAAAATACTTCATACTGAGGCTAAATGAAACTTTGAAGAGATCAGAGAATTTGGTCCAGGAATTCACAGGTTTTATTTTTCGACTACAGTATATACTGCAACTCCTAGAGATTACTGCCATCCAGCTTGAATAAATTGTATTGAATATTGTTGTTTTCAGTGCAGTTCTAGCCATGTTGATCACAGGATATTAGAGAGACAGTGGGTTAGGTAATATCTCTTACTGGATCAACTTCTGTTGGTGAAAGAGACAAGCTCAGAAGATTACCTGAAGAACAGTTCTGTGTAGCTCAGAAGCTCATCATTTTCACCAGTAGAAGTTGGTCCAGTAAGAGAGATTACCTCACCCACCTTGTCCTTCTTGTACTGAACTATTTGATTAGGCCCAGATTTTCAAAAGTGAGACCCATTTGCATGCATCTGACTATCATGTGTAAGATCCACAATTTGAGGATTTGAATACACACATCTGAGCCTATCTGTCATCCTTGCCTGTACGCATACAGTCATTATATGCACTTTAGCAAATTTGACCTAGGATTAGAGAAGCCTTCACTGCTTCTGCCCACTCTGTTGCTGTGGTCTTCCATTAGGTCTGTCAAGCAACTTGCAAGGTAAGGAAAACAAGAACATTCTTCTAAAATCCTCATTAGAAAAGACTAAGTGAAGTTTTACTTTGTGAATGAAGGTATACAAAAAGAAAATCTTTTTTCTAAAGATTATTTTTTGAGCAGAAAAGCCATTGTGCCATCAACAAAGTGTGTACAACACAGTTTAATTTCTATAAATTCTACATACTCCCTCATTGATTTCTCCTTCATTTCATTTTATGGATTCTCTGTTACACAAATGAGCATAATAGCAGCTTGCTGTGTCATACCTGTAACCAGGGCTGGCTCCAGGCACCAGCTTACCAAGCAGGTGCTTGGGGCGGCCACTTCGTAGAGGGGCGGCACATCCAGCTGTACGGTGGCAATTTGGCGGACGCTCCCTCACTCCTGCTCAGAGCGAAGGACCTCCCGCCAAATTGCTGCCGCAGATCACGAGCGTGGCTTTTTTTGTTTTGTTTGGCTGCTTGGGGCGGCCAAAACCCTGGAGCCGGCCCTGCCTGTAACGAATAATACAGTAGTACTGGGATGTCACTGACTACCCTTTTAGTACACTCTTCCCCTTTACAAGTCTATTATCTATGCATTCTTGTTTCCTCTCCTTCACCACCATCCTCCCTACTCTGCCAATAGCCACTGCTGACCCCTGAACTGAAATAGGGCTTGTAACCACTCCTTACAGAATGCAAAACCTTCATGCCATTTGCAACATTTAGAAAGAAATACTGTTCTTCCTTTCAACGGTTCTTTCTGTAGCATCTTAGCTTATCATTCTTCTCTTTTTTCCTCCCTTTAGTTCTTAAAAATCTGAGAATGACATCTCTGAGAACCAACCTCCCAAGCTACACAAATAAGACATTAAAAAGTTTTCCTTTCTTAGGCCACTGGTGTAAAAGGCAATTTGATTAGGATCTTCAGCAAAAAGCAATTCCTTGTGTTGCAGTGATAAATAGACTCATAGACTATCAGGATTGGAAGGGACCTCAAGAGGTCATCTAGTCCAACCCCTTGCTCAAAGCAGGACCAATCCCCAGACAGATTTTTGCCCCAGATTCCTAAATGGCCCCCTCAAGGATTGAACTCACAACACCCTGGGTTTAGCAGGCCAAGGCTCAAACCCAGGGCCAGTGCAAGGAAGTTTCGTGCCCTAGGCGAAACTTCCACCTTGCGCCCCTCCCTCCCTCCCTCACCCAGCTAACCCAGCCCCCCCCCCACCCCCGGGACCCCGCCACCCCCTCCCCAGGAAACCCCCTGCAGCTAACCCCGCCTGGGGAGCGTCCCGCCCACAGCAGTTAACCCCACCGGGGAGCCCCCCAGCTCACCTCGGCTCCGCCTCCTCTGCTGAGCACTCCAGCGCTGCTCTAATTCTCCTCCCCTCCCAGGCTTGCAACGCCGATTGGAGGAGACTTAGAGCGGGGGCTGTGGGCTCAGCGGAGGAGGCAGAGTGGAGGTGATCTGGGGGAGGGAGCAGTTCCCCTGTGCGTCCCCCCCATTACTGCGGGTGGCCCTCCCCGCGCCCCCCCCCGCCCAGGCTCACCTTCACTCTACCTCCTCGCAGGGGTGGCATGTTTGTAGAAATTTTGGTGGTGCCCAGAACCTGCCCTCGCCCAAACTCCGCCCCCCACCTGCCCAAGGCTCTGGGAGGGAGTTTGGGTGAGGGAGGAGGTCTGGGGTGCAGGCCCTAGGCTGGGGCAGGGGATTGGGGTGCAGGCTCTGGGAGGGAATTTTGGGATGGGAGGGGTGCAGAGGGATGGGGTGCAGGGGAGAGGGCTGTGGGTGTGGCTGCAAATGAGCAGTTTGGAGTGTGGAAGGGGCTCAGGGTGAGAGTAGGGGTGTAGGGGGTGAGGGCTCTGTCTGGGACTGGGGATAAGGTGTTTGGGGTGCTGGAGGGGCTCAGGGCTTGAGCAGAGGGTTGAGGGTGCAGTGGGGGGGTGAAAGCTCTGGCTGGGAGTGTGGGCTCTGGGGTGAGGCAGAGCTGCAGATGAGTTTGGGGTACAGGCAGGCTGCTCTGGGACAGGGGCCAGAGAGGACTCACCCCAGCCCTTTCCCTGCTGGCAGCAGCAAGCTCTGGGGTACAAGCCCCCCTTTCCAGCCTCCCCCAGCAGCACACTCACCCGCACCACTGTCACTGGATGTGCTCCTAGGGTCCCTCTTAGGTCCTGGAATCTCCCTCTCCTCCCCCATGGTGGGGCGCTGCGTGTGCCTCCTCCCCTGCTGTTGCCCCTGACTGTAGCCTCACTGGGGGTGAGGGATGGGGGTGCCTCCTTGCCCAGCATGGGGCAGGAGCAGTGACTGCTGGCAGGGTCCCATTGGGAAATGAAAGGGTCTGAGGGGGAAGGGCAGGCTCAGAGTCAGTCTGCCCTAGCAGTGGAGAAGGGGGGCACTAGGACCCTGTGGCAGCAGTTGTTGCAGGGAAGCAGCATGGAGGAGACAAAGACAGACAGGCTCTGCTCCCGGACAGAGGCCGTGAAAGGCGAGCGGGGGCCGGGGCAGCAAGTCAGGGCCAAGGGACACTCGGGGAAGGCGTGGGGAGGCTGCAGGTGGGGCCGGGAGGACACACGACCCCAAGTATTGTTGGAGCTGGGCCCCTGGCTCTGAATATTGCTGGTACCTGAGCACCACGTGGATCGGCTTTTAGGCGCCCCCAACTGCTAGGCGCCCTAGGCGGCCGCCTAGTTTGCCTAAATGGTTGCACTGGCCCTGGGGAAATGAGAAAATACTACTTATATGAAATATGGATGAGTTTATATTATCAGAGCTTTCACTTTGGGTCCTTCCTGACTTCTGAGGGCTTTATCTCAGAATGCTAGTATTGCGTTAACACTAATTTTTACATTATTTCCTAGTTTATTTTCTTTTACAAAAAATACAGAAGATTTTTAAAAATACTAAGGAAATTGACTTGTGTAGTTTACAATCTCCACTGGCTTCACAAGCACAAATTTGTAATTTCCTCACTTCAGCCCTGTTCCAATTGCAGTTTACAAATTTCACTGGCTTTTCCAGTGGTGCTTGTAAAGTCCTTCTTTCACTGAGTTTCCCATATGCATCTTTATAAAATCCCCTGGATTCAGCATGTTTAGACTATTCCAGTGTGCCCTACATGATGCTAAACCTTAAAACAATTGGGAGACAGAATGCAGCAGCTCACTTACTGAGCAGATCATTATGCTGGGAGTGTATGACATCACTTGTGGAAGTCTGCCCCTGCAGCCCACTCACAGTGGGGAAATGGCTGCCCTCTGTCCCCTACCTACTGTCTTCAGTGTAAATTCAGTGCAGTATGAGAGTGAGTCTAAAAGGTGTGCCGGAGAGAGAGAGGGAAAGGTGTTAAACCTTCAAACTAAACATTGGCTAAAATAATTTTCCTCAAATTTGAAAAATAAATAAAATCAATCACTCTTGGGTAGAGGCCAAGCAGATATTTTCACCCCTGTAGGTGAACATTTAGAAAAGTTCTGTGTGAGAGAACAGGGGGTACTCACTGGAATGGTTTTGGAACCTTAACTATAGAGAGTGCCACCAACATTATAGTTGTTGTTTATTATTTGTATTGTGGCAGTGCCTAGCAGCTCCAGCCATGGACTAAGACTCCACTGTGCTAGGCACTGTACAGAGACAAAAAGACAATCCATATATTCAAATGTTGCATTCTTCACAAAAAGTCAACTTCTTCTTGAAATACAGTGAGAGAAATTAATATTTGTGTGCATGCAAATTTTGCCAAACTACTGCTTTCCAAGATATATGTAAAATTAATGTGAGACCGATATCTCAGCAAGCTGGAGATCATAAGGCCTGTTTTATGATGTATTAAAATCTCATAACAACAATTTCAGAGAGTTAGCATAATGTATTATTCAAAGTTAAACACTATCTTGAATGATAAGGCTAACATGCCATCAGGCTATAAAAGATAGCTTTGAAATATCCATTTTCATTTATCTGTAAGGTCATTTACATAAAGCAAGATCATAATGATGTATTTTTTCCTATGTAGGAAGAAATAAATGCACTTCTTTTACAACATAACGAGAAAATATTAAAATGTTGAGAGATGGCCATTATTAAGTCATTTAACTTTTCAGACAAAATAAATTGTTATAGATTTCGTTATAAAGGCTGGAGTAAATACATTTCTAGTTTCTTACACTAAATGTAAACAAACTTACCTTAAAAACTATACAGAACATACTATACCAGGCAGAAATATATCACTACAGTAGGTTCTTGACAAATTATATCCTCTTTATCCAATTTTTCTGTAAGCAACTCAAAAAAGGCCATACAACCAAAAGTAGAATTCATCAACAGGAGTTACTTAGGGCCATACATTGTCTTTAATCCACATATGAAATATTTTAAGGCCTTTAAGCTGATAAAAGCGTGATCGCAATGTTAGTAATGGGGTGGAAAGTAGGGCAGCCGAAAGAGGAGACAATGAAAGAGGCAATACGTCGAAAATGCCTCTATCCAGATGCCACTCAAGACAATCTGCTATCCTAGGCAAAACTTCACTCCCCCACCCAATAGATGAGAGGTTCTAAATGGGGCAGAGGGCCCTCTTGGGGAGGCACATCGGACTTTCTGAGGGGTTCAGTAAGCCTTCTGCTGGTTTGGTGGTGATGGTAGAAGTGGGAATCCCAAGCACCAGGTCACAGTGCTACTCACTCCGGTTTGGCCCGGCCACCCCTCCACCAGGCCTCATTGGAGTGAGTAGTGTTGTGACCTGGTACATGGGGTTGCAACAGCACTCACATTTGGCCTGGACCCCCTGTCACGTTGCACAGACTCTACAGCCCTAGGCAGCTGCTTAGTTTGCCTATAGCTAGAGTGGCCTCTGCCTTTATCCTTAACGCTGAGCCTGCCTCTGCCTCATACTGATGTGTTCTGAAATCTACAAAAGTCATCACTGCCATGCCTTCTAGTCTGGAACGCATGAGGAATGCTACAGTAGAAGCAAAGGTCCCTTGGACTCAGTGGCCCAAATTCAGAGGCGATGTGTATAGCTATTTTTGCTGTAACCATTCCTTCTAAATATGCGTGGTGGTAATAGAAGCCATAATCACAGATGGACCCAGAGCTAGTGTTCTGGCTATGCCAAGAGAAAAACCAGTCTCCACGAGGTAACACAGAGATGCAACAGTGTAGGCCAGAGGATGAATTTGATACTGGGGCAGTTCACACTGCCTTGTGCCAAAATGTTTTGAGAGAGAAACAGACTCCCATTGACACATATTAAAAAAAAAAAAAAAAAAAAAAAAACAACCCACAATAGAGACTGATAACTGATATCCCAAAATCAGAAACTCTTATCCCGGACCACATGACCATTATATGCCAATGACGGAGAAGTTGTCTATCAGGAACTGTTGTCAAAACACAACAGCTGTAAATACTTATGAGACATTATGGGACTAACAAAATAGTTTAGTTTACTGAAAATTTGCTTTGGACAATGAACTAGAGCCTGGAATTAGCAGGGTGATAGCCAATCTAACCACAGATGCATGAGACACATAAAACACTATGTTAGATCAAACTAATGGAGTTAAAATTTACACCAGCTGAGAATCTAGCCCTCTGCATGCAGTAGTTTCTTATTTACTAAGACTCTGTCTACTGTGACATCTTTGGCAACTGGTCCGCATTGTTATTTATACCATAAATCCTTAATCCAAATACCAGGCAGGTTTTATGAACACAATTATGGGTCTTACACCTTCAAATCTGCTGTAAGATCTCCCAGTTTTTATAAACTTCTCTCAACTGTTTATCTTTTTGTAACAATTTCTTGACATCCCACTTGGCTCCATATTCTGTGAATTCAATATACATCACAGTCAGTGTTGGTTTTATAATGCAGTTAAAAATATATGTTCTTGTCACATCTGAAGCATTCCAAAGTATGTATGTAGAATGTAATAATTTCTCTGACCAGACTGTTAGAATCACAGTTAAATCCAAGAAAACAGCATAATCCATACCTTAGTATTAGACAGCATTTCAGATCCAAATCCAGCAAAGGTAAGTACATTTTGCAGCAAGTCTAATTAAATTCTGCAGTCACGGTAACCTAGATAGCTAGAATTCCTTATCCTTGAAATTCATTGTAACTGCAGAGTTACAGAAGCTTTGTCTACACCTCAGTTTCCTTGGATTTCTTCCTGCTTTTGGCCATGAATAAAAGCAGTCTTCTTTTATATCACTAGCTGTTATAAAAAGGGGTGGGGGCAGAACTGGCATTTCAAATGCAAGATGCCGAGTCCTTTCTTCCATATTTATCTTGACAAGTAATTGCAGGCACCAGTTACTCCATTCATGTGCCTCTGCACCTATCACACACAGAATCTCAACAGCAAAGCAAGTTTAAATGAGTATGTTAACAAGGATTTCTTTTCCCATTTTTTTGTCGCTGCCTTATTAGTGATGTAGGATTGTGATGGATTTCTACAGAATGAAAGGATGTTGTCAAGCTGATGTCAGGCCAAATTGGACTCTGAAGAAAGAATCAGATCCTTTCTTTACACCATGATTGATGCCTCTGGCTCTAATTTAATTGATTTGTTCATTGTTATCAACTGCTCTTGGTCCATTGCACGGTGAAACCTCCAATACTGCTCTTGATGCTCCTTCTGAAGTGGGTGGTACAGATTTTTACCCTGTTTAGGCCCGTTCAGGATATTGTGATTAAAACACCTACGGTCAACCCCTGCTCCTACTGAATGTGCTGGGAGCAGTCAAACCAGGTGGCATCCCTCTGAAGTTTGCTATCAGATTTGGGGCCTGGGTAAAATACAGTGGCCAAGATTTTCCAAAATGGGTTTCTAGAGTAAGGCTTCTAAATCAGCATTTAGGTGTTCAGTGAGTGGCCTGATTTTCAGAAGTGCTGAGAGTTACTGGGTGTTCAGGACCCTTGAAGATCTTATTTATACACCTAAATATGGAATTAGGAGCATACCTTCTAATACCTATGTTTGAAAATCACAGCCAGCTTCTTTCTCAGATCATTTATAAGAGGCTAGCAGTAGAAAAGTGACACCTTGCTGTTTGTTTTCATTCTGATACACTGATATCTGCTATTGACAAATGTTTCTGAAACTAAATGAACCAAGTTCAAATGCAGAATGCTAGGATGTCATTTTTAATCAATAATGATCAGGGTTCAGGATATTTCCTGGGGATTAATGACTGGGCAGGAGCAGTTAGTCACCTCAAGCCATTAACCCCAACTGTTTTAGGGCTCAGTGTATATCCTGGGCTGCTTAATCATTATGGCTACTATAAACATTTCCCCCAAAAAATAAACCAGAAAAAACTTTGATAGGTATTTTGTGTTATTCATCTTCTGAGCTTGTACGTGTCTAGCTCTGTATAGGTTTACATAGGGTTGTCAACTTTCTAATGGCACAAAACCTTTGCCCACGCCTGCCCTATCCCTTCCCCTAGATCCCCTTTCCCTTCTGAGGCCCCACCTCCTGCTCACTCCATCCCCCTTCCTCTGTCGCTTGCTCTCCCCCACCCTCACTCACTTGCTCACCAGGCTTGGGCAGAGACTGGGGGTGTGGGCTCTGGGATGGGGCCAGAAATGAGGGGTTCATGGTGCAGGAAGCGGCTCTGGGCTGGGGCAGAGGATTGGGGTATGGGCTCTGGATGGGCCAGGGATGAGGGGTTTGGGTGCAAGATGGGGTGCCGGACTAGGGGGTTGGAGTCAAGGGGTTCAGAGTATGGGAGACAGCTCCAGGCTGAGGAAGGGGGTTGGGGTATGGGAAGGGGTACGGACTTTGGGCTGGTGGTGTGGGCTCTGGGGTGGGCCAGAAATGAGGGGTTCAGGGTGCACGAGGGGACTGAGCTGGGGCAGGGATGTGGGAGGGGGGTTTGGGGTATGGGCTCTGGGAGGGGGCTCAGGGCTGAGGCAGGGGGTTGAGGTGCGGGAAAGGGTGAGGAGTGCAGGCTCCGGCGGTGTTTATCTCAGGCGGCACCCGGAAGCAACCGGCATGTCCGGCTCCTAGGCTCAGGGGCAGCCAAGCGGCTCTGCACACTGCCTCTGCCCACAGGCATTGCCCCTGCAAATCCCATTGGCTGCCGTTCCTGGCCAAAGGGAGCTGCAGAGCCGGTGCTCGGAGCAGGAGCAGCATGCGGAGCCTTCCTGGCTGCGCCTCTGCCTCGGAGCTGAGGGATATGTCACTGCTTCCAGCGAGCTGTAGGGAGCCTGCCAGCCCTGCCAACTGGACTTAACAGCCCAGTCAATGGTGCTGACCAGAGCCGCAAGGGTCCCTTTTCAACTGGGTGTTGCGGTCGAAAACCAGACACTTGGCAATCCTAGGTTGCCCCTCTCTATGGTAGCTGCACATGTGCTTCACATCTTGTGCTTGGCGGTACAGGGTATTTATGGACAATCAAAACCTGGCACATTAGTGATTCAGGTTTCTCTGAGTTTCATTTAGCTCATAACTTTGCAATTCATACTGAAAAAAGGTATAGAGGATAAATCTGCCTATTCAGCACTCTAAAGAGGAACCCCTTCATAAAGCTCACACTTGATATATTCTAATAAGCTTTTTGTTTCAGTTTATTTTATAACGTTATTTAGCAGGAAGCATTGTTGCACATTCTAATCATCTGTTTCCATGACCTTCACCTTTATTGATTTGGGTTTCTCTTCCCCCCCCCCCCCTTGTTTAATGTCATCTCTGAGATTAAAGTCATTTTTCTCCAGCAGCAGCAAGTTAACAGCAGCTTTGCTGTTAAGTAGAAGAAATCATTTTGATTAGTAAAAATTGATTTGTAGCCAGAGAAAATATGTTTTTAAGTCACTAAAACCTATTTAGGGAGCAATGCAATAGAAATAGGCTTCTAGCTGTGTGACATAAGCAAAGACAAACATTTAAAATATATAAAGAAAGACAGTACAAATGAGCAAGTAAATGAAAGACAATGTTGCTCACTGCGTATTTATGAGTGCTATGAAACACAGCAAGTTTGCAGAATAAAGGTAAGCAGGAATTTATTTTTCCCCTCCCAGATATTATTTTAATCAGGTTTATAGTTGAACTGGCTGGAGAATCATATTATTCAAAGTAATTTTCCAAATAGATACAGTAACATAACTCAGTATTTTGAAAGTGAAGCAGGTGAGATTATAAATTACAGACTAAATTTACTGCAAGAATCTAATAACTGGAACCCATTTTCCTTAACAATTTATAGTTCTGTTTTGATTTTACAGCTTATTTGCTTAACTTTATTACTGCATTAATTTCTTTTTTTATGCTACCCTATTCTCCACTGTCAAAGTACCCTTTACCTTCAATCATTGTATTTCAATAAGCCAGGCACTCTGGCTGTTTACAACATATTTTATTTCGAGTACCACTGGCTACTTTTCCCTATTCACACACATGCACGCTAAATTCTGCAACCACTATGGCTACAGTGAGCCATGCAGCATTACTGGCCTGATACAAAATCAGTGGAAAGACTCTGATTGACCTCAAAGGTTTTTGAATTAGCTTTTATGTTCTTTCCCCTAGAGCAGGCATTACAATTTCTGGTCCCAGACTCCACTTACCTCATAAGTGTATTAATTCTACACAGCTCTTTTTTCTTTTTTTGGTAGAATAAAGAGTACCACAGAACTATAGCAAATAGTTTTTAGAAAATACATCCAGTTTATCCATACCACATATATAATACTGTTAAAAATTACCACTGTAAAACAATCTTTACTGAAATAATGATGTAAGTTGCAAACAATTGCCAGCAAAATCTCTAATAATGATTTTTCTCCTTCTTCCAGTCTCTCTCCCTCCCCCCCCCCCCCCCCCCTCTTTTGAGTGTTGCCATTATTTGGGGTTACAACAAAATAATTTCTGTGGAAAAAGAGATGCTTGTGCATGAATTATACATTTGTATTATAAATATTTGAACCATGTATTGTTTTATGCTAAAAATGTTACAGGATTACTGGAAACAAAACCAAATAGCAGCGACACAATCACCACTTCCTGTTTAGAACAAAGACCTAAGATATATAAACTCATAGCTTGTGTCTGTTGTCTGGAGTTTCCCTTTAGTACATCACCAGTTTCACCTAATTTTTGCTTTGATTTTGTCCTTGGGAGTTTTCTACAATTTCTCTGAAACTGAACAATTTAAAGCCATTAAGTGCTACTGCTTTGGTAACAAAAAAGATAAATACTGTAGCAGACTGATTATTCAGAACCTACGATTGCTCCAAGCATCCTATCAACAAACAGATACGACTTTTGGTGCTTTCATGGTCAGCCAAGCAGACTTGATTTTCTCTGTAGAGCCCTCTTTAAAGGTGTTTAACTCAAGGATATTTTAAAATTGGGCTGCCACATTTTCTATTTAGAATAAACGTTTCTCTCGTCCAAGTAGCACCTTTAAATTCTTTTGGGGAAGGTGTAGGAGTGCACATATATGGGTGTGTAATATATATTTCACACAAACTATTTTAAGAGAACCTTGAGGTCACGCTGTTAAACATTCAAAAGTCAAGAAGGGTCATCGTTAAAGTTGCATGTACAAACTTTCTGACCCTTACAAATAAACACAATACCATTTTAATTACATGATCACATACCTTTCCTCAAATATACCATACATTTTTTCTACATCCTTAGATGTAGCATATTGCAGTATTGTATACTAATATGTATTTAGGAAAGAGCTAGTTATAGAAGTGTATCTGAAAATTATACAGTAAACCATGCTTAAGCAGCATACTACATATTAAGTATATAACATTAAAGGGTTGCAAGCATTCAAGAGCACTCCACAATGCAGCAGTGAAGTCAAAACAACATTAATTGAAACACAAAAGACAAATAAAAGAAAAATGCTTTAATTCTAACTTTAAGATGACTCACTCAATGTGTCCCCCCTCTGAGGCATACACTTATCAATCACAACCAAAGTGGCTTTTTACAAAGCCCGCTGGAATGCTATTGGAATAGGTGGATCTAGAAAGCAAAGGAGAATATGGAAGAGCACAGCCAGGGATGGAGCAATGAGAAGAGGCAGGGTAAAGAGGTAGGGACTGATTTTTAACAGTTTAGGTTATTTCCATCACTTTGGCTGCAGAAGTAAACAAAAGTGTCACTCTACCTGGAGTGGTTCACAACCATGAGTGCCAACCACAGGGCAGACTGTCAAAAAGCAGGGCAGACACCCCAAACTGATGGTATGTTCCAGATAAGGTGACCAGATGTCCCAATTTTATAGGGACAATCCTGATATTCAGGGCATTGTCTTAGATAGGTGCCTATTACCGTCCAACCCCATCCCAATTTTTCGTACTTGCTATCTGGTTACCCTTGTTCCATAACTAGATTTCACCAATCCAGTAACAAATCTGAACTCCTGGATCACTGTAACAGTCTTATCAGAGAGTCACAGACAGTCCCATAAGAACATAAGTGATCTCTCTCCTCCCATCCATCTCCACCCTCTGACAAACAGAGGCTAGGGACACCATTTCTTACCCTTCCTGGCTAATAGCCATTAATGGACTTAACCTCCATGAATTTATCCAGTTCTCTGTTAAACGCTGTTATGGTCCTAGCCTTCACAACCTCCTCAGGCAAGGAGTTCCACAAGTTAACTGTGCGCTGTGTGAAGAACTTCCTTTTATTTGTTTGGGCACTCCAGTCTATCTTCTCACTCAGGCAAGCTGAACTTAGTTATGAATGGTCACTTACACCAAAAACATTACAAAATATTCAGGTTCTCCCAGTTCCAAAAGACCTGTCACTTTGTACCTTAGTTCTCAAACGCAAGAGAACATTGGTAGCCAATCCTACAGGAAAACTAACTAAAGATTAAATTAACTAGGTAAAAGAAATGAGAGAGATATTTACAGGTTAAAGCAGGCAATGTATAAGCAGCCCAAAAGAGTTACAGTCTATCGTTCCAAAAGGTGATAGAGACCTAGTAATCTGTCCACTGAATGTCTTAAGTCTAAGCCACTGGAGAGCTCTCCTTTTGTTTCTTAGTTCCAGCTCTTATAACAGTCCAAACAGCAAAGAGGTAACCATTTCTTCTTGTGAGCATCTCTGTATGTCCTTCCCCCAGAAATCAAACTGATGTACGTAAATTCTTCATGGGAGGATGGGGGAAAAAAATCAACAAATTTTTTGTCCTAAACTGGCCCATTTAGTCTTGATAGTCATTCTTGATGGGCAGGGGAACCACTCTTCTTGCCTAGGTTCACAAGCTTAGAGCAGGCATTTTTACAATTATAAAGCAAAACATACATATTACCTTATAGCATGGGATACAGACATTATAAGTAAGGCTGCAAGTTTGTCACGGAGGTCATGGAAGTCACGGATTCCAGCTCCACCAGCCACTGCTGGGGCAGTCTCAGACCACCATCCCCCACCCCGGCAGCTGTAGGAGTTTGGTTGGGGGGGGCTCAGGGGCAGGAGGGAGTGAGGGCTCTGGGTGGTGCTTACCTCATGGGGCTCCCTGGAAGCAGCGACATCCCTCAGTTCCTAAGGGGAGGTGTGGCCCCTACAGCTCCCATTGGCCAGGAACCACAGGTGCAGAGCTGTGTGGCCATGCCTCCACCTCTGCCTAGGAGCAGAGGGATGTTGCTGCTTCTGAGGAAGTGTGGAGCCAGGTAGGGATCCTGCCAACCCCGCCAACCCCCCCGTCCCCGCACCAGCGTGAGTCCCAGGCTACGCACCTCTGCCCCCCAGCACCAGCGGATGCCCCGGGCTGACGCAGAAGGTTGGGGTGGGGGGAGGGCTCCAGTGGGGATGCAGGCTCTGGGGTAGGGCTGGGGATGAGGGGTTGGGGTGCAGGAGAGTGTCCCGGGGCTACAACCGGGAGTTAGGACTCCCCTCCAGCAGCACCTGGGCTGGGGGGGGGGGGGGAGAAGAGGCATCTCTCCCTGCCGTGGAAGCTCCAGGGCTGGGGCCGCAGGATAGGCGCCCTTCCGGCCTGGACCTGCAGGTCCAGGCCGGGCCTGGGTTCAGGGAGGGTTCCCCGAGCGCCTGGGCGGTGCTAAATAGGCTGCTGTGCAGCCACACAGCTTACAGGGAATTTAGCCCATGACCTGTCCATGATTTTTAATCCAAATACCCGTGACTAAAATGTAGCCTTAATTATAAGTAAGATTAATGCATGCAGCAATTTACAAGCATTTCATAGCATCTAAACACGTCTTTACAAGTCTAACTATCTTGAACAATATTAACATACAGGTGAGCTGGTCTGGCTTCCAGCTATGAACTTGTTGGTACTCAGCTGACTCCTACAGTCTTGGCAAAAGCTAGCATCTATTTACCAGTGTCACAAAAGGAAATTCCTTTAAACAGCCTGCTTCAAAAGTAATTTGCAGGGTTCTTGTAGCTATGTTGGTCCCAGGATATTAGAGACTGGGGGGTGTGTGAGTTAATAACTTTTATTGGACCATCTTCTGTTGGTGAGAGACACTTTTGCACTCTACAGAGCTCTTCTTCAGATGTTCTGAAATATACTTCTGACGTGAAGAAGAGCTCTGAGTATCTCGAAAGCTTGTCTCTTTCACCAAACAGAAGAATGTCCAATAAAAGATATTACCTCACCCACCTGGTCTCTTTAAAAGTAATTGACATCGTTGGCCACTGCAGTTAATGACAAACTTGCTACCCTCCATACATCCCCAGGGAAAGAATTTTAAATGCCTAGAGCATAATACTCAGAAGTCCTTACCCTGAGCCGACTATAGGAGACAGTCAAAATACATTATCCTGGTATCACAAAATATGAACAGAAGCAACAAACAAAATCTTGAAATCAATTCTAAATTTCGCTAACAGCACATGTAAACACTTTGTAACTGGACTGATATTCTGTTGGGCTTGGATTTTGTAAGAATTTTTGCTAATTTGTTTTCTTTGGGTTGATGTAATCTCAAAGATTGGGCAAGACCAATAAGGTAATATGTTGCAATACACCATCCTTTAGCTTACAAATGCTTGGATAAGTAGCTCAATGTCACCTTGGAAAAATATAAAACTTAGATCTACATCTATATATTTGCGATTTAGTGTTCATGTAAGTGTGAAACTAATGGCATTAGCTAAAGCCAGGCTGTGACCAGGGTACTAGGGGAGCCAGCTGAGGTTACTCAATTAGGGTGAACTGCAAAGAATGGGGCAGGCAATCCCCAAAGCTGGTAGATATTCCAATACTTAGATTTACCAAGCCAGCACAAGACAGCTTCTATAATATCTCACTGGTTATCCAGAAGCCAACAACACAGCCAACTCCCTTGAACACAGCCTTACACTTCCACCCAGACACCCAAGACAAATATGATGATATAATGAATAAGATTTTCAGTAATCCTCAAAAAGTTTTACCAATCCCAAAGGATTGGACACATTACGTTCCAGATTAATGAATATTCCAGATCTTACCCAAGTACATGATTACAGCCAATTCTTATTAACTAAACTAAAAATTTATTAAAAAAGAAAAGAGGGAGTATTGGTTAAAAGATCAGTATATATATATATATATATACACACACACACACACACAGGCATGAGTAAAATTCTTGAGCTTCAGATTCATAGCAGAGATGGTGAGCTTTGTAGTTGCAAAGAGTTTTTTCATAAAAAGTCAGTGGGTTGCAGTCCAATGTTCAAGGGTGTTACGACTTAAGCTTCCCCTGCATGAAGCCTCAAGCAGATCCGAGATTACAGGATCAGGACCCAAGGGTCTTTTATACACAGTTCTCAAGCAGCCTCTTGACCATGCAGTCCTGGGTGAACAATAGGCTTTTATGTAACCTTCTGTTTCCCAAAGCTAATTAACTAAGGTAATTAACTACATGGATTAACATAAAATAATTTATCCATGAAGCAGTTTATCACAAACTTTAAAGAGACATATAGACAATGACATTATTGCCCAAGATCCATCTAAATGTTAATATTCCCTTTTGATCTCTGAATCAATAGCTATAGTGACAGACAGGAACTGTCTGTTTACAAGGCTAGCATCTAAGATATAAGTAAACACACACAATTAGTATCATCACTTCTAATTCTCTAACAATACAGGTTTGCACTTCAAAGTTCTAGCCTATCTAGCATGGAATGGCCCTAATTACCATTCACATGCTTTCTAACATGTCTCTAAAGGTTGGCTTTCGGTTAATTAGCCTGCAGGATAATTAACCCTTTTTGGCCATGTGTCATATTTTGTATAAGATTCATTGCAATTATATAACAGTGGTAGCAATAAATGATTTGCATGATTATATTTTAATCAGATAACATCACACAGGCAAAGTATGAACAAGGAAATTGTAAACTTTCCCTACTTCAATCTTTGTCTTTGCAATCTAGGGCAGAGACTGCAGATATGTCATTGTGCTTAACTGTGAACAAGAGTTTCTGATGTTGAACAGTCAGATTAAGATGAAACCAAACTCTCTGCCACTTGCGACCTGAGCTAGGATCTCCACTGGAAGGAAGTTACTACACATTCTCTGGCTTTGCCAGCGGAACTTCCCTTCCTCCAGAAGAGGGTTTGAGCAGAGTTGGCTGAAAAATGGTGAAACACTTTTACAATTTTTTGGAAAATTTTCCATTAATAGTTTATCAGAACTTCAAAAATTAAAATGCAACCAGCTCTAGTTCCAAGTGCAGAGAATGATTTGTGATGCACCTGAATCCACAATCACACCTCAGATTTTTTGAGCATATAGGACAAACTTTTGATAGCAGCCACTCAGCAAAGTTTAGAGGATGGAATTACTCCAGGATGATACCCAAAGCCCACTAAAGCATTATGATTAACCATTTCCTGAGATATGCATGACTTTGTCTACTGCATCCCATCCCAGAAATCTGATTACATAAAGACTGGATTATCCCTGTAAATATGTAATGATACAATTCCAGTTTATGGGAATGAACAAGAAAGGCAAATGGCAACTGTGACAAAGTTCTGTCCTTGACTCCATGGGTCCTGCGTTTCCTGACAGATTTTTGCTAACCTCAGAGGCTCACTGTGACCCTCCACATAGCCCTTCTCTCTCTAGAGGCAAGGATAACTGTCTACTGAGCCATTTTCATCATAAGCCAGCAAGGTAGGTGAGGAGAAACAACCCTCCCTCACACACAGTCTCTGTTGTCTCCCAGTATCAGTGATTAATCAGGGAGGGGGGGGGCAGGAGCCCAGGCCCAGGTCCACCCTCTACTCCGGGCTCCAGTCCAGGGACCCTAAATTTAGCAGCTATGAAAGCTGACTTTTTGGAAATAGGACATGTACAATTCCCTAGGCTACTTCCCCACAGCAGCCCCCACTCAATATCTTCTTCACAATTACCTCAGGGCCTCCTTCCTTGCACCTGATATGGATTCATACTACTTCATTCCTCCAACAGCACAGCTCCCTCCTATAGCTCCTGACACCCACCCCACACTAGCTAACTGAGAGGCTTTTAACTAGTTCCAGCCAGTCCTTAATTGGCATCAGGTGTCCCAATCAATCTAGCTGTCTCTCCTGCCTTCTAGAAGGATCTTAATTGGCCCCAGGTATCTTGATTAACCTGGAGCAACTGTCATTTGGTTACCATGGTACCAGGGATTTGTTTAACCTGGGGCTAACATACCTGTTCCTCACTACTTTACTGTAGCCGTCTGGCCTTGCCCCATCACACAACCTATCTGCAGAATAACGTGGCCCAATATGAGGCCAGTTCTTCTGCTGGTGTAGCTGGACTTCAATGGAGCTGTGTTGATTTACACCAGCTAAGGATCTGGCCTATGAATTGCCAATGTACAGCACAGCTCACAAATAACGTCTGAAAGGATCAGCGAGGTCCCTGTGCCAGTCTCTGCCATAGTGACAAAAGTTATGATGAATGAAGTAGGACTTATACCAGGTAAGAATAATTCCAAACAGGCCAGTATAGGTTCCTACCAGCACACTTACTTGATCCCATGTTTCAGGAAAGACCAAGTGGTAATATAGTACAGATTTGTATTACACTGAAACAAGGACATAGGATTTAAGGTGGGGGGTTCAAAGGAGACTAAGGGAGTTAGGCACCCAACTCACATGGAATTCCAATATTATCCTTTAAAAATCCCAGCCTAAACTTTTCAAAAGTTACATGCCCTTTTAGATGCCTCCATTTTGGGTGCTTAACTTGAGATACCTTTAAAAGACCCTGATTTTCAGAGCGTGAATATTCAGCACTTTCTGAAAAGCAGGTCCCTGTAAAGTTTGCCACCCAAAAATTGAGTCACCTAATATCATGTCACTTTTGAAAATTTAGGCCATAGGTGTTTTGAGGGCATGAGGGCATAAAATACCTCCTCAGCAATAAAGAAAATTAAGAGAATGGTCACTCGTGTTTATTTTATTTTCTATTGTCATCTCTTAACAAATTCTGAATCAATTCTTGGTCCATATGGCACTCCAGTGGGGCCAAAACATCAACACTGAAAATGAAAATAGACGATTCCATTTGCCCCATTCTTGTTTGTATTACAATATTTATCACAAGAATGAGACATCATGATTTTAATGCCCACTCAGACCTGCTTAATCTGTGCTTAGTTTATCCATATGGCTGGCTAGCTGAGACATTTAAGTAGTAACTAATCTGAACAACAGATGTACCACTGATTTACTCATCTTAATTTTGTCTGAATTCAAGTAAAAAGTGACCTTGCCAACTGATTCAGATGAACCAGATTTGACTACCATTCTCTGAAAGCAAACTGTGCTGCTCTAACCTTTTTGATGTTCTGTAATCTAATTCACTGGCCTTTCTTATTGTTCTCTACAGACATGCTCAGAAACTGGGGAAGAGGAGAAACAGATGGACAATCAAAACAGACTGTTGAAAAGGTCAGATTATATATATTTGCTCTTACAGGGAGATGCAAAGGGCAAAAATAAATTACATATGTGATACAGTTTTGTGATTTCATTCTTTGTTCATGGTGATGAAAAACTTTTGACTTAAATCTAAACATTAAAAAAAAAAAAAAAGACAGCTTGACTACAGAATTATATTGTCAAAGGTAAGAATCTGGTTATGACCAATGTCATATTGGTGTGGAATATCCAGACAGTAATTCCTCCACATACACTGTTGATCAGACTGATAGGAAACCGTCACAATGAGAATCAAGTCCACCCATATTTGGCCTTGATTTGGTGACTTTTAGTGAACACTGACCCACACCCTGGCAATGAAAACTATGAGGATAAAAGGCGTAGCCAAATCTGCCTAGATTTGAACTTGTGTCTCAAGGGAGATTAGATATTTTCAACAGTGTGCCATCCCCTTCTGCAAAGCCTGAAAACAAGGCTGCTGTTCTGGATCTTTCCTCTATTTTTATTTGTAACTTTTCTCTTGCTCTGCAGAAAATGCTTCCCCACCCCAACCATTCCCCTTCAACCAAGTCCTCTTCTGTGTCTAGTTCCTGACTCCTTGTCTACAGTCTCACTTGGAGCTCTGTGAGAGAGAGGATTCTGAGGGAGATGTTTGTTCTCCACTGCGTAGTGTTACCCCCTGCTTCTTCAACCTGTGGGGAATATGTAACAGTATTGCACTTTACAAGCACTGTATAAATCATCTCATGCCAGAGGTACTTAAGTAAATATCCCCTTTTTACCGATGGGAAAACAGCAGGGAGAGGTTAAAAGAAGGTAAACAGGCTACAGAGCAAGGCACTTTTGCAGACACAATTAGAACATACATCTCTACTCTCACAGTCCTATGCCTAACCCACTAAACACCAGAGACTCCAAGGCAGTCTACCAGCCTCAGTGTAGCTCAGTTTTCCTATACCAGTCACATGCCATATACACCATATAGGACCCATTGTCCGAGATCATGGGGAGAGAGACAGGAGCTAGCCACCTATCACATCCTTCAAGTTATGTACGAGATTGCACAGAGTAGATGATTTTTGGAAGCTGCAGAGGCAAAATGTGTCATCTTGATCAATGCTACTGCAGCACTGATTCCCCACCTTTTCCCTGTCTACCCTTCCTCCCCTAAAGCTGACTCAGTGGTTGAGCTCTCACATTTTAGGGACAAATTCATCCCTAGTATAAGTAAGTTGAATGCAACAGTGGATCTGCTTAAATAAGGGCTGAATCTGAGCCAACAGACCTCAGTTTACCCATCTGCAAAATGAGGGTGTGATATATTTATACACCTCACAGGGCAATTGGGGCGCCTAATTAAAATGTTTGCAAAGTGCTGTGTAAGTACAAAGATTAATCTGTGGCAGAGGTAGGATTAGAACTCAGAAGTCTTTTTTTCCCCCCAACATTGTGCTCCTTTCCTCTATACTGAGTAGCTTCTGCAAGGGGACAGCCCCTTCTCTTTTCTGTACAGTGTTTAGGAACCCTGATCAGGCTGGATGTAAGCTTCCCAAACTTCTGAGTACTATACGCCTCTTAGAAATGCCACATGGTGCAGCTGCTCTGATTCAGGCTTGTTGAGGCCTGCATGAGGACAGCTGCATCATTCAGTGTTCTTAAGGCTCATGTGACACTTTGGAGCAGTTTTAGAAGTTTGTATCTGCCTGAGGGAGACTTCATAAGCTCTAAAAGGCCCAATCTTTTTGCCATTGACTTCAAAGCTATCAGGATCAAGCCTTAAGAGCTGATCTACACACTCTTAGAATGACAAGGTGGGGGAGGTAATATCTTTTACTGGACCGATTTTTAATATCCAATAAAAAAAATATTACCTCACCCATGGTCTCTCTCTAATATTCTGGGACCACCACAGCTACAATACTACATACACACTCTTAATTACTTATTATAGCGAAACCAAGGCACAAATGAAATTATTGTGTTAGTCAACCAACCTACTTCCATTGGATAGCAACCACCCACAAACCTCCCCCCCCCCCCCCCCAATTTAGGCTGAACTGCCAGCAGGATCAAAAACGTGTGTGTCCTGGAACAAGCATTTGTCTCATATCTAGATTCCTCCCTTTTGCCTCCAGACACTTACCTGGTACTCAACCTCATTATTTCTATCTATTTAATGGGTTTTATACTGCCACTCATCATTGGAGTATTTGAGCCCCTTCCACATAAAATCAATGGGAAAATCCCTAGTGGACTTCAGGGAGTCATGGGCACCTCTCCCTTTACAGGTCCAGAACTCTGCTTGGGGTAGGGAAGTAGAGAGAGGTTTGAGAATAAGGTGTTTGAATTGTGAGCATCATTTCTCAAAGAGGAAGGCTTTGCAATGTTTTCTAAAGATGGTTAGATTCTACATTCTCATGATCTCTGGAAAAACATTGCAAAGCTGGATCCTCCAGAGAATGCTTTGTCCCCAGCTCTCATGCGCTTCATCCCAGGCTTTGTGATCTGCATTGTCCGAGAGGAACACAGCTATCAGAAGTTTTTAGATCGAAATTCAGGCTTGATCCATTAATTGCTTTGAAAACTAGGGCCAAGGCCTTAAATTAGCATTAGAAACTGACTTGGAGCCCGTGGAGGAACTTGAGCACAGGGCTGATATGCTCAGTGGCTTGAGCCATGGAGTAGGTGGGCAGCTGCATCCCATGGTAACTGAAGCCTCTGCATTGTCTTCACATTCAGCTTCAGATACAAAGCGTTGCAACAATCCAGCTTGGAGCTGATAAATGCAGGGAGCACTGTGGCCAGGTCCTTATCCAGGAGGAAGGGATGAAGTTTTCTAGCAAACTGGAGACAAAAGCTGGCATTTTTAGAAAGCAATGCTACCTGTTCATCCAAGCTTAACAAAGAGTCAAAGAGGACCCCGAGGCTTCACACTGCTTTGATAAATGGGGGCTGTGAGCATTCAATGGAAGGTGGAGCCAGCTCTTTGCAGCATTTCCCCTTTCCAACCAGCATCTACTCAGTCTTGCCTGGGTTCAGCTTAAGCTAGCTGCTCTTCACCCAAGACCTGATTACATGTAGGCATTCTGACATTTTAGTAGTTATGGTGGCTGCATCAGCTGAGTGGGAGATAAATAATTGTCATCAGCATACTGTTGGCAGCTAAGCCCATGGCATTGCACTCTCTCTCCCACTAACTCAACTTGGATTCAGCAGTGGAGAAGGCATTTTGCAGTATGTGCTCATGAGTTTTGATCACAGCCCTTTTATCCACATTTTGACCAACGTGCTGGAGCCTCTAGTTAAAATTCTTCCCAAACAGAAGGGAAGCTTGGGGTGATTTCCCGGTGTCTGATGGAACTTACTTGTCTTTGAGTACCGCTCAACTATTTCTGCAGGAGATGTGAGAAATGACTTATCGCTAGGGCATCTCAAAAATACTATAAGTCAGCAAAGAAGTGACAGAAAATTAAACAAGATTTTCCAGAGGAACAAATATTTTGCTTTTAAAATGTACCCATTTGCACCAAGTGTCAGGAATTTTCAAAACAATTTCCTAGCAGAGGATCTACCAGCCTCTCCAGGTCATCACACACCATATGAAATGAGACAAGTTGAAGACTGTGCTGCTGTATCAATAACATATTCTGCTCAATTTTCGGGAGCAAAGCATAAATCTTTCCCAAAAGTTCATATAATGTAAGTTTGTTTACAGAGTGGCATTGCCTTCCAGCTCGGTCACGATTATGAGAAATACTTGTTTGTTTAAATGGGAAAGCTAATATAGATTCCTCAGGCTATCCTCTTTGCAAGCACATTTCCATGGGGTTCAATACAGACTAAGGATCCAGTCCTGCAGATGTACACTTGAGTAAATTTATGCATGCAACTAAAATTACTCACAGCCATTGGCATTTGCAGGTTTGTGGGGTAGGAGTGGACATTTTTGAGAGACATCTTTGTTAAATTTTTGGTAATAGAACACTAATATTTTCTGTTTGGTCTCCACATCTATACGGTGTTCATTACCCATACCACTGCAGCTAGTACCAAAGAGAAATTCAGCTGATAATAACGGGAACTGCTACTGGTACAGAAATGAAGAAAAATGATTTGCTATCTTACAAGAATGGCACATATAGCGCTTTCCTGATAAAACTGGCATCATAATTGTTTTTCATCTCCCCCCCCCCCCCTTTTTTGGACCCAGTCTTACAAAGCGCTCAAAAAAATCCACATATACCATCACAAAATAGAAATCTGAGCCAAGAAAATAAGGGAAAAAGAAAAAGGAGCTAACTGAGTCTTGTATTCACCTCTGATAGAAATAAATAAGTACATTCACAGGCTCAACAATGAAGAAGATAATGGTTTAGGGCAAAACCATTCCTTTTCATTGTGTTTCTTGGCATGAAAGCCTAAGCTGCCTGTCATAGAAGTATAAAGGTAGAGACTACTTAAAGAGAAAAACAGCCATCTTCACAGCATACCCAATATGTTCCTAACCTGCGCCCCCATCCTGAAAACTACTCCTCCCGGCTGTTAAATTTTAGTAAATTGTATTTATTTCTTTTAGGCTTCTTTTGCAACATTATTCTGGCAAATACTAGAAAACATTTGAGCTCACGATATGCTATGTATCCCCTTTATAATATCAAATGTTTGCTGCCATCTAAACTTACAGCCCAGAGAAATTTAATTTTAAACAAATTTAAAATCACTCTCCATGTTAACAGAAAAAGTCAGCTTGGTTTTCAGGATTCTGTTCTGGTGTGGATTTTTTTCCAATTGGCATTTTTACTGAGATTGAAATCCACATCTCAATTTTCAAACACGAGAATTTACAAACTAGAATGAGGGAAATGGTGCAGTGCATTAGCCTGTTAGCAAGTAGGAAGGCACTGGGCTGTGACTGGAAAAAGACCCATAAATGACTTGACCACAAGAAATAATCAGAGTTAATAGTTCCCAGCCATCCTAATTTTAGCTGTATGGTCTTGGTTCCGATAGATCTACTCTTCAGATTCTCAGGGAAGCCTGTCAGAGAATGGACCATCTTTTCATGAATACGACAATGAAAACGTAACAGGAATTAACAGTACTTACGAGCTATGAGAGAAATGCAGCAACACATTACAAAGCAGACACTTAAGGGCTGCAGTTGCTGGTTTCTGACAAATGTAAAGGGGCATCCCCATAAAAAGCATGCTGGGAAACCTGCCGGGGGGGCGGGGAAAATCAGTGACCACCAAGCAGTCGTGAAAAAAGGTGCTAAGAAACAGGCCTTAACACAGGTATTATATTTTATCTGTATTCAATCTATCAAATTGCAGGACAATAATCCTAGATTCTGTGGGTCTGATTTTGGTCTTAGTTATACCACTGTAACTCCATTTACTTTAAGAGAGTTACTCCTTGACTAAATGAGAAGTGAATCCGATCCAGAGCCCATGTGATATACACCTTCCTTTGTCCTACCCTCAAAATGGGACTCGTGTGGGTCGACATGGTTAGCGCTTCTCTATCTGAGCCAGTAAGAGCTATTCTGAGCTCTTTCAAAGCTGAAAGTCTTTTAGATCAGGTGCACATTACACACTGCCAGCAGCATTTGAGCTAATGCCAGATAATTCAGCACTTTTAGATCTTTCATCAGCTTTTTCTGCAGTCATGGTGCTCTGTTCCCTTGGCACAGATTGCCTAGCTTTCCCTACAAGGAATATAAACACTATATCTGCCTATCTTACATGCGATATATGCTGGAGGAGGCCATTCACTATGAAGGAATGGGAGTGCCAAGACAGAAAAACCTGCAGAAAACTATCAAAATCTTCATATGGCTCTATAAAGCTCTTAAGCAAGGTACTGAAGTATATGCCTAACTTTAAGCACAAGAGTAGTCTCATTAAAGAAGTGAAATCGGTGGGGCTTAAAAGTGTTACTAAATCAATGGCATAAAGAGGAAAGTGCCCAAGAAAAGAAGAAACAATCTCCTCCTCCTCTCTTCTTCCAAACTATTGAGAAAACAAGCTCAGGGAGTTCCCAGACTCAGATTGCACCAGGAAGCAAGGGGAGACTGAGAAACAGACTGACTTGCTTACAGGGAAGGAATAAACCATTTACAATAAACTTAAGAATGATTTGTCTTCCCCTGGAGAAGCAAGCCCTCATTTGTTACTCATTTTGCACTTTTTTGGGGGGGTGGAGGGAGAAATCAGGCTGAAGAAATTCCTGATTCCTCATACATTGGTCAGGGCAGAGAAATGCACTGGGAAGAGCCTTATAGTGTAGGGTTACCATATTTAAAAAATAAAAAAAAAAAGGACACTCCACGGGGCCTTGGCCCTGCCCCTTTTCCACCCCCGGCCCCACCCCAACTCAACTCTGCCCCTTCCTTGCCCCAACTCCGCCCATTCCCCGCCCATTCCCTAAAGTCCCCGCCCTGACTCCCCCTCCTCCCTCCCAGCCACACGAAAAGGGCTGCTCAAGCGCTACCGGCTTCAGGGTTTGCCGGGCAGCCTCCAGACCCTGCACCCCCGGCCGGCGCTTCCCTAGCACAGCTGGAGCCCGGGAGGGGAAGCGCCCAGCCGGGGGCACAGGGTCTGGAGGCTGCCCAGCAAACCCGTGAAGCCGGTAGCACTCTGGCTTCGGGCAGCCCCCTTGCCTCCAGACCCTGCGCCCCCAGCCGGGCACTTTCCCTCCTGGGCGCCAGCTGCTCTGCTCCTCCCCTGACTCTTCGCCTCTGTTTAAGAGCCAAGCTGCCCGAGCCAGCGCTACCGGCTTCGGGCAGCCCCCTTGCCTCCGGACCCTGCACCGCCAGAGCAGAGCAGCTGGAGCCCGGGAAGGGAAGTGCCCGGCCGGCGGCTCAGGGTCCGGCGGCGCTGGCTCGGGCAGCTTGGCTCTTAAACAGAGCCGAAGTCTGAGTCAGGGGAGGAGCAGAGCAGCCGCGGGAGAGGAAGTGCCCGTCCGGTATTTTTCCCGGACATGTTCGGCTTTTTGGCAATTCCCCCCGGACGGGGGTTTGATTGCCGAAAAGCTGGACGTGTCCGGGAAAAAACAGACGTATGGTAACCCTATTATAGCGGAAAGCGAGATTGCTTGGATTCCTTCCCCTCCCAGGCTCAAGTGGTTTGGGTATGCTGTACGGATGTAAAATTATATATCTATTCATTCCTAGACAGTCATTTGACTAGATACCACTTTGTGTAAGAGGGAAGCAAGGAGGACACCTACAAAAACCATTAAAAGAGATGTCGCTGTCATAGAAACAGGCAACAATGGAGCAAGAAACGAGTCATTAGATTGACTGAGATGGAAACACTGGGTTGCCTCATGCATCACAAGACATGAGAGCATCTAATAATAATAATAATAAGAAGAAGAAGAACAACCCTGTGCTCTGCCAATTCTGCTCCCTTTCACATTTCTCTTTCAGTGCCTCCTTTCTTCCCTATATGCATCCGAAGAAGTGGGCTGTAGTCCACGAAAGCTTATGCTCTAATAAATTTGTTAGTCTCTAAGGTGCCACAAGTACTCCTGTTCTTCTTTCTTCCCTACACTCCTATGCTCGGAATGATTTCCCGGATCTTGGCTGCCATGCAGCCTCCCCCTTTCAAGTCCCTGCTAGAAAAGGTTTCTTACAGCTCTCTCCATCCTTGGCCCACATCTTTGTGCTAGTTGATAAAAATAAATAAATACATTTTAAAAACTAAAACATGAAGCATACAGGGAAGACTTGTAACCTCATAACATTTTCCTGGGTAAAAATTCCCTCCATCTCCATCCCAAACTTCTAACTCACTTCTTCTGTTAAGCTATGCTTTGTCTGACCTAGATTGAAGGCCCTTCAGCACAAGGACTGTGTATTATCTGTTTATCACGTGCCATGCATGCCTATGCTGCAGTATAAACATGAATAGAGCCCTGCACATCTGCAGATATCCACATCCGTGGATGTGGATATCCGGGGACCATGTTTGTGGATTGTGGATCGGGTGCAGAGACAAATGTTGTATCCATGCAGCGCTCTAACCATGAACTAGTATTATTCTAGGAGAGGAAGGATGCAGTTAAGGCAGTAGACAGGGACTCAAAAGATCTGGATTCAATTTTCAGCTCTGCAACAGAGTTCTTGTGTGACCTTGGACAAGTCATTTAAATCCCTCTGTGCCTCAATTTCCCACCTGTAAAATGGGAATAACAGTACTTCTTTTCAACCACCCTCTCTGCCTGGTCTATTTATATTATAAGCTCTTCAGGGCAGCACCTCTCTTTTACTATGTGTACATACAATGCTTAGCACAATGTGATCCCATTCACAATTGGGGCCTCTAAGTACTACTTTAATGCAAATAATCATTGAAATCTGATTATCACCATTAATATATCAGATTACTGGAAAAGCTAAAATACTTTCCTTTGTGTGTGTCTCTCACACACACAGTCTTTCTTTGGTCACCACCACACATGCCTTGACCTTTGAAATATGGAAATAAAAGTGCTCTGAAATCAAGCTGACAGGCTCAGCCGTCTGACTGTCGTTATTTGGAGTCAGAAACAAGGGGGGCTATAGTTTGCAAGCTGTCTTCATAATTACTTGAAGCAGTTGTCACTCTGGCTCCAGTTTGTTCATTACACCCCAAAGAAACAGCTGATATTTGTTAGTGCACATAAGCCACTTTGTTGGTGCAATGCTCTATATTGTGGGAAACCCTGCAGCTGCAAGTCACATGCAGTTCATAGTATTTTCTGTTTTCCTTGCTTTATTTGCTTGCATGCATTCCCTTTATAGCAATGCCCTTTTACTGGAGGGCGGGGGGGGGGGAGTCACAATAAGGTAACCATTAGCTAACGAAAAGCTCGAAAGGCTTAAGGTTTATGATCCAAATCTGGTTCTCATTAAACAAATACTTTTGCAGTGGTAAGGAATTCTCAGCAATAAACAAGTAAGGGCTAGAATTCAGAGCCTCTGAAATTCAGTAAAACTGCTGCTACTTACAGTAGAGTGCAATGGCCTGAAGTGGAAATGATTTGACAGAATCAGTTTGAGATGGGTCAGACTGGTTCTGAAAAGTTCAGTTTCCTTCCTTCTGTCCCTCCCCAAATAAGGAGCTAGCTGGTGAGTATCTGACCACCCACACAACCTAAGAACTGTTAATGAGTTAGTTTTATGGGTCCCTTCTGACAAGGGGCTGCGTGGTCAGCTGGGAAAGGGTTCCCCTTTGGTACCGGAGGTGGGCAGGTCTTCCCAGGCCCAGTGTCCCATAGCTGGAGTGACAGGTGGAGAAGGTGCATGTGGTGGTTTTCACCTGGGTTGTGAGTTGGCTGGGGAGGAAAAAAGGCTCCTTTTTAGTATCGCTTCCTCCAGCTCTGGGCTGGGAAGGCAAATACCAACAGGAGGGACAGACTAACATGGCTGCAGAGCTCCCACTCAGTACAGAAGCAAGGGCAGGGGTTGTGGGAACTAACAAGGTGAATGCCCCATGCACTCCTCCCAGGCTGATGGGGAAGCTCCATTTGCAACAGCTGCCAGTTATCAGAATGGCAAGCACACTTGTGGCACAAGGTGTCTATTCTACATAACTGTACCAATGGAACATGGGTTAGCTGCAGCTGTAGACAAGGACAAACCGTTTCCTGCGCTATGTCAGGTAATTGTGATTAAACCTCAGCTGAAACAGAGCTGAATACAGTTTGTCCTTGTCTACATTTGCAATTCAACTGTGATCAGCACCACTTCAGCTGCAGCCATTCAATTTTGTCAGTAATGAGACAATTTTGTAATGTAGAGGAAGCCTCAGGGAGGGCTGAAATGGTAACAAGCAGAGCTAGCCTGAGCATTTTGGGACAAGCATGCAAAACGGCAAAGGATATCAGTCTGTTACGGCCCAGCTAGAGACCCTGGGCTCAAGCTACAGAGTGAGACTCATGTTTTTAGCTCTGGAGGTCCTGGTGTGTCAGTCATGATGGCAGCTGTCACACACTAGTTTATCACACATCAATATTAAATGGGGGACAAGGGATTCATTGATACTAGATATTATCCTCCCCTCCCACCTTCCCAAGCCCAATATATCATAATAGAAACACCTGTACAAAATAGATCACCGTGCTTCTTTACCTAGCTGTGTCTAGTTTCTGCATGTCTGAAAAGAAATCAGTTTTTAAAAGAGCTTTTGCAAATCTGTCTTTCTACCAAGGAGCTAGTCACGTTACACCCCTGTGCACCACTGCCAATAAAACACAGGGCTGTAGCGCTTAAAGCAGATAACAACAATGAAGTGTCTCCAGAATATACTTATCTCACTGTGCCTTCATGAGATAAGGACTTTATTTGGGGGGTGGGGGGAGAGGCATAAAGACAGGTCAGAACCTAGACTCTGCCTGATCTTCAGCTGCCTTAACTGTGCACAGCCATTTACACCAGTGCAAAGTGAATGTACAATACGATCAAATCAGTGGTGCTGGGCATTGAAGAATCAGGCCCTATCATCTTCAGGAATGCTTAAGAGAGAGGCAGAAAAAGGGCTCTGTAGTAGTATGACCCAGTAGTAAGGCCTGCTCTCCTGGGAGTTAAAGCTGCTAAGCACTGAAGTAGGTTTATACATTTGGAAGGGGAGTCGGTCTTTTCCTTTTTTAAGGTTAGCAAATCCCTCTCTCAATAACAATTTTCTTGGGCCCACCTATTAGTCAGAAGTGTCTGTTTTCATATGCTGCAAAGTCTGTTGCTGCTGAAGAGACAGGAGTAGCCACGCATGGAGGCACAGAATGGAAACCCCTTTAATAAAACAATAATGCTAGGTGCATATATTGCACTTCTAGTATCTATTTATCCATACTACAAATGATATTGCAACAGGCAGGGCTTGAAAGGCAAATGTTTAACAAGGGGAAATCTGGGTGGAAGGAGACAGGGGGTTGTGTGTTTTCCCCCTGCCTCTTCCTTCTATTTCCTAATCTTATTTCTTTATTTAAAGAAGTTAACAAGGTGAGAAGCATTCTCCTTCCATTTGAGTCTAGTAACAGGACATTAGAAGAAAGTGACAAGACTGCCATTCAAAGAAGAAGGTTACACTAGTGCCTTGGTATTTCATTTTCTTGACAAAGAGTGCATCTGACATTTAATACCTAACATCTTTTAAGAAACACAGTCAAGTGCTCCACCATTTTGACCTTTCCTGGGCTGTTTATTTCTGACTGGTCCAACCATTTCACTCCTCCCTATCATTAGACTCATCAGCCACTGAAATGATGATTAGAGTCTAGTATAGTGAAATAACACAAATTTAAAAAGCACTATCAAGGTTTTTAGGCCCCAAAATTTGACATACCTTAGAATTGTTACAATTGATCATTAGAATCCAGAATATTTTCTTTAGCTGGTTTTTATTCATTTCCAACCTCGTCACATGAATTTTTTTTAAGAATATGTGTACTCCGTCTTCTGCTGTTGGTAACTAAGAAGTGTTCTCAGAGTGTGCTAGGATGCACAAACAGATGATTTGCCATGATCAGGCACATTCATTCACAGAAGAAAGACTTGCTCGCTCATCTCTAGTTCACCTCCCTGCCACTGCAGGACTGTTCCCTGCTATATGTGTTTTGTGTGCTTTATGTGGACTAAACTATCTTAAGCAATACAACATTATAATAATTAGGGTGACAATATTTCCTAAAAGGAAAACAGGACACAGCATGGGGCTATCCCGAGCTTCTCGCCTGAGTCCTGCCCCACACTGGTGTCATTGCTTGCCTGAGCCCTGACTACCTCCTGTACAAGGCTGAGGCTACTCACCCGACCCCCGTGAGACTGGGCTGGCATTGCTGTTTACTGGAGCCTCACCTATCCTATCTCCTAGAACTGGAAGAGACCTTGAAGGTCATCAAGTCCAGCCCCCTGCCTTCACTAGGCAGGGCCACGTACTGATTTTTTGCCCCAGATCCCTAAGTGGCCCTCTCAAGAATTGAGCTCACAACCCTGGGTTTAGCAGGCCAATGCTCAAATCACTGAGCTATCCCTCCCTCCCTGACCCCCACCTGAGTTCTGCCTCACCCCCGGCATGGGGCTGGCACCCCCGTCCACATGTTCCTCTGCACTGCACCCCATATTTTTGACAAAAATGGGCATTTGTCCCATTTGCTCTTTCCAACTGATCAAGTTGGCAAGAGTAAACAGGACAAATGCCCACTTTTGCCAAAAAAGTGGGGACTGCCAGGATAGGTCTTAAAAAAAAAGGGACTGTCCCGGCCAAAACCGGACATATGGTCACCCTAACAATGATAATAGTCATACCTAGCTCTTACCTAGTATTTTTCATCTACAGCTCTCTCAGCACTTTACAAGGAGGTCAGCATCATTATCCACATATTATAGATGGGGAAAGTGAGGCACAGTGACTTACCCAAGGTTACCCAGCAGACTAGTGGTAGAGCCAGTTATAGAACCCAGGTTTCCTGAGTCCCAGGCCAGTGTTCTCTTCAGTAGATCACATTGCCAAAAAGCAAAGAATTTATGTTCAGGCTTCCAAGAGGTTAATACAAAAGACGATGAGCAAAAGTATAGTGCAAGGCTACTGTGCTGTACCCCCTTCATCCACTCTTGCTAAACTCTTTCACAAATAAAATACTATTGATATGCTGCAGTTCACAGCAATTACAATAGATCAATGAGTGCATCACAGCTGGTGGCTACCAACAGCCGTGGTTTCTCCATGTGCTGGAGTGACCCAAATTATTAGCAAGGTTATCACAAATACTCTGAAGTAACCCTGGTTTCTATGGAAGTTACCATACAGTCAGTACAGCACAGCCTATTGCTCAGTAAACAACTTGTACCATTGCTGCACAGGGAAGCAGGGGGAGGGAGGCACAGATTGAAAAGTCACTTTACGTTACTTGGTGGGAAAATGGGCAAGAAATTCATTATTTGAACTGTGTAGTGCCAAGAAACAGATTTGATTAAATGGAAGCTAAAATCTTAACGGCAAGCCTGTGCCCATTCCACTAATGTAATTATTGGAGCCACCTCACACCACTGCTTTCTAAAAAGCTGAGCTGGCACCACGAGCTTTAATAAAGCTTCCTGGAAAAAAAAAATAGCAGGCAATTAATTTGCCATGAAAAGGCTGAACTGGAAAATTACAAGCTGAAATGAAAAGAGAAAACCCAGATCTTTTCAAGCTTGGAAATACAGTAGCTATATGTTTGCAGCAAGTGCTTCAAGAGAACTAAAATAAATAAACAAAAACCCAAACATGCCTTACGGATAGGAAGTCTGGGCCTCTCTTTGCTGTTCTCCACAGTGTGATCATCTAGTATATTTTTAACCTTAAGCAGATTTTATAGTGAAAGCAGCAAAATAAATCAGAAAAGCAAATTATTGTAGGCTGTCACCATGGGCATTAGCCCTTCCCTTCAGCACAACCCAGTAGCACTTACCTGTAGCCATTTTCCTTGAGGTAAGGCGCAATGGCTAGTTACAGCCTTCTCCCCTCCTGAGATTTTTGGGGGCCCACTTCCATCTGGCATCTTCCGGGGGAAGGAAGTGGAAATAGGCCCCTGCTCCTGAAATCCCCCTGGCAACATTTTTGGGGTTAGGGGGTTCAGAAAAACCTCTGCTAGCTTTCTCATAGCCTAGGCTTTGAGCTGCCCCACCTATGATAACTCCCATTGAAGTGCCCCTTGTTACAGCATGATGCAGTTTGGGATATTCAGACCCTAGCCTGTTCTAGGGCTATCTGAGGAGGCAGCAGCAAGAGCCATTCCTGACCTGCTGCTGCTGAATGGGAGTTAAATGGATGGGAAGTGTTTCCCCCCCACCCCCCCCCAAGATTGTTGCCATGAGAATGGGAGGCGGGACAGTTGGCCTCTGTCCCGGCTGTTCAAAGACAGGAGACAAAACAATGCATGAACATTAATTTATCGTCCTACCGCCATTACTAAGTGCATAGGAATTACCAGCCCTGTTTAATAGATAGGGAAACAGACAGAACAGAAAAGTGACTTGCACAAGGCCACACAGTAAGTCAGTGGCGGAGCCAGGATTAGAATTTTGGTGTTTCCATTAGAGCTACCAACACAGTATTTGTTCTTCTGGACCAAGCTGCCTCCCTGCATTTGCTACTATTCTTCAAATTCTGTGGTAGCTGTTACTGCAGTCACCATCCTCCCTGCCTGGCCCCCACAGTTCTTTTTCAGCCCTTGTTATTTTCCCTTATGTTGTTCCAAAATACAAAAATATTCCTGAAAATTAACACTAACAGGAATATCACCCACACATTGATATTAAATCCTGCAGACTCTATGTAATGAGCAGAAACACAATGATTTTAATATCAATTCCATACTACATGATTTTAAAAATATTTATTTTCCATCCTTATTGTTTCCCTCTGTAGTCTTATTGGAAAACCTGGGAGGTGGGTGGGCACAAGCCCACCCACTTCTAAAGGCCCCTCCCCCCAGCATAGCGGGAGGGACTACTGGACCCAGGGACCAAATGAACACGGACAACAAATGAGAAAAACAGGGAGTGAGGGGAAGGTCATAAGTTTAAAATGAGAGTACCAGATGGGGACACTGAGCAGAGAACCCCGGACAGCACCCACTGCTCCTCAAATGTATCGAAGGAGTTCCCTCTGGAGTGGGGCTCCTGGAGAACAGGGGAAAAGCAGTCAAGCAAGGCTGATTGGGCATGGCCCCAGCTGTGGCTGCTTCCCCAATCAGGGCTCAGCTGGCCCTGATAAGAGGGCTGGGGGCCAGGAGCTGAGGAGTCTCTCTCTAGCTGTGGAGAGAGAATGACCTAGCTGCCTGGGAGTTCAGGGTACTGGGAATAGAGCAGGGCTAGGAAAAGGGCAAAGGTAGCTGGGGAGTTCCAGCCTGGAAAACCCCCAAGCTACAGGCCCTGGTGAAAGCCTATAGAGGTACAGCCTGGGGATAAGCAAAGGCAGCAGGTCCTAACCCCTTGCCAATGATGAGTGTCCTTTACAGACTGCAGTTTGCCCCAGTGAGTGGGGGCTAGATGATGACTGGCAGCACCTACTGAGGCAAGGTGGGTGAGAGGGTTGGGGGTTCCCCTGGGAGGGGAGACCCAGAGCATGGGGTACTTCTGGGGCAAAACCCTGAGGTAAAGGGCACCGGGGTCTGGGAGGGACATGAGGCCAGCAGCAGGTGAGACACCAGCCTGCAGAGGGTGCTCCGTACACTGGAAAAGAGCTAATTCCCAGATGAACAGTGGGAGGTGCCGCACTGGTGAGTCTCAACCTCGCTACACTCTCGTTGAAGCCTCTTTCCCATTCCTGCTTTCCCTCATGATACTTCTGGCTTAAACCTGAAATGCTCTTATGTTGATTAAAAAGGCAGCCCTTTGAAGTTGCAATGGGCTAGGAAGAATTGAGCCATTTCAGAAAAGCAGATTTCATTGCAGCAACATTTTCCCTCTGATCATGACTGAATTCTGAAAGCTTTAAAAGTTTGTTTTTGCCTTTAAGGCTTCTGTGAGCAGTAAACACAAAATCTGAAGAGGCTCTTAGAAGAATGCTCCCTATCCATAATGTCTATCAGCTGTTGTGACCTGCACAGGATGTGCCATGTTTGTCTTTCTCCCCGAGGATAGAAGTGACTTTGTCTGTATGAAGTGCAAGCTGGTCTCCATATTGGAAGAGAAGCTTAAAGGACTAGAGACCCAAGTATCAACCCTGCGTTGCATCAGAAAATATAGACTCTAGAGAGAAGTCAGCGTTTGGTACTGCAGGCACAGCATGCTGAAGAGAGGGTAGTGCAGAACAGGGAAGTAAATTGGCAGCATGGGACCTCCAGAAGAAGAAAGAGGAGAACCCATGTACCCCCAATGCAGATAGAGGTAAGAAACTGTTTTCAGGCTGTCTGCACAGGTACTACAGTGGAGATTGGTTTGGAAGAGTCATCTGAGTGAAGGGATCAGGAGACCCCATCAACTGGAAGGCATGGGATGCATTGTCCTAAGGATAAGGGTTCCACGACCACCACTCTCAAAAGGAAGAGATGGGTGGTGTTGGTCTGGGATGACCTGCTAAGGGGAACAGTCATCCATCTGCTATCCAGACCGGGAAACTTAAGAAGTGTGCTGCTTGCCTGGTGCTAGAATTCAGGAGGTGACGGAGTGTCTGCTGAGATTGATCAAGCAGATCAAGCAGTGGGGGAGGTCCAGGTTGGATATCAGGAAAAACTATTTCACTAGGAGGGTGGTGAAACATTGGAATGCGTTACCTAGGGAGGTGGTGGAGTCTCCTGCCTTGGAGGTTTTTAAGGCCCGGCTTGACAAAGCCCTGGCTGGGATGATTTAGCTGGGAATTGGTCCTGCTTTGAGCAGGGGGTTGGACTAGATGACCTCTTGAGGTCCCTTCCAACTCTGATATTCTATGATTCTAAGCCCTCAGACCGCTACCCATTCCTGCTTCTCCACGTGGGCACCAATGATAATGCCAACAATGATCTTGAGCGGGTCACCGCAGACTATGTGGCTCTGGGAAGAAGGATAAAGGCGTTTGAGGCGCAAGTCATGTTCTCGTCCATCCTCCCTGTTTAAGGAAAAGGCCCAGGTAGGGACCATCAAATTGTGAAGGTAAATGCATGGTTGTGCAGGTGGTGTTGGAGAGGGCATTGGATTCTTCAACCATGGGATGTTCCAGGAAGGATTACTAGGAAAAGATGGGATCCACCTAACTAAGAGAAGGAAGAGCATCTTCGCAGCCAGGCTTGCTAAGCTAGTGAGGAGGGCTTTAAACTAGGTTCGCCAGGGGATGGTGACCTAAGCCCGGAGGTAACTGGGATACCGGGAGGAAACACAAGGAGGAGGGTGCAACAAGGGAGGCCTCCTGATTCATACTGAGAAAGTGGGGCAATCAGCTAATTATCTTAAGTGCCTGTACATGAACGGAAGAAGCCTGGGAAACAAGCAGGAATAATTGGAAGTCCTAGCACAGTCAAGGACCTATGATGTGATTGGAATAACCGAGACTTGGTGGGGTAACTCACATGACTGCAGCACTTTCATGGATGGGTATAAACTGTTCAGGAAGGACAGGCAGGGGAGAAAAGGTGGAGGAGTTGCCCTGTATGTAAGGGAGCAGTAGGATTGCTCAGCGCTCCAATATGAAACTGGAGAAAAGCCTGTTGAGAATCTTTGGGTTAAGTTTAGAGATGAGAGCAACAAGGGTGATGTCATGGTGGGCATCTGCTATAGGCCACCAGACCAGGAGGATGAGGTAGACAAGGCTTTCTTCAGACAACTAACAGAAGTTTCCAGATCACAGGCCCTGGTTCTCGTGGGGGACTTCAATCACCCTGACATCTGCTGGGAGAGCAATACAGCAGTACACAGACAATCCAGGAAGTTTTTGGAGAGTGTTGGGGACAACTTCCTTGTGCAAATGCTTGAGGAACCAACTAGGGGCCATGCCTGTCTTGACCTGCTGCTCACAAACAGGGAAGAATTGTTAGGGGAAGTAGAAGTGGGTGGCAACCTGGGCAGCCGTGACTATGAGATAGTCAAGGTCAGGATCCTGACAAAAGGAAGAAAGGAGAGCAGCAGAATATGGACGCTGAGCTTCAGAAAAGCAGACTTTGACTCCTTCAGGGAACTGATGGGCAGGATCCTCTGGGAGGCTAATATGAGGGGGAAAGGAGTCCAGGAGAGCTGGCTGTATTTTAAAGAAGCCTTATTGAGGATGCAGGAACAAACCCTCCTAATGTGCAGAAACAATAACAAATATGGCAGGTGACCAGCTTGGCTTAACAGAGAAATCTTGGTGAGCTTAAACACACAAAGGAAGCTTACAAGGAGTGGAAACTTGGACAGATGACTAGGAAGGAGTAAAAAAAATATTGCTCGAACATGCAGTGGTATAATCAGGAAGGCCAAAGCACAACTGGAGTTGAAGGGGGTGATGTGAAGGGTAACAAGAAGGGTTTCTACAGATATGTTAGAAACAAGAAGGTGGTCAGGGGAAGTGTGGGACCCTTACTGAATGGGGGAGGCAACCTAGTGACAGATGTCGAAAAAGCTGAAGTACTCAATGCTTTTCTTGCCTTGATCTTCACAGACAAGGTCAGCTCCCACACTGCTGTACTGGGCAACACAATATGGGGAGCAGGTGAGCAGCCCTCAGTGGTGAAAGAACAGGTTAAGGACTATTTAGAAAAGCTGGACATGCACAAGTCCCTGGGGCCAGATCTAATGCATCCAAGGGTGCAGAGGGAGTTGGCTGATGTGATTGTAGAGCCATTAGCAATTATCTTGGAGGGCTGGGGGGGGCGGGGGGGGGGGGGGGGGAGTCCCAGACGATTGGAAAAAGGCAAATATGGTGCCCATCTTTAAAAAAGGGAAGAAAGAGAATCTGAGGAACTACAGACCTGTCAGTCTCATTTCAGTCCCTGGAAAAATCATGGAGCAGGTCCTTAAGGAATCCATTTTGAAGCACTTGAAGGAGAGGAAGGTGATCGGGAACAGTCAACATGGATTCACCAAGGGCAAGTCATGCCTGACCAACCTGATTGCCTTCTATGATGAGATAACTGGCTCTGTGGATATGGGGAAAGCAGTGGACATGATATCTTAACTTTAGCAAAGCTTTTGATAGTCTCCCATAGTATGAATGGACTATAAGGTGGATAGAAAGCTGGCTAGATTGTCGGGCTCGATGGGTAATGATAAACCGCTCGATGTGTAGTTGGCAGCCAGTATCAAGCAAAGTGCCCGAGGGGTCTGTCCTGGGGCTGTTTTTGTTCCATATCTTCATTAATGATCTGGAGGATGGTGTGGATTGCACCCTCAGCAAGTTTGCAGATGACCCTAAACTGGGAGGAGTGGTAGATAAAGAGGTGAAAGTAAGCCAGTACGCCCCGGCTTCCCCAGGTGGCAATTTAAAGGGCCTGGGGCTCCCAGCAGTGGCTCTGGGAGTTATTTAAAGGCCCAGGGCTCCTGCTGCCTCTATGGCCCCAGCCCTTTTAAATAGCCCCCGGAGCCCTGGGGTAGCAGCTGGGGGCTCCAGCAGTGGTTAAAGGACCCTGGTCCCTTTAAACTGCTGCCAGAGCCCCTGGCTGCCACTGCTACCCGGGCAGGGAAGGGCACTTACCGGTACAGGGTGGCAGGGGCTGGCTCTGGCTCTGATCTTCCCCCCCCCCCATCCCCGCCCCTTCTGCCTGAGGCCCCGCCCCTTCCGGGGGCCAGAGCCGGCCCCAGTCCAGCCCTGTACTGGTAAGTCCCTATTTCTACTTTCACCCCTGGGTAGATACGCTGGCGGGTAGGGATAGGATTCAGAGGGACCTAGACAAGTTGGAGGATTGGCTAAAAAGTCTGAGGTTCAAGAAGGACAAGTGCAGAGTTCTGCACTTAGGATGGAAGAATCCCATGCACTGCTATAGGCTGGAGACCAACTAGCTAAGCGGCAGTTCTGCAGAAAAGGACCTGGGAATTACAGTGGACGAGAAGATGGATATGAGTCAACAGTGTGCCCTTCTTGCTAAGAAGGCTAACGGCATATTGGGCTGCAATAGTAGAAGCATTGCCAGCAAATTGAGAGAAGTGATTATTCCCCTCTGTTCAGCACTAGTGAGGCCACAACTGAAGTATTGCATCCAGTTTTGGGGGCCCCACTACAGAACAGATGTGGACAAATTGGAGAGAGTCCAGCGGAGGGCAATGAAAATGATTAGGGGGCTGGGGCACGACTTATGAAGAGAGGCTGAGGGAACTGGGCTTATTCACTCTGCAGAAGAGTGAGGGGGGATTTGATAGTAGCCTTCAACTACCTGAAGGGGGGTTCCAAAGAAGATGGAGCTCGGCTGTTCTCAGTGGTGGCAGATGACAGAACAAGGAGCAATGGTCTCAAGTTGCAGTGGCAGAGATCTAGGTTGGATATTAGGAAAAACTATTTCACGAGGAGGAGGGTGAAGCACTGAAATGGGTTACATAGGGAAGTGGTGGAATCTCCATCCTTAGAGGTTTTTAAGGCCCGGCTTGACCAAGCCCTGGCTGGGATGATTTAGTTGGGGTTGGCCCTCCTGAGGTCTCTTCCAACCCTAATCTTCTATTCTAAAAGGCATCACCAATTGGGAGGGGAAGGGGAATGTACTGTGACAAAGTTCCTCCTCTATCTTGGTGGGTCCTGCACTTATTGGCGGATTTTCTTGCCTCAGAGATTCACCATGTGGGTTGGGGGAACAGCCCGGAGACCTTCCCCTCAGGAAGAACCCACAGTCCAGGTCAATTGGGAGGTTTGGGGGGAACCCAGGCCCACCCTGTACTCTGGGTTCCAGCCCAGGGCCCTGTGGACTGCAGCTATCTTTAGTGCCTCCTGTAACAGCTGCATGACAGCTACAACACCCTGGGCTACTTCCCCATGACCTCCTCCAAACACCTTCCTCCTCGTGTCTGATAACATTTGTGCTCCTCAGTCCTCCAGCAGCACACCCTCTCAGCTCTTTGCACCTCTTGCTTCCAGCTCCTCACACTCACACCACAAACTGAAGTGAGCTCCTTTTAAAACCCAGGTGCTCTGATTAGCCTGCCTTAATTGATTCTAGGAGCTTCTTCATAATTTGCTCCAGGTGTCCTAATTAGCCTGCCTGCCTTAACTGGTTCTAGCAGGTTCCTGATTACTCTAGTACAGCCCCTTCTCTGGTCATTCAGGGAACAGAAAACTACTCAGCAGTGACCAATATATTTGCCCTCTATCAGACTCCTGTACCCCACTGGTCTGGGTCTGTCACAGTACTTAAATCGTGGAAGTATTCCATAAAAGCAGCTTTTCAAGTTGCTGGAGTCAGAAGAATGGCTACAGACTCTAGGCTGTGGTAGGAGCTAAAGTTAGTCACATTAGCTTCAAATGAAATAAATATATAGTGAAAATTAGCCATGTTTGGGGGATTATCCCTGTAAGAGGAATTGGACTCAGCCTCACTTGTGACCGATCAGCTTTCCTCCAAGTGAGCCACTGCTGGTATTTATAATCACTCAGTCCGTCTCAGCTGAGAGGTAGCTGATCAGTCACAGATGAGGCTAGGCCCCCTCCCCTTAAAGAACCAGCCACCCTATGTTAGGGATGTTCCCTGTGTTACTGGGTTCTCTGGCTCTGTTTTGAAAAAGTGATTGTTGCCTCTTATTTTTAAAAGTCTTTAATTCAATTTTGAACAATTTGGCAAAGCACTAATGCAAAACAATTTGGTTAAGGTGAAATTCTGATACACTCACTCCAGCTGATTAGCTCCTTACTCTACAAATAGACCCCTTTATTTCAAAGCGACTGTTCAGAGCATAAGGTACTTACTATTCAATGTGAATAAGGGCATCAGCATCTGCCCCTTCAAACAGAACGTGTACATATACACTAGTCACTTACTCATCCCTAGCTTTTTGATCTTAAGATCAATCTTTCTTTCTAAGGGTTTTATATTACTACTAACATCCTGGTATCTGAGCACCTTCCATATAAAATGGATAGCACTAGAAAAATCTCTATTTGACATGCAGTCTCTGGCTCTTTCCCTTTTCAAGGTTAAAACTCTGCTTCGGATAGGGTTTGGGTTTTTTAATTTATTTTATTTTGGGGGGGATTGATTTTTTCAGTGCAGGGGGGCTTTTGGGGCAGGGTGGCATGCAGGGGTGCCAGAGAGCTACTGGATACTTATCCAGATGGAGTCTGGCCTCACTCTAAATCATCTGAGGTCCCCTTGGCCTCCTTTTTTTTTTTTTTTTTTTTTTTTTTTTTAAATGAATAAGTGCCCTACCCATGAGACACTCCAGGGCTTGATCTATTATGAAATAATTGACATCTAGGTCCTGCGTCTGTGCTACCAGTCAGCCATCAGTTCATGCCCGAGAATGCACCTAGGCACAAATTGTTTCACAATAATTCAAGCCTTGTCTGGTCTTACTGCTTAATAAAATTAGCACTGCGATATGAACCACTGTGGCCTGAAGTAAAATTGTGGTTTTCCCAAGAGTTCGCTTGAAAGAAAAATCATGATCGTATGACTGAGGCAACACGTAACTCTTTCATCTCAAGTTTTTTCTTCTCGTTACAAGCCAACAACTGGGTCACTTTTTGTTCTGTGAGTAACATGAGAAGGCTTTTATCCATGTGTATATACTCTGAGTCATTCACCGGTCAGAAATGAAGGGGGGTGAGGGGAGACCCCAGAAAGTTCCATGTGCTCCCAGAGCTTTATTTCAATGAAAGCAACTCAACCTTATCTCCAGTGTCCTACAATGACAAAAGAGAAGGGAAGGGCCTAGTGCTCTAACCTCAGTGCTGGGAGACAGGAACTCCTGAGATCTGATGCCATCTCTAAAGAATTCCCTAAAATATCCATGGAGGTGAAGCTTCCCCAGAGCTCTCCTTGGCAGAAACCTCCCAGGTTTCTCACCAGCATTAATTTAAAAAAACAACAATAAGTATCAGCCAAAAGATTGAACCCTGAACCTGGCATCATCCCAACAAAGATCATGCAGAAAAGTTACTGAAGATTAAGAGGACCACAGCATCAGCTAGGCTGACTGAAAGGTTTAAGAACATGCTGTTGTAAAGCATGTTTGGCAGACAGCTTATTTGCTCTTTTATGTTTGTAGGGATGTGCAACAGCCTGGCCTTTTTCTGAAGAGGTCAGCCTATTATGGAGTCATGATAGGCATCCTTAAAGGGCATATACAGTTCACATGGCTGCAGGTAGCTTGTTGGACCAAGCCCCAAATGGGACTTTTTTTTTTTAATTATATAATTTAAAATTGGCCAACTTGGTTTATCTGAAGACTGATTAAATCCTGATAATTGGCTCCCTGGGTAAAACTCTAAATGTTCTTTTGCATTTCAGAGGGTTTAAAAAAAGAAAGTGAGAACTACTGACCCTCAGAAGACTATAATGGTGATAGTAACTCCAGGAAATTGTGTTTATAATGGCCCACATGCACTTTACTACAGCAGGCCTAATAGTGACACTGTGATATGTAAGAGATAATGCAAACTTTGTGCAAAACCTTATCTACCACCTGAGAAAAGTGCAGTCCTGAAGTCAATGCAGTCCCAGAAGGGCAACTGAGTGGATCAAAAAAGTCAAGAGGCCTTGAAAGGCCAGTGTAGCCTTTTGTTGACCTCATATATGTATTGAAATAAAATTAAAGGCAGAGGAACTGCTGAGTCTGCTCTCTGTGCCTTTTAACTGGCCTAAGCATGTCTCACTTTAGGTTGGGAACTTGGGAAACATGCACATACTAGTTTTGGAATTTCCCAACTGGGAAAAAAACAAGTTTTAGCTTAGTCATTGTTGTATTTTATTTACACAAACACATCACCCTCCCACCTTGTCAGGAGAGGTTTTGACTGAGTCCTTCTTTTCTTTAGAAGGGCAAGAAGATACACACAGAACTCCATTCTAGATTAGCCCTCTCTTCACGCCAGGAGAAGAGAGAGCTAATTTTTTTCCAAGCTTTTGTACCCAAGACTTCATTGGGGCTTTGCATGGATGCAGGAATGCATCTATGCAGATCTAGCTGAGGCTTGGAGCTACTTCAGAAGTTTTCTTGGTCCCCAGCTCCCCTTCTTTGCCTCCTGTCCCCTGCCAGCTCAATCCCCAGTCCCTGAATTGCTGCACATTAGAGGAGGAATGGTAGTTACTGTGAACATCCGACATTGCTAAGATAGAAAGTAAATAAAGCGCAAAGAGGCCAGGGAGTGGAAAAGAGCACAAGGAAAACTTGGAAACAGTAAAAGATCAAAGGGGAAAAGAAAATAATTGGGTCACTGACTCTGAGCCAGGAAAAGTACACACATGAGGAAATTAGTGCAGGAAAAGCATTTACTATTAGATCATCCCATGGATGTTCTGTCTTCTGGAAAACTACTATGAGCAGGGAAGATTGTGGAGATGATGTCAAAATTCTTAACAGTCTAACCGGTGCTATCTAACAAATTAGGCTTGTGGCTGTACATATGTGACATGAGACATCCTCAAAGCCTGATGTCTGAGTGCCCTACCCTCCCTCCAGCCCTCCCCTTCCATACCCCCTTCACCCGCTGAAGCCTGGAGCACACATCCCTCACAGTCGCCAGTCCCCCTGCATGCCCCTAGCCCCGGCATGCTGGACAGGTGGCACGGCCAGAGCACCCTCAGCCCTTGGCAGGCAGGTGGCATGGCTGGAGCACCCCCAGCTCCAGCGCGGAGAGTGGGTGGTGCAGCTGGAATGCCCCCAGCCCCAACACTGGGCGGGTGGGCGACATGGCCGGAGCACTCCCATACCCAGCGCTGGGTGGATGGGCGGGCAATGCAGCCAGAATGCCCCCAGCCCCAGCGCTGGGCAGGTGGGTGATGTAGCTGGAGTGCCCCTAGCCCAGGGGCAGGCAGCATGGCCAGAGCATCCCCAGCCCCAGAGTGCTTGGCGGGTGGCACAGTCCAAGCGCCAGGCAGATGGATGGGCGATGTGGCATGCCCTAAGCCCCAGCACCCCCAGCCTTGTGTGCACCTGCCTGCCCCAGCCTCTCTGCCACAGAAGCGTGGGAAGCAGGTAGGAGGGGGCCTGCGGGCAGAGCATGGGCGGAGCCACACCAGGCTGTTTGAGGAGGCACAGCCTTCCCCTGCCTATGCTACCTGCCGCGCAGGCCCCACTGTAGACAGTGCTAGGTCAATAGAAGAATTCTGCCACTGAGTTATCTACCACCTCTTGGGGAGGTGGATTAACTATGCTGATGGGAGAACCCCTCCCGTCAGTGTAATGAGTGACTTCACTGAAGTGCTAGAGAGGCAGAGCTGCAGCTGTGCTGCTGTAGCATTTCAAGTGTAGACAAACCCTGAGAAAGCATTAAGATGGCACATGCCATTAAGTCCTGTTTGCAAGAACTGCTGGACATTTTCCAAAATAGTATCCCTATTCATATGCGCCACCAGAGACAAAGGGATTGAATTAGCAGTTCTGTGGGAAAATCTGATCAGAGCTGATTTTAGGATTTGGAGGAGCTTGAGTGAAGTTAGTTTGAGAGGTTCTGTAATGTCATGTACTCACCACCCCTTTGTGGCAGGCTAAAATGCTGCAAGAGGTCCTCATCCCAAATTCCTTTTTGTGAAAACTGAAATTTTATGTAAAAAGGAATTTGCAAAAAATTCTAGGCCACTCAGGAGCCAGCTAGCCTGGGAACCAGGGAGCCCAGGAGTTGGGCATTCCAGGGTAGTCTTGTGAGCCAGACAATCCATCAGCCCACCCAGCAGCTTGCCTGCCTGGTTTCCAATGAAAGTTTCAATGGAATCAACATGTCCCACAGGATGTTTTGATTCCATCCAATCAGTATTTTTCAACCTAACATTGTTCTGTCTGAAAATTTTTGACCAGCTCTAATTCTCACACTTCTGCTAGCTACCTGTGGAGATTACCCAAACTGCAGCAGACTTCTCCTTGGCAGGGAGGTGAAGTTTGAACTCTGAGAGAGGAAGGGGGACAGGGCTATCTCCTTGAGGTGAGGTGCTCATGTCCAAGTGGTAAGGATTCCGCCCCAGCATCCTAGATGCTCTTGGCTTCCCCTACTGAGGATCTTGCGGTGCAGAGAGGACGTCTCACAGAGATGGCACAGAGGAGTTCTTGGCAGAGACCAGTGAGGTGGCAGCAGAACTGAGGCAACCTCAGCCCCCCTTTGTGATTGAACTGAATCACAAAGCTGGGTCAAAGTGGGACTTGGTGAGCTGCTTCAACAGGACCGAAGACAGATCTTCAGAGAGCACTGCTCTTAGACACCTGGACCACTGCCACTGACCCAAACTGTGAGTGGGGCGTGTGGTGGGTGGAGTAAGATGGCCAGGGAACTCTTGTGTGTTGGGCATTCACAGAGACTATCTGGGGAGGGAGTTGAATGGACTACTGGAGAATGACTGATTGCTTCAATCTTTATTTGAATGTTAGATTATTGCTGAATTTTCACAGATTCTATGTCCCTGTTTTCCCTAATAAAGATTCCCTTGTCATGTGTAGAGCCTCAGAGTGCTTGCAAGGAGGGGAATTTTTGCATGCTAAGTGCAACTAGAGAAGGATTTATTTATTTTTCCCAGAATTCTGGGTCCGTTTTATTCTTCAAGAGGGACCCTCTACCTATTGAATTTGGCCCTACACATGACATTGCTTCAATGTGCCAGCACAAAGACTCACCTCATATAGACACAACTTAACCCTCAAGTCCCTCCATGACTTTTTCTCTCTTTCCCTCCTTCCTGGGCACCCATGAGTTTTTCCAACCCACCTCAACTATGTTTTCCTTTTTGCCTGGGTCCCTGATTCTCCTCTCATCTCTCATTCACTTCCTCTCCTGAATACCCCATCCACCCTATTACTCGGTCTCTATTCTCTCGGAGGTACCAATTTCTTTCTATCCTCCTCATTCTCCCAGATTTTGCATTTCTCCCTCTGTTCCTACTATCTGTTTGCCACTCTTCACCCACCTGCATCCCTCTCTGCTGCCTTCCTCACTACCCAGACACCACTGGTGAAGGGAAAAGAGGTCTTCATCTACTCAGATTTCTCTGGCTTCTAACTGCTATGTTTCTTAGGAGATCTCAGTGCGGGGCTGGACCCTCCTGTTCTCTGTTGCTCCTGCACCCAGAGACGAGCTCCTGAAACTCAGTGCTGAGATAACATTCAGGGCCCCTTATTTCCACCTCACCGCCATGGAACTCAACTATCTGAGCTGGGCCTGCTGTACTGGCTGTGATGCACACTGCTCCCCAGCTGTGTTACCTCTGTTGGCTTGAGGCTGCAATGGCGGCTCAGTGTGGGAGACTACAGATGCAGCCAGCTTGCTGAGAGACAGAAGGAATTGCCAGATGGCCTAAGCTCTGGTAATGGTGACCACAGCAGACGTCTTGCAGATAAAGTTGTCAGGACCTTCCAAAAAATTGGAAGTCCCTGGTCATGGACTTCACAAACCCCCAAAGCTAACTTTGTGTGTGAACCAATTTCAGTCTTTTTCCAGCACTGCAGTTTCATTCAGGTAGACACCAGAGTCCATGCAAGTTCTGATGAATTCCAGTCAGGGCCAGCTCCAGGCACCAGCTAAGCAAGCAGGTGCTTGGGGCGGCCAAGGGGAAGAGGCGGCACTTCGGGCTCTTTGGTCCCTCTCGGAGGGAAGGCATTGCCGCCGAAGAAGAAAGCGGCGCAGTGGAGCTGCCGCCGATCGCGATCACAGCTTTTTTTTTTTTCCCGCCGCTTGGGGCAGCAAAAACCCTGGAGCCGGCCCTGATTCCAGTGTGTTGATTCCGATTCTAGAAGGACTATTTTCTGAATAGCAACATCTGTGAAAGATAAGGAAACTGATGTGTCATTCAGCAGTTTTACAGTAACTCCAACAATACCCTACTCAACAAAACTCATACAGATTAAGAGCTTTCATTTCCAAGGAACTATGTCTGCTCACTTGGTATGTTCTGTCTTGTGATTTTCAGGAGAACTTTAAGATCAAGAATCAATAGTGAAGTGCAGGAAGAGTAGCACTCTGCTGACCTAGCTACAGGTAGCTCCTTTTATCTTCATGAGATGAAATCAATGTCATTTCTGTAGCTAGTGCCTCTTCACTCAGAATCAATTTTTCCAATGATGAAATATTATTGCTGAAAGCACTCCACTGGAGAGGACAGTACTTCTATAGCAAATAACAGCATATGCTCTCAACAGGTATTTATTAGGGTAGGAAGCACAATACCTATTCAACCTTTGAGTTGGCAGGAAACTTTGAACTGGGAGAAAGCCAAAATCTCCAGTACCCATGACATCTCTAAAGGGGACACCCAACTGTTTGAATATAAAGGCCTTCTTTCTAAAAATCAGGGATTCCACACAGCTATGGAAGAAGAAGAGGAATCATGGATAAAAAGCACTGGAAGCACTAAGTATTATTGCAATGATAGTTATCATTACCTCCATCACTGTCATTAGCATCCTATCTCCAAATCCCATGCAAAATTGACCTCCTGATTTTCAGATTTTTTCATTCAATTGCTCTACCCTACCTTAACTTCTCCCAGTCTTGGCCTTTTCCCAGGCCAGAAGGCTCCATGCTGGCTGCAAAGCCTTCCCAATTGCTTCAGCTGAAATGGTGTTGCCCAAAAGAACCTGGATCAAACAATCTTGTGGCTGGGGCTAAGGTGATGAATTGCAATGGTGGCCTACAGTGAAGAAAACCAACACTCAGATTTTTTTTCTTATTTAATTGAGTAGGAGGAGTATAATAATTAAAAAGAATAGAAAAATTCAACTGTAATAAATATGCGATTCTGCCTGGACTAAGTATGCTGGTCTTTCATCAAGGATTCTATCTTGTTATTGCCAAGATCATGTACCATACCAGAGTGACTTATGTTTCCTTTTAGTTTGTGCAATTCCTGGAAAATAAAATGCCTCATTATGTTTTGCAGTAACTGTAGCATATTTGGATTGTGCCCCACAATGTCTAATGATCACAGCAATTTCATTTTATTTCACTCAAAATGAACAGATGGGCACTAGGGATATTTAATGTCTGCTTGTTAAAGGACTGCTTGGTATTCACAATTTAAAGTATTTTTATTATTTCAGCTGAGATGATTAATAAAAAACACCTGTTATTTAGCAGATTTCTAGTAGAGGATGTGCATTTAAGAATGTCCTGCTGAACATATTCCAATGTACTATCGAATGTGCATTGATAAATGTATCACTACACATATTCCAAGCAGGGGAAACATCCGAAAAATGTTATGACATGTACTTGTGCAGAGTTTGTGTAACACTAACAAAAAACTCCACCCATTTTGCTCAACCCCTCAGTCTGAAAATTCAAGATAGAGAAAATCACTTCTCTCACAATGAAATATATCTAAAATTGAATGTTATTGAAATGCATTTGGCATTTCCAAGCCTAATGGATGGCTGCTGCCATCTTGCTGAAAAAGGACATGAAAGGTATGAGAGTCAAAGGTAAAAGAGTTATAGTTATAGTTAGGCTGCATTGCTTTTGGATTTCAGTTTTTGCTATATACTAATATATGACTAATTTACACTACAAGAGAATTTGCGCACCCACACCTGCATTTGAAGTCAAGCTCTCATTGTCTAAGGTTGTTTGGCTGCCAGAGTGGTATAAAGGGGGTGCCTTAGTGTAAATAAGAATCAGGTCCAGACCATTCAAAAAGTTAAGCTGCCCACCTCAGTAGTAACCACACCGCACTTGTCCAATATAGTATGGCCAACCAAGATATGGCCTTAAAAAGTAAAGGTAGTGTGCTGCCCACTGATCTGTTTGTACTGTGGTGACTGGCTGTGGGCTGGCATTACACAATAAGTATTCCAGCAACACCAGGGCAAAACCACCATAAAAGGGACATGTGATGGTGTTGCACTGTATATTGTTGTGCAAGAGAGGCAGTAGGCTTCAAATATACAAAAATGGCATGGATTTAAATGAGACATTACAAAGAATTCATTCCAGAAAATGAATGCAGACAAGTCTATACTAAAGCAAACATGCACAAAACCCTTTCTTGAAACAGAATAAAGCAGAATACAGATATTCACAGCATTAAGTCACATTTGTGCTCTCTCGCACTCTTCACTCACCACATACCCTCAAGCTGTTTCCAGCTACCATACATGTGCGCACACACACTCATATGATTTATCTCTGACTTCTCACACATACAAAACCACCCTTGCTCCCTTTTTCTTTCCCTACCCATCACACATGTTTAATGAGTCAAAAGAGAGCGAGAGCACAAGCACGAGAAAGCATGTGAGCAGCTGTGTGTATTAGAGATAGCACAAGTGTTGGAGTGTGTGAGATGTGTGGAGACAATGCAAGAGCGTGAATTACCTTAAAATCAATTAAAACGTCCTCTCTCCCACAACTCTCCAAAGCCATCCCACTTCTTTTTGGTTGTCTTACAAGCATGTTTTCCTTTTATCCATAGACATTTTTATCTTAATTCTTTCTATTTGGTATCACGTATACCTATGACCTTTTGTTAATAAACTTGTTTTACTTTTATCATAAACCATTTTAGTGCTTTGTCTGAAGTGGAAGGTTTGTCAACCTCAGTTGAGCTAATAAGCTGCTGTGTACTGTCTCTTTAAGGGAGCAGCAAATCTGGTAAGCTTTGCAGATAGATGTCGCTGAGGAACTCAGGAATTGGGGTTCACTAGGCCAGGTTTGGACAGGCAGAGTCCTGAAAAGTTTGCTGGCAAGGCAGACAAGCTGGTGTGTCAGGGAGCTGACATGTAGTTTAGCAACAGCAAAGCTCTCACTTGCTGAGGCTGAGAGGGGTAACACAATGGGTCAGAGTTCTGGGAACCTCAGTTAGTTGTCACAAACACCACTAACAATAAGCCTTTCTCTAAGATGAAACTGCCTGTACATTGAGTTAAACAGAACTTATCAGTAGTAGCTCTGTCTGGTAATTCCCTCTAATATTACATTAAGAGAGCACAAATTAAGGTGGAAAATAATGAGTCAGAGCCGGAAACCTTAGATGTAGTTGTTGTCATTTTAGCTGGCAGGATAGCTACTGCAGAAGATCCCATGCTTTATAATCTATAGGAAGGAACTGAAGAATGTGAACGAGTAGCTAGAATAGCAGACATCACAGGTAGTGGTGACATGAGTTATTTATACATTCTCATATAGTAGCACTGTTAGCATTAGTACTAGCTGAACGGTATTCACTGGATACAAAATTAGGTGAGCATTTGTATATTAGTCCCGTTATCTATTCAGTATTCAAAAATACTGGAAGAATATCACAAGTGCACAAATGGCACACTATGGATTTTTAACACAGTATCAAATGCTGGTATTTAAACTCCAAGCTTCAAAATTCATCAACTAAGAATGTTTGCAGGTAGGACATGCATACATATTTTATGTCAAAGACAAGTATTTGTGGCTGAATAAACATTCAGCCCATTGAATTGCCCATTGAACATATGCATTCATTCAAGTGGAGCAGACCAGTTTTAAAGCTTTGTGAATTCACAACCACTAGAGAGCCTGAATGTGCTCAAATCAAACAGAAACTCTACTGTTGGCAAAATATTCCTTTTTGAAGGGAGGATGGGGTGAGGGATAGTATTTGATAAGGTCTAAATATTATCAAGATCTACTATGCTTTATTTTGTAGCAATAGTGATTAATTGGTTTCCCCTAGATATATCATCTTTAAAATTTAAAGCTACATGGCTTTCCACCTTAAAAAACATGTTACATATTATTATTCCTATCTGCTCTCCTCTTTTAACTGCTCCACTTGCCCCAGGGACCCCATCTCTTCTTCTCATCTCCCTCACACCTATTCTCATCTCCTCCCTTACTTGTCTCCTTAACTTCTCACTCTTCTGCGGCTCTTTCCCCTCACAATACAAACACGCTTTTCTCTCTCCTTCTATCCAAACTAAAATCACAGCCTGTCTTTCTGATATTGCCTCATGGATGTCTAGCCTTCAGCTCAAGCTCAGCATGGCTAAACCTAAAAGCTCTTCATCTTCCCCTAAGCCCTTCCCGCTAACTCCTTTCTTGATCATTGAAGACAACACCACTATCCTGCCTGTCACTCAGGACTGTAACCTGGGTATCATTTTTGACTCAGACCTCTCTGTAGGTCCTCACATCCAGGCTACATCTAAGGCCTTGGCTACACTTACCAGCTAGTTCGACGGCTGGAAATCGAAGTTCTGGGTTCGACTTATCGCGTCTAGTCTGGACGCGATAAGTCGAACCCGGAAGTGCTTGCCGTCGACTGCGGTACTCCAGCTCGGCGAGAGGAGTACCGCGGAGTCGACGGGGGAGCCTGCCTGCCGCGTGTGGACCAAGGTAAGTTCGAACTAAGGTACTTCGACTTCAGCTACGTTATTCACGTAGCTGAAGTTGCGTACCTTAGTTCGAATTGGGGCGGGTAGTGTAGACCAAGCCTAAGTCTTGCAGATTCTTTCTGAACAACATCTCTAAGAAACAGTTTTTCCCATCAATCCACACAGTTAAAACTCTCCTCCAGGCTCTTATATTATTAATCTTGATTATTGCAACTTCCTTTTTTCTAGTCTTGACAAGAGCAGTCTTGGCCCCACTCATATCCATGCAGAATGCAGCTGCAAAAATCATTTTCCTAGCACAATGGTCCATGACTAGGTCTCCTAAGTGCTACAATACCATAATCAATCATAATATCATCTCAGATGTTAACTGTAGCGAAAGCCCTACACAGGCACCCTACACAGGTGCTCAGAGCTGTTAAAGTGAATGTGAAAATTATGTCTCTGTCCCAGCTCAGTAATGCCTGACATGACGAAGGCTAAATTCCTTAATGGAAGGTGAGTGGGTATCCGCCCATCCGGGGCCATATATAGTTTGTTTGTTTAGCATGGACTAGCACAAATCCTGCACACCACATTGATAACTGTAACTATGCCTTTCAAACTTGATTGCACCTCATTCAGTCACTGAGTATAAGAAGAAACCATTTCAATGAGACACACAGGAGAGGCCAAAAGGTACTTCATCAGCCTAGCCCTGGAAAGAACTTGTTCATTGTACAGGGAAATGATTGAGCAAGCATAGGGGCATAACTGTGTATTGTTTGTTATTTTCCTCTGAGGCAGAGACAAAGAAGGGATTTTGAAGCTATTTGTTATGCCAGAGATTTATTGTAGATTGCTCAAAGAAAACTGATAAATAAGTGCAAAAGAGACAGGCTTCCTTTCTTCTAGGTATGGATTAGACCTGAAAGGATCAGTTCAGTCCCACTGGTATTCATGTATGCACACTGGATCAGACCCTCAGCTGGCATTAATTGGCACACCCATGTCTCTCAACTTGCCTAGATCCAAAGGTGTAATATAGTATGTGATAAAGACCCAAAATGAAGGACACCAAAAAAAAAAAATTATGCAGGAAGAAACGAAATGCTGTGGGACTCATTGCTTAAGCATGAAAAACTCTTTCTATAATCTCAGATTCATGGTAATTACAACAAATTTCAACAGCAAATGCAAGGGACACCAAGTTTGTGAGTCTTCGGTAACTGTGACTAAAATGAGTGGCTCACTGGAAATGAGGAACAGCTGAGGGATATGCGTATAAGAGAGTTACACCAGTTGAAAGTCAGGCCCACGGTTTTAGTAAATCCATTTGTTTTTAATCAGACCCTGAAGGCTCCCCTCTATCACTGTGCTCCACTGGTAATCCATCATCAGCGTGGATCACTCCTACAGATGGTGATGGGCAGAGATGTGGGTTGAGATTCTGATGCGTATGCTCAGAGAAGTGAGTAGCAGTGTAACAATACTAGAATGTTGGAAAATACATGCTGTTTCTACCACTGCTACTTATGGAAACAATTTAACAACAGTGATTTTCTTTTTCCAAATGAGCCGTTCTTTTACTCATCATAGTTCATAAACTTCCCACATCAAGCACTATAGATCAGGAAAATATTTGAATAGGGCCAAAACCAAAACTCTGGATCCAAACACCCCTGAATCTTGGAGGTGTTTAGATCTGAAGCTCCACATACAAATCAGCCAGAAAGTTCTGAATCCTGACAAGACCTTTTTCTACTTATAGGCATTGGGATACTGTGATGGTGGCATTTTTTTACCAGGTTCCTTCCAAGCTAGAATCTTACTTACATTCTGAGTTTCAGATTATAATTGGGGTTTTCCTGTGTTTCCACCAATACCATATGCATTTGTCAGGGGACTTTCACTGAACCTGTGCTTTCACTGTTACATATTGTGTTCCAGATATTAATAGGAGATTTGCCCTCCACCTGTTTCTAGGTTACAGTTTCCTGGGTTCTGGATGGTCTAAGGGTATGTCTGCACTGCAATCAAAAACCTGCAACTGGCCCATGCCAGCTGACTTGGGCTCCTGGGGCTCGGGCTAAGGGGCTGTTTAACTGCTGTGTAGATGTTTGGGCTCAGGCTGGAGCCCAGGCTCTAGGACTCTTCAAGGTGGGAGGATCCCAGAGTTCAGGCTGCAGCCCCAGTCTAAATGTCTTTCCTGCAATTAAACAATCTAAATGTCTAAACCCATGAGCCTGAGTCAGCTGGCATAGGCCAGCTGTGGGTGTCTAATTGCAGTGTAGACATATCTTAAGAGTCCTTTTATTCCCCCATTTGTTCACTGGGTTCTACTCTCTAAAAGAGTCCCACACCTCCCTGCCATACCGCATTTCAGATGGTATAGGGACCCTTTCCTGCACTGTTTACATTCCACGCTCCATGTTGTAATGGGATGCATTTTTCTGACCCTGTGCTCACAGTTCTATTTTGAAACTGGAGGGAGTTTTGGAGTTGACTATTGGCCAATTTTGTGTTTAATGCACACAATCCCAGGGATTATGACAGGTGGCACTGGGCCCATTTCCCTTAAAGGAGCTAAGAGACCCTGTGACACAGGGCTACCACATTTTTTCCATCGTGTGTGCCACATTTTAATACAAAGACTGCCTTGTGAATCACGTCCTCACTCACCCTTTCACAATGACACAGACTACTTCCCTTTGCAATTGTTTACTTGGAAAAGAGGTATTAGGAAAGAATGTAATATTGTTTAGCTTCTTCTAAAACTATTTAGCAACTGAGAAGAAGCTTACATCATGTGACTAGCCAGCTCTCCACAGACCACAAGCAATTGTTCTGTGGACAGTCAGCATTCTACAGACCACAGTCAAGAAGCTTGGGTTTACAGTAATTTGGAAGCAGCCCAATCTAATGAGGTAAACATAAAAGGTGCTTTTAGTAAATTGCAGTTCAAGTGGCACATCTGGGGTTTGCAGTCATTCCTTCACATAATCCATGAATGGAGCCCAAATGAACTCAAAGTTCCTTTGTTTTATGTATAGCTTTTTCCAGTGAAAGAATATATTGTTATATATAGAATATATATAAATATAGTTAAAGTACTTTAAACTAGTTCTGCAATATCACAAAGTGTCATTTTTCTTTAACAAACCAATAGATATATTGTTGGGCAGCAATAAGGCTGTGTGGACACATTTTAATTTTCTTTAAAAAAAATGCTTCGAGTTTCTTTAAAGATGCAGAATTTTTATAAGGAAACTAGTACTGATTTTGGGGAATTAACTGGATTCTATTGAAATGCACTTTCAATTTTAACTCTTTTTTTAAGGAAGTTATTTTTGTTTGGTAATTTGTTATAATGATTATCCTGGGCACTGAATGAGCATGGGTCCTGTGAGAAACAATAGCATGTGAGCATGTAATTAAAGACAGTAAAATAAGGCATACAAGGAGGCAGAGTTAAAGTTGCAGAAGAAACAAAAATTCAGGCATTACCTAGTTTTTGAGTGTTTGACTTTACAGTCTAAATAACAGGGTATTTTTAAAAAATGCAATTTCATGGGGGGAGGGGCAGGAGAGTAAAAAAGGAAAAAAACAAACTATCATGTGAAATTGTAAATTTCCTTGACACCAGGGTTCAAACACTGAACCTTCAGCACAGCCTTACACCACTTAAGCAACAGTTACCATGCAAGGCGCACCTCAGACCTCTTTACAGTTATGTGCAAATGCACCCCACCCCCCTCAGGCAGTGGGCTTCACTTCTTTCACCTCCCCCTAGTGGTACACTGCAGTTCTACTGCTCATGGACTGGATCTCTGGGTTACACTCTCTTTATTTTCCAGCCACATTGATACAAGCAGCCCAACTGTATTTGGCACCTAGATTACTAGGTGCAAGTGCTGGGTCTGCAGGCCAGGAGAGAGGTTTAGGTGCTCTCTTCCCTCCATCTGCAGAGGCTGTCTATTCCTATAGTTCCCAGTGCAGCAAGTGCTGCTGCTGCACCTTTGGTGGCATTATGAGCCCAGCACTTTCTAATGTTCTTGTTCAGTTATTATTCTGGCAGGCTTTCAACATTTCCCTGAAGAACGCCAGTGAGAGAAAGTAAATGGTGATTTTAAACAATTTATATCTTAGCTAAACCTGAATGGAATCACATGGGATGAGGACAAAGCACTTCTTTAGTCCAAAGGCTTTCTCCCTACTAAATTTCAAAGGTTTGCAGCACACAACGAAGGTGATAGACCTCAAAAAAAGTTGCCAGAATCTTTTATAAAGGAAAGTGTTGGGCAACCTAAATATAAGAGTCACTACCAGCTTTTCCCCATAATTCTTCAGATTCTGACCTGTAACAAGTTCAGCTAAAACTAAGCAGAAATGTATATGAGTAATAAAAATCTTTATGACATTTCAATTTATTTTAAACAGCTGAATAGATTTGCTTTTCCTCTAAGTACTTAGAAAATATAACAATCACAGCAGTGGTGCAAGTGGAACTAAATCTTTAAGTCACCAGCACAAGTATGTTAGGAACTAATAGCCCAAAGTAGACAGATAGATGCAGAACAGAGTCTACAATGTGTGAAACGCACTAATAGCTGTGGAGAAACTGCCTAATAGCATAGACTAGTGTCTCAGGGTCCAGCAGATCCAATCTGACACTATTCCAGGAATATCAGCAGATGACAGAAAGCTTAATCGCTGCTCTCTCATACAGCACAATGAATAGTGATAATATTCCTGAATTTAGAACTCATAAAATATCATCTGTCGCCTTTGGCAACATTGTCTCAATTCTCTGTTGAGCTCAAATCCTTTAGTGAAGTGTGTCAAATACATTGGAGGCAGATGATGGTACATGAGACATACTAGAGCTTCCTTGAAAGCCTTTATAAGAAAAAGAACATTTAAAACTAGAATAAATGTATGGACATTCTAATATTTACTCCCTTCAAAGACACTTTCAAGGCCCTCTATTCCCCCACTCATGAATTCTATCATTCCAAGAAGTTCATTGCCAGAAGTGATTTTTATGGGATTCACTTCTTGGAGTGAGGTTCAAAAACGGGCTCCCAAATATAGAGCAAAGTATCAATTAACCTTCCTGTAATATAGATCAGTCAGTAGCCACATATTTGGAAAAACCAAAGTCTTTGCAGGTATTTTGTCTATGGGATGAACTGAGCCAGGTTTTCAGAACTGGCCATTTGGCACTGGTACAATTTGTCAGCAAGGTGGTGGAGATGGCTTGACTTCCAGATCCTTGAGCTGTTAGGCACTAGTTTCTTTCTGTACCAAGCAAGCAACACTGATGTTCCACTTTCTTGGACATCAGACCAACGTCCAAGAAAGGTATGAGTGTCATAGATGGGAGCCTGAGTTGGGATCACCTCTGCAAGGTCCAAGGCATTTTTTAGATTTCACTATACTCGACTGACAATCTTTGTTTGAAACTAACTTATGAGTTGAATCACAGTAATGGCTTTTGAAGTACAGTCCATGAAGCCATTAAGTTATGAAAAATAGTTTTCTTAAAAAAAACCCAAACAGAACAATGGGCCGTACTTATTCAGTCTGTTCACTCTGTTTGTTTAATAACTCAGGACTGAACCTCATCCAGCTATGTTTGGCCAAGATTAAATATAATGAAAGACTGATTGCAAATGTGGTTTTAGTAGCTGACAGTCCCTGTGGGGGTGCCCTAGCTGGTGGTCTCATTTACATAACCAACCTGAGCCTGAGGGCATATTAAGCAACTAAGCTAATAGAATTTGAGAGCAAAAGTTTACGAGATCCATGGAAATTAAATCTGTTACAATACAACAATAATTTTTGTTTTTAAACAAGACTTTAAAAAGCAAGGTCACAAAGGACTTCTTTAATTGTATTCCTTAACGTCACTATTTCCTTGTATATGGTACCGGCAGAGTGAAGTGAAATCATTTTCTGCAACCCAAATTTCATTAATATAGAGAAAGACATTAGAATACAAAGAAAATTCAAGTCCAGGTCCTTCCCTAACAGCTAAACATTGGCATATTAGTTACATTATGTCATGGTCTGGGATGTAAGTGGTCAGACCTAGTGCTCAGAGCTGTGGTGGTCAAGCCTAGCAGTCAGAGCAGGACTCAGGAAATGGGATCAGGGCCAGAGACAAGCAGGACTGAACCCAAGGGTCAGAGCCGGAGCCAGTAGCTAAGGGTAGGGCATAGAAACAGGGATATGGAACAAGGCAGAAGGGCAGGAACCAGGAAGAGGAAAGGAAGACAGGAATTAGGAACAAGGCAGGACTCAGGCCAAAGGGCAGAGACCAAAGTATCAGCCAACCACGGATTCACCTAGTTGCTCAGACAAATTCCTGTGACTCCTTCTCGCTTAAATAGTACATCTAAGCCAATTAGAGAGGCCGGATTTCTCTTCCAATCAGGAGCTTCATGGGCAGTGCTTCTGGTGAGCTAGGGTCCACCATTCCATGTCCCCTGCTGGTACCAGTTAGCTGCAGAGTGGTAGTGTCTGAAGACTGTCTGGGAACCCACCATTCCTCACACATTATGCCAAATAATTCCATTCTAAAATCAAAATTTTACTCCTCAATATTCACAGTGGATCTTGATTTCAATAGTCTTCTCCCGCAAAATCACTGGAACATCTTCATACTCTGTTCAAGATTCAATATATGGCTATAGCAGAGTGATTGGATTAGTTGATTATGAGTTGTTGTAACTCGAGCTGTTGCAGCTGGAACTGTTGCATTACTAGCTTGAACTTCAGCAGCACTCAAGCTTCAATCCAACACGGGTTAAAGTACCATTTAACTCAAGCTAGAGATCTTTGTGTGTGCATGAAACTCAAGTCAGCAGTAATACTGGAGTTAAAACCCGAGCTAACTGTCCTGTAAAGACTCACCCATAAAAAACTGAACATGGTGCTGATGAAGATAAGTGTCTGAGGATATACCTACTCTATGGATTCTATACGAGCATAGCTGTGTGGCTGTAACTATGCTAACATAACTCTGTAGCATAGATGCAGCTCCCACCAGTGTAGGAACACCATCTCCCCGAATGACGGGAACTATGTTGCTGAAAGCATTCTTCCATTAACACAGCTGTATCTCCACTGGGGGCTAGGTTGGCATAGCTGCGTCAGTAAGGGGTCTGAAAAATCCACACTGCTGAGCAATATAGCGATGTTAATATCACTTTTACATGAAGATTAGGCCGCTGTGTGGACAATACCAATAATTTAGTGTGTGCATAGGAGAGGAGTTATAATATTTAACTAGATCTTTGGGAGATGTCATGATATTTATAAGATAATGATAAGCAATGGTGAGAATTTCAAAGATTGCAGATAGTGAAGAAAGTGATAATTAATAACAGTAATAGCAGAAAGAGAGACATCAACAGGAAAATAAGAGAAAGGCACAAACATAGGCTAGAAGGTCAGAGGAAATAACTATATCTAGCATGTATTTTTCCAACCTGAGTAAGAAAAGTGTCATAATGAATAAAATTTGAGGTGCTGGAGAAAATATTGGGCTACATGGTGAGCAAGGCAATTTCATTCTAATGAAATTAGAAATTGCTCGCAGAATGAGATGTCTTAGCAACTTTATAACAAGACTGGCAACAGCACAAAAAACATCAATAAGAAAGTTCAAAAGTGACTTTCTGAAAACTGTAAGAGGCCAGATAAGTGTGGGGTGCTCCAAAGATAACTATAGAATAGAAGAATAAAATGAAAAAAGTGAAGGATCACGCAATATCCCAGTACCAATCCCAGAGGCACAACAGAACCATTAGGGGTAAAATTCATCCCAATGCAGAGGTTCCTGCATTGGATGAAATTCGTCTTAAAATAATAATTCATGGAAAAAAAATGTATCTCAGAACCTTTACCTTGTTTCACCAATTACAAAAAAAGTCCAGAACAAGATCATGAGTGGTGACTAGATCTGAGGAAATTTTGAGAAAAATGATTCAGGAACACGATGCTAATTTCTAAATAGAATTTTGCTTTGCACCCCTTCTCTAGTCATATGTGTGAGTAAAGTTTTGTTCATACAAAATTTTCACAGAACATGAATTTGGGGTCTGTAGCTGAAATATATTCAATCACAAAATAAAATTCATTGTGGGCGGAAGACGTTTATGAACATTAGTTCATCCAGTCTCCGAACAAAAATAATACTATGCGAACTAAGTGACCAATCACACAGCTCATACATAAAACAAATAAAGGAATACTCACTGAAAGCAAAAAGAACGAGGAATACTTGTGGCACCTTAGAGACTAGCAAATTTATTTAGGCGTAAGCTTTCAAGGGCTAAAACCCACTTCATCGGATTTTGGCCCATGAAAGCTTATGCCCAAATTAATTTGTTAGTCTCTAAGGTGCCACAAGTACTTCTTGTTCTTTTTGCTGATACAGACTAACTCGGCTACCACTCTGAAACCTGTCACAGAAAGCAGTTAGCAAGCAATCCCATTGTGCAACCAAATTTCAGCCTAAACACCAAACAGTTTTGAAGAGTGTACAAATTAGCAAAAAATTAGTCTAGTTGTGAGCACAAAAAAGGGGTACATTTGTCAAACTGTTTAAGAACTATCCACTTCTTTGTAGTGACACAAATTATGACAAACTTGTTCTTTAATGACTGTTCATTCAGCAAGTCAGATTTGACCATTTAACTTTCACAAAGGGAAACAGAGACATGAAACAACATAGGTGGAGGAAAGGAAAACAAACTGGTAATAAAAACATCCTTAACCTATGACATCTAGCACTTATAGACTCATAGACTCATAGACTTTAAGGTCAGAAGGGACCATTATGATCATCTGGTCTGACCCCCTGCATACTGCAGGCCATAAAACCGTCCCTACCCCTTCCCTGGACTCTGCTGTTGAAGTCCCCAATCCTGTTTTAGGTGACTTCAATCGGCAGAAACCCTCCTGCTAGAGATCCCTGCCCCATGCTGCGGAGGAAGGCGAAAAACCTCCAGAGGCTCAGCCAATCTGCCCTGGAGGAAAATTCCTTCCCGACCCCAAATATGGCGATCAGTAAGACCCCGAGCATATAGGCAAGAGTCTCCAGCCTGACCCCTGTCAGCCATTATACAATTTGCCTACCATTGCTTGGTTTTCCTTGACTACTATGTTTTACCATTAAACCATTCCCTCCATAAATTTATCTAACTTAATCTTAAAACCAGACAGGTCCGTCGCCCCCACCGTTTCCCTCGGAAGGCCGTTCCAATATTTCACCCCTCTGACGGTCAGAAACCTTCGTCTAATTTCAAGCCTGAACTTCCCCACGGCCAGTTTATATCCATTCGTTCTCCAAGAGACTGTACATCCAGAGTGTAGGGTGATGAAGTGGGACTTTGCAACGTGGGTTCTAGTCCAGGTTCTGCCACTGACCTACTGTATGTATGACCTTGGACAAGTTTCTTCACCTCTTTGTTTTCCCTCCCACAATTTGTTTGTCTTGCTGTCACAGATCCACAGAATTGGTGCTCTGGGACAGCTTTGGAACAGTGTCTGGGAGGATCCCGTCAGGGTGCCAGAACCCCTTAGGGTCTCACCCTTTCACTAGGCTAAGCCACTTGGCTTCACTGCCTCCCGGGACTGAACCTCAGAGTCTTCAGCACTCCTGCTTCACACTGTGAGCTCCCATCAATAAGTCCACCTGAGTTAGACACCTGACGGAGACTTGTACACCCAAAGGGAGCAATGCATCCCCACTTTCAGCATCTGCAATGGACTCTTACCCAGCATTGTAAAAGCAGTAGGGTTTATTAGCCATCTAGAACATAGCATAGAAAGTCCTTGGTTAGCACAGAGAAAAGAAAGTTACAGCATGGTCCATTCTGGTTACTCAGAGCTCCAGCCAAGTAGTGTCCACGCTTGGTTCCTGCTCTGTCCCTCTTTGTTCCAGTTCCCAGGCCAGTTCCTCTTGGCCCCTCATCAATCTTTTGTTGTCCAGCTGGTCAAACACAGTTGGCTTCCTGTAGAGGGAGTGGGCCCTCAATGGTTGTCAGTTGCTAGGTAGTAAATATCCTGGTAATTGGATTTACCACTGTCTTCATGGACCTCCACTGACCTGGGACTCCAAACCTAAGACAGCTAGGCACCATTCACACCTTTGTCATAGTCTGCCCAAGAGTAAATAGCCTTTTCCCACCACATCGTTAACCATGCAGCATATAGGGGAAACTGAGGCACACGCAGTATTCAGACAAAATATTACAGAAAATTCCCATTCTATCACACTTGCCCATTTAGACTACAGACTTTTCAGGGAAGAGACTGTTTCATTTTTGTGTTTGTACAGCACCTCGCAATATGGAGCCCTGATCTCAGTTTAGACCTCCAGAACTACTGTAAAACAAATTATAACTGTAATAATATACTAATAACAATGCCACAGCTGCCTAGTTTAGACAAGTTGAGAAAATGACACCATCTAATGAAGGACATCTAAGAGCCCTACCCAAGACACAAGTAATGGTATCTAATAGCAAGAAATACCCCCAAATCAAAAGGCCACAACTTTGTGGTGAGCTGTACAGAGATCAGAAAGGTTTAGACTTGTACTTAAAAGAAATTTGGTAAGCAAAGCCATATTTGGTAAGCTCACATATTGCTACACGCGAGGTCAGCATTTAAATCCTCTCCTCTCCCTTCTGTTTAGGGGGGAGGGGCAGGAAGAGGGAGGGCTACACTTAATGCCAAAAAGTCTTTTTGAAGTATTTGCTCCCTTGACTAAGAGTTCTCAGTGTGGCAACACCTAAAATCAAGATGCATCAAAGGAGTTTCAAAATAAACAGCAGCTGAATGAAAACGGATGAGATGACAGAAGGAATAAACAATAACTATGCATATGTTTAAATCATCTGAAAGTGATTGCAGCGATGTGTAAAATATCTGGAAATAGATATTTAAATGGCAGCTTATTTCCCCAAGGAGAAAACAAAATCTGCTTAAATCTTAAATAAATCCTGTTTATCCTAAACTGCATCTGTTTTCTCCTTTGGTGAATCACTTTAGGAGTTTTCCCTACCTCTCTGGTTCACTCTGTATAAAACAGAAATCACTTTGGCTCCTGCCCAGATTTGCAGCCAAGAGATAATGATTTCTGGAAGCTAATGGAATGTCACTGTACAAAGCCCACCACACCATGTAACCTTGCATGGAAATGTTGCTTAGTACCTTTCGTGCCTGCTCTGCACTGGTGTGAATTTCACCTTAAGAGAACAATGTCTTTGCTATGGATTGTACATAAAGAGGATGATGATTGAGGGGAGAGCACATTTCTGAACCACTTTTCACTGTGCATTACTGCTAGGGCTTGAGGGCTGAGGAACCTTCCTTGGGCAACTTGCAATGTCTTCACCTCATAGCGAGGGGAGCGCAATAGACAGGAATGCAGATAGAGTAAACGGGAGGTACAGGACAACAGGAAAACGAGAAGGAAGAGACATGAAGATACAAACAACATTAAGGCATTGACTTTGATTCCCAATCAAACTCTCTTTCATGCTTTGCTATCGATGGAAATAACAAAACCACCTAAATAATGGGTCAAACCCAATGACGTTACACCTGACATTAACCTGGGCTAATATCATTACTTTGTAACAGCAGTGTATCCTTTAGAAGACTTTTTTAGCTGATTTCAAATTAAATTCTTAAAAATTAAAAAAATAAATAAAAAAGCAGGGGCACAAGCCTATTCTCAATGGGTGCCATTAAAGAGTAAACTAATACTGCCCAATACCATGGCTTTGTATTTCCTATACTTACAATGCAAACCATAATAAACGTATTCAAACAGTATCCTAGCAAACATTTACTTTGCAGCACCACTGTAGTTATATTTTAACAGGGTGACAGAATAATGGCCTTTCCTCAGTGGTGGGTTTGTTTGTTTGGTTACTTTTTGAATGTTCAAATTTCAAGTCTCCTTGCAATAAATGTTTTACAACTAACAAAGAAAGATTAATATTTTGGGTCAAATATTATCTGACAAGGTGATGTTCCAGCCATCATTATCAGTCACTACTCTCTTTCATGCAATGGATAAGACGTACAGTATATCAGTCATGGGACTCCTTTAAAATGCCCTGTTTTTAATCTATGTCTGATTGTGATGGCATATGGCAGACAGGAGGGCACCAGCAGAATACTTCAGAATCATTTCACATATGTTGAACACAAGGTGTTTAAAGATAAGGCTCTAGATACCAATGTACATACTTTTCCATTGCCCCTATGTCAAATACTGTAGCATGCTTAATACGTGCTCTAACTGTGCTGTAGCAGCAACTGCAGATTGTTTGATAGTACATTTTCACTGATATACTTTACACACACACACACACCACACACACACACACACACACACCACACACACACACACAGAATAATTAAAAATATGACAGATGAAAACTGATATCAAGTCTAATTCTGTAGTCCTTAGCCAAACAAAGTAGACATTGCCATTATTATGTGTGGGTAATATTAGTATTATTTGCATTATTTTATAGCACTCAGCAGTGTGATTGGTGCCTCCCAGTTCAGATATGCAAACATGTTCCCTGTCTGGATGCATTTTCAGTCTAGTCTCATGCAATGGCAGAATGAAGAGGGCCACAAACAATGCAGGGGAGGCGGGAAGGGGGCTGGGGTTTTGTATGATCACTACTTGACAGGCTCAAATTTAGATCACCTTCACTCATGTTCTCTCCCTGTTTTGCTCTCATATATTGCTAATGCATCTATCACCATGAATGTAGCCACTTATTGCTTCTGATATCGGTGCTCCAGTTATAAACCAATTCTCATTACTTATCTCAAAGCATATTAGGTAAGATTCTCTCATCCAATCCAGGCCCTTTGTGAAGCTCTGTTGGTGTAAAAGGGTTGTATATTGGCAGTAACATACTAGCAGAGAATTCCTCAGCTGGCATAGGCCCTGCATAGCCAACTTCTACACAAACCCCTCTCCTAGCCCTAGTGTAGGAAACACAGCAGGGGTAAGAGAGGGAATGGCTAGAATGCTCTGACAATTCTAAGTGGGTGGATGGTCCCCAGTTTGGGGTCATATATTGGTGGATACAGTTTAAGGTAGCCCTCAGGCTGCTCAAATCTGTGACACAGATGGAGATAGGGAGTGGCCTGAGAATTGGCAAGCCCATTACCTAGCTGTCTGACAAGCCCCTCTTGCCCTCCCTCTGCCACACCCAGTGGAGACTGTGTACAGCAGATTAACCTATAACTGATTATCCAGTTTATTAGATTTTATGCCAGTTGTCCTCTGTAGATAGTGTATTGGATTGTTTAGTTTAATATAAAACCATTAAGCTATCAGTTACAGGAAGCCTCCTTTGTACTCTGTCAATCTGTAAAACGGCCAAATGTCCCGAGCTTCCTGTTCCTGGGGACTACAGATTAGTGAATAACAATCTATTCTTTGTCTTGCCTGTTGTGAAACAGTTTTTCATTCCAGTTAACTCAGTTACTTATGCTAGGTTAAATACAAATCTGTATTTCCCCCTAATGTTTACTAGATCAGCCCATCTCTCTCCATGTGCCCCTGTAGCATTTCTAGTGTAGACTAGTTCAGAGACAGGAGCTGAAGGCACTTATATGCTAAGTCCAACCTGGTGCATCTCAATAACAGCTGGGACATGCGGCTAAATGCAGGGGCATTTTACTAGGGCTGGCAGATAAGGGAAGTTTGCAAATACTCTGGGTACAGGGGCTTAAACAGTTACAATTTAATGTGAAACAATTTTAGTTCCTATTTGGGCCCTAAGGAGGACAGTCCTCTTAGAGGCGTAGGGCTCCTCTGACCTCTTCTCTGGGATGCCTCTGCAATAGGGTTGCCAATTTTGGTTGGATGTATTCCTAGAGATTTCATCACATGACATAATCTTTAATTAAAGATTAATCTTTAATTCCTGGAGACTCCAGGCCAATCTTGGAGGGTTGGCAACCCTAATCCAGTCTCTGCTAGAGACAAATAGGAGCTTGCAGGTTTCCACCTCAGGAGCAGTTAGTGATGGGTCTCACTGGGACTCCTCTGCACTAGCTGCCTGGCCAGTCTCTGCTGTTTCCCCACAAGATCTGCACAGACCTGAGTCTGGCAGCAATGTCCAGCAGTCACACCCTGTTCCAGAGGCAGTTCCCCGGCTCCTGCTGCAGCCGGCTGTGCACGCCGTTCCCCAGCAGCTTTCCCAGCATCCACATTGCCTGAAGCTTCTGGCTTGCTATGTGGCTGCCACTTCCCCAAGTTCCAGGTTCCTTCCTGGGACAGGGTCATCCATAGAGTTCCTGCCCTCCCCTCTACCAGCCAGGAGAAGGAGATGTGCTCGCATGGCTGTCTCACAGAGACAGAGATCAGTGGGGAGAAGGTTGATGGGAATAGTAGTTTCCTACTTAGCAGATTCATCACAACACTTTCTGCTTATTTCCCCATCTTCCAGTATTGGTCGGATAGCTCATATTGCCCTGAAAGTTCATAGCCAAACCTACTGCATCTTGGCAGGGGGTTACAATAGATGACCCTTGCAGTCCCTTCTAACCCTATGGTTCTATGATTCTATGTGAAATGGGGCCCCCTTGAGACAACATCTTTCCCCCACTCTCCAGCATGTCTCCTACCCAAAACTATGCAGTTTCCTCTTTGGGCACTAGGATTCAAGCAACAGTTTCCTCCCACCACTGCCATGTGGAACTGGGGAAAGAAACTGCAGGAAGGAGCCAGATAGAGACTCCAGTCAGTAGAAGCATCCTCAAAAGCCAAGCAAAGCCCTTCAAATGTCCATGATTTCAGAGAATTCTCTACAGTTTTGACTGGACTTTTCTGCCTTGTGCTGATGGGCTGTTTGCTCCAAACTCTCTCAGTCTTTCTAACCTCAGCCTCACTTCACTCCTACCTCTCTTAACCTCCTCTCCCCGTCCTTGTCCCCCTCTTTCCTTCCATATAGCCTCTTCCTTCCCTTTTTCTTTCTGGTTAGCTTATCCCCTCCTGACTAAACCTCGCCGCATCCTCTGCAAAAAGAAAAAAATCACGGAACTAACATGCTATTTACTGCAATCACATTGTTCACTCTGTTTGTGTGTTAGGGTTGGGGAAGAAGACTGTCTGTTTAGACTGTAAGCTCTTCAGGGCAGGAACCATCTACTACTATGTTTGTACAGGACCTAGCACAATGGGGGCCCATTGTTTGTTGGTCTTTAAAAACTATTGTTATGAACCAGATTAATAATTAATCATAATTTACTTTGATGTTTGATGTATCAAAACAGTGCCTTAAAAAAACCACAACAGCAACCTTTGCAGGGTTCCAAGAATGCAGAGGGAGACATGCTTCTAACTGGGGGACTTACCTTCTAGCTCCACCTGTAAATATACATTAACAAGGAAAAACCAAAAATTGTTCTAATGACCTGTTCCCTCAAAGCCATATGCACATGCTTAACTTTAAGTACATGAGTAGTCTCTTTGGCATCAGAGGGACTATTCACAGGTAGAAAGTTGAGTCTGTCTGATGTCATGATGTGCCTGTCTTTCTAGTATGAGGGCATAAGATTTGACATGCAAGTTACATTTAGAAATGCTATTAATATTATCAGGCGCTCCAGGCAAATGAAAAGGCCCTCATGTTCATGCTAAATATTTATTTTTATTGGCTGAGCTTTAATAAATGAATTAGAAGATTATGAAAGGGATGCATATTTTCTCCTGGAAACTGGAAATGTGTTATTTTGGAAATGTTCTCATGCCATTATAACAGACTCAAGATGCATTTGGTAGGATGCCAAGGTATAAATAGCGTTACTAATATAAAATAATCATAAAGAGGGTTATGTTTATCTAACTGAGTATGTTTTTGGAAGATAAATGAAGCTTTCAAGCTTGTAGTCTGTCAGAAGGCAATTTTTTTTCTAAATATTTGTGACTCTGAAGGTCAAGAGGCAAAGAATTATTTGAAAAGAAAAACCTATCAACTTCAGACAAAAACAAGGGAAGGTGCTGAAAATACTAGACCACGGTGAATGACTATTTATATAAAATCATGAGTTATTCTCACTAACTAGATTTTCCCACATTTCTTATTTGTAATAATGTACCAAATCATTTGTCCAAATAAATTACAGACACTGGATTACCTGTAAATAGAATCCTATGATTATTCCTTAGTCACTGTGTGAGACTGGTCACATAAGTCTCATAGTATTATTTTCTGGTCCTTGATTGGATGACCTAAACTCAAGAGACAGGCCTGAACCAGCCACTGGAGCATTGAATCCCACAGAGAATTAGGGAAGAAAGAGACAGGAGGCCTACCAACAGAGAATTTTAGGACATTTTATGTCATTTCCTGACTTCTTTTGCACACAAAAGTTTGGCTAAATACAGTTGTAGACCCCAAATTTTAAAACATCTGCGTTCTTTCCTAACGCATAGAGAAAGAAAGCAGGAGATGTACTGGTTGTTTATTCTATTTCCCCTTGTCACATTGACCACCAAGTAATTGGTGTGACTTTTTGCTGTGTCTCCTGCTTCCACATTTCTGCCTATGATAACAGAACTGATGGCCCTCCCTTCTCTGAGCAGCTCTTTGACATTGCACTGATAGGTGTCCCATATCCATAGCTCAGTGCCATGGGTAGAGGATAGGACTGCTTCATAGTGCACTGGCTCTCAGGCACTGCCCCACTTCAGACAACAGGTTCTTTGTTCTGGGATTGGAACATTTTGGAAGTCTCTCCAAGCAAGAGATTATTTGGATATTGCAGCATTATTTTCCCCCACTCCATGTCCCTCTCATTTATATTATATAGGCCCAGGTCTTCCTGAAACCAGACTGAGACCACAAAGAAATACAACAGTCTTCAGAAGGAATATGACAGCTTTATAGGGCAAATTTTTGAATGAAAAATTGAAATCTATAACTCGCTTCACCAGATAAAGCATAGTTCAAAGCAGACTGGACCTGCTAGCACATAAGACCAATTGCCAAAGCCCAGTCCAAAATGCATAGGATAAACATTACACACACAAACACACACAAAACAGGTAATTACACATGGGGAATTGCATGTGCAAAGTTTTACATACACAGTGTAGTAGGATTGTGAATTTTATTGTGTATTTTGAAAGTTCACCCTTATACAATAGACCACATAGTAGATAGTAAATGGGAAAGTCAAATATGCTGACCCACATATGATGTATTCCAAGAAAACAGTTTGTGATACTCTAAGCCTGGTAGCTCTCTTCATAACCACGGTGGAATCTCTGAAGTCAGTGGAGGTACACTGGTGTAAAAATGTGTGAATAAAGGAAAATCTGGACCAATACATCATACATGAATAGTGACACTATGTCTTTAAAAGATTTCTAGCTATCTGCTTAAGCAGCTGCTGAGCTGCAGGCAGCCATGTTGAAAAGACTAGCCAGAGGCACCAGGCAGATGACATGCAATTTGCTGAGTTCCTGCAAAATAATTTTAACAGCAAGCACTTAGAATGGACATTCAGAGTACAACAACATGTGCTTCTTGAAATAGCCATAGAGACATACCTTCAGAGTTTAGAAGCCCACTAGAGGGTTACTACAATAACTGAGAGCACATGCAAGTACCCTTTTAAAAATCTTTCCATTGTATATAAATAAACTGCTTCCCAGCCAGTTATTTTAACACTCCCTCTCCTATTGACTCACGGTGCTTCCGGTTTGCATGTTAATTTACTTCCTGGAAGATCTAGTTAATTTCCTTATTTATCTCTTTTCCTCCTTCTCAACTTGTTTTTCATTATTAATAGCTGGTGTGTCTCCTCCAAAGCACTGAAACCACAAAGAGCACTTGAGGGTCTGGGTCCATGCGGTGGCCTGCTCTGTGACAGTCTGGGTCCCGGCCTCCTGCCGGGCCCACTCTGTGTTGGGGGACTCTGGCCTGCGTGTGGCGCTGGAGGCTGCAGAGCAGGCCTGCTGCAAAGCAGAGGCAAACTCCAGGGATGTGGCCAAGGAATGGGAGGCAGCGGTAGACAAACAAGAACGTCTGTGTAAGCAGCTGGCCGAAGCCGAGAAGAGGCGAGCACACCCGAAGGGGCATCCCCAGGCCGCACCAGGCAGAAGCCCCCACTACCCCAGGGATGGTGATCTTGAGGGAGGGGGTGTAGCAGGGCAGTCACCCCGCTCCGGCTTGGAACGAGTTAAAAGCTGGTCCTTGGAGAGGGCTGGGGCTGAAAACAGATGAGGGAGGCTGATTGGGTAGGCAGCCGCAGGTTTGTCCACACCCAATTAGGGTCCAGCTAGCCCTGATAAAAGGGCTGGGAGCTAGGCAGGGGGAGTCTCACTCCAGTGGTGGAAGGGGAAGGACCTGGCTGCTGGCTAGAGAGGGGTATCTCAAACAGAGCCATGCTGGGGAAGAACAGGCAGAGCTGAGGAACTCTGGCCAGGCGAATCCCCAGGCTGAGGCCATGCTAAAAGGGCCTGTGGTGGTACTGAGGCTGCAGTGGTGCAGCCAGGCCAGGAAAAGGCAGCAGGTCCAAATCCCTTTGCCAATGATGAGCGGCCATTTCAGACTACAGTCTGCCCCTGAGAAAAGGGGCTAAATGAAGACTGGCAGTCGGTCACTGAGGCAAGGTGGGCTTTGGGGAATTGGGGTTCCCCAGGAAGGGGAGGATCCCTTAGTGTGGGGGCAATGCTGCGGGGCAGTCCCCCGGAGAAGGGGCACCGTGGGCCGGGAGGGACATGGGGCCTGAACGAAAGGGTGGTACTAGAAAAAAGGAGAAGCAGCGGCAGCAAGGGAGACACTGGCCAGCAGGAGGCGCTCAGAAGCTGGAAGAGCTAATTCCCAGACCAACCAGCAGAAGGTGCCACGCCAGTGATTGCTCCTCCGCTTTGTTACACAACCACAGTGTGCTTCAAAAAGCAGACTGAATTGTTAGATTGTATATGTGTTCTACAGTAGTTCATTACTTCCATGATGCCCAGGTCAACTCATATTTCCATTAGGTCAGCTGCTTAGCATCAGAAGGGGATTTAGCTGGTCTGTTTTCTACATATTTATGTACAAAATAGATTTAGTCTATATTTTACAGAAAGAATAAGGCAGTGACTTAGTTTCTTTTCTTTCTTTTTAAATAAAGTAGCCTCGGTTTGGGTTCCATGCAGTTGTACTCCACCGATTTTTAGGTTCTTTGTGCCATCAGCATTCAACTATTTCTCTTACCACATTTCAGTGGCTTTTGGAACTTAGTCCCATCCCTTCGAAATTCTCTGTGGCAGGGGATTTCCTTACTTGAAAGTTAGTTCCACAGAATAACAATCAATTCCTGTAACAGAAGAGATCCCCTTTCTTCAGGGAAGATGAATTTTAAGGGAGCAAGACTATATACCAGGAAGTTTTCTAGCCTGAGAGTTTTGAGGCTAGGTTAGTATTTACTGGCATCTTGTGGATTTGCTACATTGAGCTGTGCAAACTTGTATGAACAAATAAGCTTTAATAAATGTAGGGCCTAAAACAATCAGTTATGGGTTATGATTCTATTGATTATTAATAGTATTGCATTGCCCTTAAGACAACTTCAAAATGAGTAAATTATATCTGTGCTTAAAAAAACCCACTAAATGCTTTCTACATGTTTTATACACAAAGGTATAAGCATAGGAAGTTGTGGTAATCATAGGGTGAAATTCAGGCTCCAGTAAGTCAATGGGAGTTTTGTCATCGATGAACTGTATTACACAGCTTACACATAAACTACTACATACAGACCACTGGCTGGAAGAATCCTAAAGGATCTCTCCCTAATTTATTAACAACTGAAATATGGAATGGGGTGTTCAAACTCCTTTTTTCAGGTGCAAGAATATTTTTGGCATTTTGTTTCTGGTCTGAGAAGATCTACAGAGCCTGTGTCCTTACACTTGCAGGTGTGAAAATGCTACAAATACAGGAAGTGTGAAGAACAGGAAAATATACTGTAATTGGGAACTGACTGATTTCTTTTTCACTGTAAGGTGAGTCCTAGCATAAACAGATTTGTTGAACTGAAGCACATCTGAAACAATTTTTAAAAACGTTTAATGGGGTCTTATGAACTGTACAAACAATATACACATATAAACAATCTATGTGTTAACTATATGTAATGACACTGACAAAAGCCAATCATGCATTCACCCATTTTCTGATAATTAACAGCTCTTATCTGACAGACGCCATTTCCTACACATGCTTTTGCTCAGTGACAAGACGTGAAAAGTTTGCTGAAGGCAGGACTATTTTTGGCCACAGTGACACTTACGTTGCTATGAGATCTCAGATTAGTGGGTAATTAGGTACACAATGATTTCACACAGCTGATCTGCAGAACCAAGAAGACAGTGTGGTTTACTTCCCTGCCATGTGTGTATAAGTATTTGCAAAAATTATGGACAATCAACTTGTTTTCTTTTGGTACTATTAAAAGAGACAGGCTACATCCTGCTCCCCTGTGGGAACCCCCTAAAAATACTGATTTATAATGGAAATGTTGAAATCCTATAATCATTGCCATCATAGGAAAATTGCCAAACGCCTCCAGATACAGTACATGCAGATTTCAGTTCAAGTCTGTCAGAGCTGAAATACCTTCACAGCCCCTTATTAAAACTACTCCGTGCTAGCTAGCTCTTGTTCATAACTGAATGGTAACTCAGCTCACTAACCTTTCACCCTGCTCTCTGTCACTGCTCCTCATCCTACACATTTGCCCTATGAATTTGGAAGTAGGTGCTCTCTGCAGCACAGTCCTAGTATGCACTAAAGCATGAGTATTTTGATTTTTCTTAATGAATGCAGCCCCCATCTCAGGGAATGAAACCCACAAATAAGCATGTAGGGGTCTTGAATGGGGGTGGGGAGCTAAGTTGTATAGGTGGAGTTACAAGCACTGTACCTATTTCTTTCTGTAGCCTTACTGCAATACTCAGCTACAGTACTTTCTGTACTCAGTGTGTATATGTAAATGGCAAAAAATGGTGCGTCTGATATTGAAAGTTTAGCCTTCTTGACCACATGCCTGGGTTATGATTAATTCATCATTTTAATTATAGGTCCTTTATGTAGATAAAAGCACTATTGACTGACTCAATTACAGCCCCAATGACAGAAGCAAATCTATTTTTCAATATTTTTGGCTAGCACAAGGCTCCCATAGAGCAAATGCACCTGGTCTCCGTGCTGCCTGTGCCAAACTTACATTTGCAGTAGGGATACAAAAAACATGTGCATCAAGTAGAGAAAACACAGCCCACAATATTCAAGCATGAGCAGAGTGGCATTCTTCTTAGTTTTTCCCTTTTTCTTTTCTCCTCTTAAGTTGAACTATGAGGGCTGGATCATAGCAGTTAGGTCACAGACTTGTGCAGGGCACAGCATAGAGCTGCATCATCCCAGAGGGAAGACCAGAGAGATTGTGCTTGAGGCAGGCAAGTCTTTCCCCATGCTGCTCTTTGAAAGAAGGGATCTACAATCTGGTTCATTCTTCCTAATGATGAAGCAGTTGTTTTTCCCTGTGTGCTGGCCTCACTCCACAACCTGTTACAGAGGTGGGTGAGACCATGATCCCATCTTCTGTCTGTCCTCTTTTTTTTGGCATATTTTTAAGCTTGTGAAGATTAGATTTTTTTCAGTAAATGTTAGTAAACTTCGACTGCTCTGTACACACACAAACCAACAAAAATATCTCCATCAAAAATAATCAAAATTTACGGGCAGGCAAAGTAAGAAGAGTGCTGATTGGGAACTTGTTCGAGTTTGATTTAAGGATATTTACTTTGTATATTTTGACATGTGATATTTTAAGATTTAACGTTTTGAATCAGAATGTCTACTAGCTTAAATAATGGTTGTCTGACCTTCCCACAATATCCCGCAACTGCGAAAATTCCAAATGATTTACAAAATTGAAAAGGCTTACAAATAAACATTGATATTATTCTTCAAAATTATAAAAAAATAAAACGGAAGTCTGCCAAATCTACATATTTTGCATCCCTGTGTGCTGAAACAAGGACCTTAGTATAGTGGGTTTTCCTATTATGGATTTTACGTTACAAGTAACCATCCTATTTATTTTTTTTTAACTCTTCAGTCTCTGTAAGCGAGTATCCTCACACATTGGATTCTGAAAGGGATTTGTCAAAGCCCCCACTTTGAAATGAGCATCAAATTATTTACTTTGAGGCCAAATGATGCAACACACACTGCACTTCCCAACACATGGGACCCTTTCTCCCTGCAGGGAATCAGAGGAAGCTGGCAGGAGAATAGAATTATCTCTTCTTGCTAGGTACTATATAGGTCTCAAATGGTAATTGTAAATGGGAAATCATCATCTAGTGCAGGGGGTCTCAAGGTCCCGGCCCATGGGCCATCTGCAGCCCGAGAACCTCCCCACTACTGCCTGGGGAGGAGAGACGCATGCAGCTCCGCTGCCAGCAATGTCTGCTGTAGGCGCCACCCCCCACAGCTCACATTGGCTGGGGGAGAGGGACAGAGATGCCATCATTAGTTGCCAGGCAGAGTCAGCCATGGAGGCAGCATCACTTTTTCCACAATGAATATAAACAAGTCAAAATACCAAACACAACTCTCTGATGCACACCTTGCTGCAATCCTTAAGGTTTCAACTGCTCAGTCGCTGAGGCCAAACATCAACAAACTGACATAACTGAAGCCTTGCCAGGTGTCTGGCAAACACTAAAAACTCTCCAGCAGGCGAAGAATTGTATAAAGTTGTGTAACAGTTTTATTATTTCCAAGAATTCGAAATAAAAAATACAATATAAACATTTTCTTTTCTGAACACCATCTTCACTGACATTATTGGCCCGCTGGGAGGATTTGAGGACTGGCACTGGCCCTAAGGTAAATTGAGTTTGAGACCCCTGATCTAGTGGGTGTGTTTTTAATGGCTTCCCTAGGGATCAGTTCTTGGCCCTACATTATGTGACAAGGAAGAAAACATAATATCATCACTAATAAAGTTTGCAGAAGACACAAAGACTGGGGGAGTGGTAAATGATGAAGAGGACAGGTCATTGATACAGTGAGATCTGGATTGCTCAGTAAACTGGACATAAGGAAACAATATGCATTTTAATATGGCCAAATGTACGCTCATACATGTAGGAACAAAGAATGTAGGCCATATATACAGGATTGGGGATTTTATCCTGGGAAGCAGAGACTCTGAAAGTTTTGGGGTCGTAGTGGATAATCAGCTGTATATGAGCTCCTAGTGTGGTACTTTAGCCAAAAGATCTAATGTGATCCATGGATGCATAAACAGAGAAATATTGAGTAGGAGTAAAGAGATTATCTTACCTCTGTATTTGGCATTGGTGTGACCACGGCTGGAAAACTATGTTCATTCTGGCATCCACAATTCAAGAAGCATGTTGATAAATTGGAGAGGGTTCAGAGACGAGTCATGAGAATGATTAAAGGATTGGAAAACATGCCTTAGAGTGATTGACTCAAGGAGCTCAGTCTATATAGCTTAACAAAGAGAAGGTTTAGGGGTGACTTGATCACAGTCTATAAGTACCTACATGGGGAACAAATATTTGAGGGCTCTCCTGTCTAGCAGATAAAGGTATGACATGATCCTATGGCTGGAAGCTGATGTACAGCTTAATTCCAGTCTGAATTTAACACTGAGGGTGATTAACCACTGGAATAGTTTATCAGGAATTGTGGTGAATTCTCCATCACTGCCAATTTTAAATTCAAGATTGGATGTTTTTCAAAAATACAGGCTCTAGTTCAAATGGAGAAGTTCTATGGCCTGTGTTATGCAGGAGGTCAGACTAATTGATCAAATTAGTCCCAGCTGGCCTTTATTAATCTACATACAGGCCAGAGATGATGACTAGTAAATTTGATACCACACATAGAACTATGATTTTAGCTACTGAAGTTCAGAAATTCTCCTGGCACTTTTTGCAAGAGCTGTGACGTTAACTCCAATGTGCACACCAAATTCAGTTTGGGTAGTTACATTCTGAATATCAGAAGCTCCCCTACTTCAATTGCACATGGTAGTTGTGACAGGCTGAGTGAGTTTGGGGTGTGGTGGCTGGAGAACAGAAAGTGGTTACTGGTTTGTTATTTTCTGTTTGTTTATTTTGGGTGAGGGAAATAAGCACAAGAAAGTAGGAAAATGACTAACAGTAAGGCAGCTACAAAACTAGAGCTGGCCAGACTGGAAGCAGAAGAGAAGGCAAAGGACCGTGAGTTTCAATTGAAGCTCAAAGAAGTAGAGGCAGCCAGGGAGGAGACTGCACAAAGAAGGGCTATGGAGGCACAGGCAGCCAGGGAAGAAGCTGCTCACAAAAGAGCCATGGAACTCAGGCAGCTGGAGGCTGACCAAAAAAGGCAGGAGAAGGAGAGAGAGAAGCGGCTAGCTCTGGAGTTAAAAGACAGAGAAATACAGGCCCAGATTAAGGCCTAGAAGCATGAACTGACTGTTATGGAGTGGAAGAGACAAAACCCTCCAGCAGCTGGCTCCACTTCCCCAAAAATCCACAAATGGGAACGATTCTGTCCGCAGTATGATGAGTCCAGTGATATTTCTGAATATTTCATCACCTTTGACAGACTGTACACCCTCCATGCAATTCCTGATGATCAAAAAATGACTATGTTGATGGCAAAATTGACTGGAAGAGCTCTGGACATATTCAATAAGATGCCTATTGTTGATGCTTCAAACTATGGTAAATTTAAGGAACTGGTTTTGAAACAGTTTCAAATTACACCTGAAATTTACAGGGATAATTCAGGAGTCTTAAGAGGGGATCTGGATTGAGTAATGTGGCTTATGTAAATAAAATGAGAGGTTTGTTAGATAAGTGGGTCAGGGGGAAAGATATTTCAAGCTTTGAAGGAATGTGTGATTTGGTTACTCAGGAAAAATTCCTGAATATGTGCATTGATGATGTAAAACAGTATTTGTGGGACAAAAAGGTGGATGCAGTGGGTGGATTGGCTGAGTTTGCAGACTCTTTCGAGCAGTCACAAGCTGAAATTAAACATAAACCACTGGCAGAGGGGTACAGGGTTAGTGGAAAGCAGAATCACCATTTTACCCCTGGGAAAAAGGAGGCTGGGCATTCACCTCCGCATTCCCCTGGTACTCGCCTCAGGACTCCTGGACAACCAGGGGTGCTTTCACTGCAATTCCCAAGGGCACCTGAAAAGCAGCTGTCCCAAATTAAAGGAGAGTAAACTTCCATTGTCCCATGTTAGCTCGGTTGCCCTCAGCCTTGAGGCCCCAGAGAGCACTCCTACCTCCTACCTCTCATCACGCCAGCTTGCTGGACATGGGGCCTAGTGAAGTCGACAAGGAGCACATCAAGGTTATCAAGATTGATGGCATGGAGTGTCTGGGGTGGAGGGATACCATGGCTCAGTTCTCTCTGGTTCGACCAAGTGTGGTTCCAGATGCTAGTGTTTTTACGGGGCAGACAGCCCACATTAAGGGGGCGGGGCCCCAAAGGTTCCCTGTATCCCTGGCAAAGGTTCATGTGGAATGGGAAGGTATGGAAGGTGATTTACTGGTGGAGATGCTCGAGGACATCTCCACGGACATATTGCTGGAAAATTATTTTTTCAGCAAAACTAGGACTGTTAGTGTGGTAACTCACAGCATGAAGAAAGGCAATGAGAGGCTCCTAGAGTGGGAGGAGAGAGCACTGCCTGTCGGTGAGGAGGCTGTTCCAGCTGATGACTGTAAGTTTGATGCAGCTGAACAGCTAACACATCCTGCCCCAGGGAACATGGGGGTGAGTGACTTGGAGGGAATCCCCAGAAACAGGGCGGGGCCCTTGGAACTCACAGAGGAGGTGGGGGAGGGTCCCATTGACACAACAGTGCAGGGAGGCGGGGTGCTTCCAAGTATGGGAGAGGCAGAGCCAGGCCTCTGCCCAGCTGAAGACAACAGGCTCTGAGGGGTGGGGGAGATGCAGTCAGTGCCTAGGGATGGGGATGCTATCTCGAGGGTTGTCTGTCAAGAATTTGCAGCTAAACAAAGGGCTGACCCCCTCCCTTGAGAGCATAAAAATGTGTATCTTGGAGGGAACTCCAGGAAGGGGGGGGGGAGTTTTTTGAAGAGGATGGGAAACTATATAGGGAGGCCCCTGTAGGGAAAAACCGAGACCCCGGTCAACCCTATAAGGAGTGGGTTGAACCTAGCCAACACCGGGGGGAATTAGTGCTGGTAGCATATGACAGTCTCTTTGCTGGTCACTTGGAGGTACGGAGGACTTATGACAGGCTGAGGAGGAATTTCTACTGGCCAGGCATACAGAATGATGTGAGGGATCATTGGAGGACTTGTGCGGTGTGTCAGGAGAGGAAGAAACAGGTGGGACCCCATAAAGCTCCACTGCATCCCTTGCCTGTCATTCAGGAGGCATTCCAAAGGGTGGCAATGGACATAGTGGGTCCTATGCTGCACCCCACTCGGAGGGTGAACAAGTATATCTTAGTGGTAGTAGACTTCGCCACTTGGTATCCTGAGGCAATCGCGCTGTCTAATATAGAAGCTGAGACATTTGCAAGAGCCCTGCTCACCATATTCAGCAGAGTGGGCTTCCCTAAGGAGATTTTGTCTGATCGGGGGGGCAAATTTTATGTCGCAGTTGTTCAATGAGCTATGGAAGGTGTGTGGAGTGAAACAGTCTTCATAGGAGGTTTGTGGAGGGGATCAGTGACATTGTATCCCCACAGACTTATGTAAAAAGCATCAACCTAATAAGATAATTTGGCCAGAGGCGTGTCCGAAAGGCTTCAACAAGGTAAAAGCACTCTTGTCGGTGGAGTCTGTGGTATTCAGCCCTGACTTTGATAAGCCTTTTGAATTGTGTACTGCTGCATCAGACACAGGGTTGGGTGCTGGGCTGATGCAGACAGGGGAAGACAGCAAGAAGCATCCCATTGCCTTCCTAAGCAAAAAGCTGTCCCCTGCTGAACAGAATTACTCTGTCATAGAGAAGGAGGGCTATGCCATTGTGTGGGCCGTCAAACAACTAAGGCCTTACCTCTTCAATAGGAGGTTCAGGATTCTAACTCACCATTCACCTTAGGTATGGCTTCACCGGACTAAGGGCATAAACTCTGTGGGGAAAAAGAACTGGGTAGCCTTCTTTTTGACAGCCAAAGTGACTTTTCCGAAGGCCCAAAATCAGGCCCTCTGACAGAGGCTCGATATACTGACTGCCCTTACAAAAGGCAGTACAGGCCAGGGCCTGAACAAGACTAAGCTGTACAATTCCCTGACAAATACGGTCAAGGGTTATGACCAGAGGAGGGAGGGGGAGGGAGCAATGCGAAAGGCCTCAGCAACATAATAACCGCTTGTTTATGAAACATAATAACCGCTTATATGAAGAAATTGCTTCTAGTAAAGCCCAACTTCTCCTGTAGTTCCAACTAACTGCCAAACTAGCCAATCATATATCTTCTTTGGGCGTCCTGTGATAAACCCCTATGCCCTTAACTGTAAAACCCGGGAAAAATAATATGTACCTTGACGAGAAAAGCATTCCAACTGGTGCCAAGTACCACCCATGGCGGAAACCACCAAGAAACCCCCCACCCAATAGGCACCCAATTCTCGGAAAATTAATGAGGAAGGTACCGAAAAAGGGGACAGACCCCAACTCTTATTACTCGCAAATGACGTATTATTTGTACTATGCTTGCGGTTTGAAGGAATAAAAGCAGCCTGCATGCTGTGCTAGGGGTGGTAGTTTTCGGACTGCTACCCCAACGCGTTGGTATGTATTGCAATAAACTGCCCTCAGGCTTGAGTCTGTGAACTAAAATCAATGCGTGGGTGACTTTTTCCATGACAACTCCAAACTGCTATGCTGGAGCCTGGTCCTGCAGGAATTTGACATGGATATTAAAGGAAAGGAGAACTGGGTAGCAGATGCCCTGTCCAGAAAAGAGGAATTTTAGGTATACTGCCTCCATCATGGACAGTGTCCAAGTCTCTGGCAGTAAATTCAGGAGGAGGATGTGATGTTATTGACAGGAACTATGACAGTATAGATCATTGTTGCAACCAGGGTCCTATGGTTGCACCAGGACTTGTACAGAGGAGGCCAAGTGGGTTATCTATGGGAAGGTTGTAATTTGCTGGTTATGATTATGCTGTCTGTCTGTATATATCATTTTTATATCTGAAGTTATGAGCGTTGGCTCTATGCTTGTGTTTACAGTGTTTGCTGTAGGAAGCACATAAGGCAGATTTGGTCAACATAGTGTGAAGGGGTTATTTAAGTAATTGGGAGTACTTATCTAACAATGAACTATGGGAGACACCAATCCACATCTAAGCTTTCCTGGGAACATTCAAAGTAACCTGTAAACAATGGCGTCGGCCTGCAAAAAGCTGAATCATTCATAGACGTGTGACTTGCCTAGGTGACTGCAAAACTCCATCTTGTTGAGAGGATTTTACACAGGAGAACAGAGGGGTTTCCACCCACAAGAGAATAACTATATAAGCCCTTGGAAACCTCTCCATTTTGTCTTTAGCTGACTCAAGAGATAGTCTCTCCACCCCAAAGAGATGCCTGAAAGAAACTGGAACAAAGGACAGTAACTACAGGGGTATGAGTGATTGCTGGATCCAGACTAGGAAGGAGTCTAGTCTGTCAAAGAAGTTTATTGGAATATCTCTGAGGGTGAGATTTACCTGCATTTAGTTTCCTACTGTATTAGGCTTAGACTTGCATGTTTTTGTTTTATTTTGCTTGGTAATTTACTTTGTTCTGTCTGTTATTACTTGGAACCACTTAAATCCTACTTTTTATATTTAAAAAAATTACTTTTTATTTATTAATTAACCCAGAGCAAGTATTATTACCTGGGGGGAGCAAACAGCTGTGCTATCTCTCTATCAGTGTTATAGAGGGCGAAAAATGTATAAGTTTACCCTGTATAAGCTTTATACAGAGTAAAATGGATTTATTTGGAGTTCGGATCCCATTGGGAACTGGGTATCTGGGTGTTGGAGACAGAAGCACTTCTTAAACTGTTTTCAGTTAAGCCTGCAGATTCTGGGGGACGTGGTTCATACCTGGGTCTGTGTTTGTAACAGGCTAGCGTGTCTGGCACAACCAGGCAGGGTACTGAAGTCCCAACCTACCAAGGAAAATGGGCTTAGAGATAGTCTCAGCACATCAAGTGGCAGTCCCAAGGGGGTTTCTGTGACCCACCCCATCACAGTAGTATTCTCCACTTTCCATCCTAAAATATTATACAGTATTGCTATAAGCTTTTACGAGTATGTCTACAGTGCATTGTAAACCTAGGTCTGTGGGACCCGGGCTTGTAGACTCTGTGTTTCCAAGCCCAGGCTTGAACCTCCAGACTGCATTGTAAACCTGGGCTTATAATTGCTGGACCCAGATCTCACAGTCATGCTAAGGCATACATAGTGAACTACACAGACATTCTGACTTGGGTCTGTGGCTTGAGCTGTGTTGACACTGCAAAATGACAGGGCTTGGACTTGGGTTGCAGAGGGACTCAGCTCTGACCCCCACGCCTAGCAGGGTTCTAGGGCCTGAGTCAAACTGATTTGTGTGTAGACAAAAGGTGAGCTACAGCTCAGACCTGAGTCAGATCCTGGCCTTAATGTGCAGTGTAGACATACTTTAGACAGCTGCCACATTTTGCTGCAGAAGGTAACTGAAGGTCTTTGAGTAGCAGCCATGTTAGTCTGTATCCGCAAAAAGAACAGGAGTACTTGTGGCACCTTAGAGACTAACAAATTTATTAGAGCATAAGCTTTCGTGGACTACAGCCCACTTCTTCGGATCCGAAGAAGTGGGCTGTAGTCCACGAAAGCTTATGCTCTAATAAATTTGTTAGTCTCTAAGGTGCCACAAGTACTCCTGTTCTTCTT